>NC_080676.1:68835418-69150482 GCF_030445035.2 Dasypus novemcinctus
CCTAGAACCTCCCAAAGAAACAAGAAAGACAAACAGACACAGTGAGTGAAGAACAACAAGGGGGAGGTAATAAATAAATAAATAATGGAAAATCTTTTAAAAAAAGTGAATTTGTTAATTTTTGTGTTCTTATAATTGAGGAATTGAAGCAATATCCTCAGGCATAATTTATTCCAGATTTTCAAGGAATTGTACGAAATGTCTCATCTCTTAACTCTGCTTTCCTCTGTATTTGCCTTATTTTAAGATAGGCTTTCTGATTGTGGTGATAACTATAGGCATCCTTACATCCTACTAGCTTGGCTATTTTTGTGCATAAGAGAATTTGTCATCCAATAGTTTTAACACGTGTCCTTAGAATCAGACCCACAAGCCTAGCTTGGGTAACATGCAAATAGCCAAACCAGAAGGATGAAGTACCCTGATTGACCAGATCTGAGCAATATTCAGACCTGTAGAGTCTGGTTTTTGATCTCAGCCTCATGCAAATATCATGGATTGAAAATTTAACAGGGATGTAAGGGAGGAGTAGTTGCCCAAAGGAAAACCAGGGTGCTGATACTAGAAGATGGAAATTAGATGTTGATCAGGCAAAGGGAAAAACAATAGATGTCTCCTGACTAGTTCCTACTCATCCTTCAGGTCCCAAATTGGATATTATTGCCATGATGAAGTTTTCTTGGTCACCACTGCTACCATTAATTTTAGACTAGGTAACCCTATTCTTTTCTCCCAATCAACCTATAATTTTTCTAACACAAACCTCTTATACTGTGGTATGATTTTATGTTTAATTCTCTTTATACCTCATTAGGCTATAAGCTTCATTGGGGCAGGAATCTTGGTATTGTATTTATCTTTGTATCTCCAGTGTCTACCAGAGTGTAAGGCACATAATCATTATTTTATAAATACTTGATGAATAAATAAATGAATGCATGAATGAAAATCCATGTGAACTATGCATCATGGAAGACAAGTGTCATTGCAAAAGTTTTCAAGCCAATGAACATGATAGTTACTATACAGGGGGGGACTCCTTGGTCCCCTCCTATCATATCTGTATGCTTGTTAACTTCTTTTCCCTGAAGAAGGAGGAGCTGATTCTTACTTTGGTCAGAATCTGGAACATTCGTTGGGCTACATTTACCAATCTTCTTTAAAGATTAGCAACTTTGACTGTTGCATTCCTTTCCTTTCCCTTTTGCACATGTCTCTTTGATACAGGCCTAACCAGGTCTCTTTCTTCCTTTTCATCCCTGTGAATCCTACAAGGCAATGCTAAGTTACATCAAGGCCTGCCCTGAAGATCTGGCGATTTTCTCTCTTTCTGAAAGTACATAACTGATCTCAGAATTTAGAGTAAAGGTGAGGAACTCAGAGCCTCCATTCTGGTCTCAAGTCTTCACCATGTCTGTTATCACAAGGAAAGCCCTGAATTGGGAATTACTAAGTCCTCATAAACCTATCCACAAAGTAGTATTTTGTTTCCCATTCCACTGATGCTCTTTGTGTCTGGTCTCCCATTTGGGGAAACCCTATAAATAGAACTGATCATGAAAGAGTAGGATTTGAACATTCACAAACACTATCCTATCCTCACTTCTAAGAGGGATTAGTTCACACAGCACCTTACATTTCCTCACACAACCCCGCAAGCATGAAGGAGATTCCTCATTGAGCAGAGAACTCTAGAAGGGATAGGCTGGGCTGAATAAGAGATTGTCCAATTATTATAGGGCACTGGTTAGTTCCAGTTTTATACTATTGGTGGTCAGTGCAGTACTTTTCATAAGAACCATGACTAAATTCCCATTAAAATCAAGAAACAATATAGGATTCATTTATCCTTCATAGAGATAACAAATAAGGGTATGTTTTATTTCTTTTTTGTGTGTGTTTTAAATTTTTTGAACATAGGTGGCGGACTTGGCCCAGTGGTTAGGGCATCCATCTACCACATGGGAGGTCCGTGGTTCAAACCCTGGGCCTCCTAGACCCGTGTGGAGTTGGTCCATGTGCAGTGCTGATGCACACAAGGAGTGCCCTGCCATGCAGGGGTGTCCCCTGAGTAGGAGAGCCCCACGTGCAAGGAGTGCGCCCCATAAGGAGAGCCGCCCAGTGCGAAAGAAAGTTCAGTCTGCCCAGGAATGGTGCCGCACACATGGAGAGCTGACACAACAAGATGACTCAACAAAAAGAAACACAGATTCCCGTGCCACTGACAACAACAGAAACGAACAAAGACAACGCAGCAAATAGACACAGAGAGCACACAACGGGGGGAGGGGGGGGCGAGGAGGGGGAGAAATAAACAAATAAATAAATCTTAAAAAAATTTTTTTTGAACATAGCTTTTGGTATAGCTTTAGTGGAATATCATTTAGCAACTCCTGAGTACAGATTCGAGAGGGATTAAAACTTTTAGGAGCCTAACATCCATCTATTGATTAATTCAACAAATATTTACTGAAGGCTTACAATGTAACAGGCCTTTGCTAGACTCTGGGGATGCAAAAATGAGTAAGCCATGACCCCAGTCTTGGAGGAACTAATATTTGGGTTTAGGAGAGAGACACTTACATAATTACAGTGTGATATGATACTGGAGGATATACCCAAATTTCCCTCTACCAGGATTGCCTTGCCTTATAAAATCTTTGCAAATCCTTTAAGGAGCTCAAATCCTGCTTCCTCCAAGAATTTTTAAGTTCAGTGCTCTTTTCTCTGTCTCTATCTAGGTTATATGTTATCTAATATTTGTCTATCTTTCTTTCATTTGATTTTGGTTTCTTGAAGGATAGAAGCTGTATTGTAGCCATCATCATATCCTCCAAGTTGGCCAGCAATTTTCTTTTTGAAGTGGCAAACATTGATTTTTAAAAATAATAAAAATTCAGTTATTAAAAATATTGTTTACATAGACACTGGACATCTCTTCTCAAATATTTCTACATATATAAAAGCGGATGTGCTGATAGACACATGCCCCATAAGTTTTTATTTTATTGGATGTGTCTCTAGGTGACATTCTTCTATATAAAAATAAATTGCACAGTATCACAGGGTACACACATCTTAAGCTCATTCACACAATTTCTCTAAACTGCCCTTGAGAAATTTAAATCTTTTCTCAATTCTAAACATTCAACAGAATGCTTGAGTTTCTTAGGAAATAGAAAGATAACAAATTCCTTTTTTTTTCCCTGGAAGTAACTGCACATTTATTAATGTAGTTTGGTATGTTATGTCCCTCACCTAAATTGCTAAAGGAATACTTTAATTAAGGTTTAAACTCAAAATAAAATGCTTTATATGCTGGTGTTTTTCTAGTGTTTAAAAGACTTGTCACTTATGGTAAAATACCACATTATGTAAGTGAGAACATCGTGTGAGTGTAGATAGGTACAACACTATACATTCCTCTCAAAATAATTTCTAGGATGTGTGGAGTCCTGCATTAAGTGATGATGGGAGTAATTTTGTATTTAAAATCCTGGAGATTAAAAGGGAAAAGATGCTAAGTTGTCAGTTTTCTGTAAAGATGACTTTGTGCAAAACTGTTTTATGCTTTGGAAGCACATAAGCCTGGCATTAGGTGATTTCATATGACAACATTTTGTAGCTAATGGAAATGTATGAGTGTCCTATTATGAACTAAATATAGCATATGAAATATATATTTTGTGAAATATGAATATGGGTAGACTTGCATATATAAGACCATTTTTCTTACAAATGTACATTAATAGCACAAAAAGCTAGTATCAGAAAAAAACCCCAAAAAGAACATTATACTAGGTGAAGGAAACCAGACACAGATTAATAAATATTGTATGATTCCATTTATATAAAGGGTAAATATAAATGTTAAGGGGTGTATACTTATTCTTTTTGGAGTAATGAACGTGTTCTAAAATTTTTGAGATGATTACGGTACAACATTGTGATTATATTAAAAGCCATGATTATACACTTTGGATAGAAAAGTGAGAACAGCATCTAGGTACAGAGAGGGAAGCATAGAGAGATTGAGAGATGAGGAATTTTCTTGTTTCTTTGTCTTCTTTTCATTTATTATTATTATTATTGAAATAATAAAAATGCTCTAATAATGATTGAAGTGATGAACACACAACTATGTGATTATAGCAAATACCATTGATTGTACACTTTGGATGAATTGTATGCTTTATTGATGTGTATCAAGAAAACTGATTTGTTAAAAAAAGAGTAAAACATATCAACTGCAAAATGTCAAAGAAAAATTAAGCAATGAGAAATAGTTTATCAAAACCTGTACAGAATCTGTATGCTGAAATAGATACATTACTGATTAAATAAATCAGAGTCAAATTTAAAAAAAAACACACAGAAAAAAAGATAATTGGAGGGGAGTAAGTGTGGCTCAGTGGTTGTTTCCTGCTTCACATGAATGAGTGCCTGGGTTCAATCCCTGGAACCTCCTAAAAAAAATAGATAATTGGAGCTAAGTACCAGGCTGTGCTGCTTAAGGTGATGCTGGAGAACAGGTGCTAAACTATTGGGTATGAAGTGTAACAGAACAGACTTTACCACCTGAAACTACTGCTTTGGTTCAGTGTTGTGGGCAATTAAGGCAGCATGCATAGAATCTACCTTTCAGCAATGCCGGTAACATGACCGCCCGAGCTGATACAACAATAGCTTAGGTCACCCTCCCCCCTTCTTTACAGAACCAGTTTCTGCCAAAAGTTCTTACCTCAAATCTGCCTCCCACCCTAGCAACAGCAGCGGCCAATCCCAGACCGTCACCTATCCTTACCCACCACCCCTCCTCCTCCCTAGAGTATATATGCTCAGTCCCCTCAATAAAGTTTTGCAGCTTGATCAGAATACTGTCTTGCTGTCGTTCCTTGTGTCTCTCTTGTCCCATACCATTCTTTCCCTCCTAGGATCCGGAGCTCCCGTTGATCGTCCCGCTGGCCGGGACAAACTGGCGCCCAACGTGGGGCACGAAACCTCTGAGGGATAGAACGCTGCACTAAAGAAGAAAGTGCTCTCACTCACCGCACCCGGGATCGCCACGAGGGAACTCGCTCATGAGACAGATCCGTCACCTGAGATTGCCACGAGGGACTCACTCGTGAGACAGATCTGTTGAGAAATCACCCAGTGTTGGCGAAAAGAAGAAAGAAAGAAAAAAAGAAAAAAGAAAAAAGAAAAAAGGTAGGCTCCCCCCTCCCCCACCATGGGACAAGGAACTTCCCAACATAGTTTATATATGAAACAATTGAAAGAGGCACTCAAGGCACGAGGAACTAGAGTTAAGAAAAAGGATCTCACATGCTTTTTTGAATTTTTGTTAAAAACCTGCCCTTGATTCCCTCTAGAAGGTACTATAGATCATAAGAGTTGGAAAAGGGTCGGAGACTGCCTACAAGACTATTACAAAACTTTTGGGCCAGAAAAAATCACAGTTACTGCCTTTTCTTACTGGAGTCTTATTTCTGAAACCCTAAAAGTCCATTTTTCCACTCCAGACATTCAAGAACTTTGCAAAAAGGGAGAGGAAGCTTTGAAGGAGCACTCTCGTCCTGCTTCAGCATGCAGCTCAGTAATAATTAATATGCCTGAAAGCCCCCTTAACAAAAACCCCAACGAAAGTAGGTCAATTATCCCAACCAGTCAAGCTAGTATATCACCCGATCAAGCTGAAATCGAACCAGAGGCTAAAACCCCCCCTCTTTTTGAAAACCCAGAGACCAAACCAAAAGCTAAAATCCCTTCCATGTTCGAGACCAATTCCCTTCCCCCATTTTGGCCACCCCCCTATAATCCTAATTTTCCTGATTCGTATCCTCCTTTTATTTATTGTCTGCCTCAATTCCACGCTTTAGAAAAGATAACAAAAAATCTCTGGCTACACGCCGATAACTTTAAAGAAACCTTTAATCAAGAGCGGCAGCTGGCTGCCGATTTACTTGCCGAACTCCGGTTGGCAACTCAAACCATTGCTGCCCTAGCACTCCCGGAAAATGTCCACTCACCCCGTCCCCATTGTGCTCACCATACCTATGCCTTCCCAGTCACACGTAGTCAGAGCAAAGACCTTGCCGCCAGCTCCCAAGATGGCGCCGCCAGCTCCCAAAATGGCACTTCCAGTAGCGAAAGTGAGGAAGACCCCCCTCAGCTCTGACGAGGGAGAACAAGAGGAAGTTAGTACTACACGGAGAGAGAAAGAGGAAGTTAGTACTACAACAACAGCTAAATATAAGAAACTTAGTTTAAAATATTTAGAAAAATTAAAAAAGGCACTGAATGCTTATGGCGCCACCGCCCCCTTCACGCTTGCATTATTAGAAAGCATCAGTGAGAAAGAACTTACTCCCAACGATTGGTTTCAATTAGCTAGAGCTGCCTTGTCCGGCGGCAATTTCCTGTTGTGGAAATCCGATTATGAAGAACACTGCAAAAAGTATGCCACCCGTAACGCCCGTAAAGCCGCCTCTAAAAAATGGACATTAAACAAATTTTTAGGTCAAAGCCCCTACCATCAAAATAACAAACAAGCCCAGTTTCCCCCCAGCCTTATAGCACAAATACAAACAGCCGCGCTTAGAGCATGGAAAAAACTTCCACAAAAGGGTGCTGCCACTGCCTCTCTCGCTAAATTAAGACAAGGACCCGATAAACCATATATCAATTTCCTCAGCCGCCTACAAAATATGGCTGAGCGTTTATTTGGGGCCAGCGAGAGTGATAGTGATTTCATTAAACATCTGGCTTTTGAAAATGCCAACGCTGCCTGCCAAGCCGCAATTCGCCCTTTTTGCAATACCGATCTTAATAACTACATAAAACTTTGTTCTGGCATTGGGCCCACTCAAACTCTGGGAATAGCCATTGGTGCCGCCCTCCAAAACTTTGCAGCACAAACTAAGCCTCCTACATGCTATAACTGTAAACAACCTGGCCATTTTTCAAAAAATTGCCCCGTACCAAGAGTCAATTCCTCCTCATTCATCTCTAAGAAACCCTCATTGCCACCCTCTATTTGCCCCCGTTGTAAAAAAGGGTTTCATTGGGCATCCGAGTGTCACTCCCGCATAGATATTAATGGCCAACCCCTTAGGCCTAAGCCCCAGGGAAACTTGCAATGGGGCCGGCCCCAGGCCCCGACCAGAACAAACCCAGGGGCAGTACGGTTTGTTCGACCTTCCCCAGTCGCGGTCCCTGCGCTCCCAACCATAAACCATGCTGCTGCATCTCAGACCCATGGAGAGCCAGAGCAGGGAGCGCAGGAATGGACCTCTGTACCGCCTCCGAGTCAATATTAACCCCAGAAACCAGCCCTCTCCTCATACCTACAGGGATCTATGGGCCTCTGCCCCCAAATACCTTTGGTCTCATTTTAGGAAGAGCTAGTGTCACCCTATGCGGAATCCAAATTATCCCAGGTGTACTAGATAATGACTTTAAGGGTGAAATACAAATAATTGCAACCACCTCAAACAATATTATTCATATTCCTTCTGGCACTTGAATAGCACAACTTATAATATTCCCCATTCGACATGTCAACTCAAACTTCAAAAAGCTCCAGCGCCCCACAGAAGGCCCTGGATCTTCCGATGTTTTTTGGGCACAACCAATATCCCATAATTGGCCCACCTTAAAACTAAAACTTAATGACAAGTTATTTGAGGGAATCTTAGACACAGGAGCCAATTCCACAGTTATATCCTCAAACCACTGGCCAAAATCCTGGCCCCTCACAGCCGCTGCCACCCACTTAAAAGGAATAGGTGAAGCCACAAATCCTCTACAAAGTTCACAAACCCTAAAATGGGAAGATGAGGAAGGAAACACTGGTACAGTTATACCGTATATTATCCCCCATCTCCCCGTTAATCTCTGGGGCAGAGATATTCTAACTCAAATGAAAATTTTTATGTGCAGCCCCAGCGATGTAGTTACTGCTCAAATGCTCAAAATGAACTTTCTCCCTGGCAAAGGCCTGGGCAAAACTAATCAAGGGATAAAGCAGCCCATCTCTATAACACCTAATACAACTAAAACAGGACTAGGGCTCTCCCAAAATTTAACCTGATGGCCGTTGACATCCCTATACCCCATGCTGAAAAAATCTCCTGGAAATCCATGGAGCCAGTATGGGTTGATCAATGGCCCCTAACTCAGGAAAAAACCCTAGCGGCTATAGAGTTAGTACAGGAACAACTTAACGCCAGACTTATTGAACCCACTGCAGTCCCCTTATTCTCACAGCTGCAAAAACTAATTCTCAAACGACAACACCCCTTCTTCGTAGGGCATCTCCGTGCCCACCAAAGTCTACCAGGCCCTCTTGCAGAAGGCAATGCATTAGCAGACGCTGCCACTCAGCTAATATGTCCCAATCTTTGCAACTCTTTTACCTTAGCTTCCCAAGCCCATGCACAACATCACCTAAATGCAAACACTCTCCGACTAAAATTCAATATTACTAGAGAACAAGCAAGGGAAATTGTTAAAACCTGCAAAAATTGTGTAACCCAATTGCCAGTCCCTCACCTAGGAGTCAACCCAAGAGGACTTATCCCAAACGAAATCTGGCAAATGGATATCACCCATTTTGCCAGTTTTGGGCAACTCAAATATATTCATGTTTGCGTTGACACATACAGCGGATTTATTTTAGCTAGCCTACAATCAGGAGAAGCTTCAAAACATGTTATCTCTCATTTACTACATTGTTTCACTATTCTAGGCCAGCCTAAGCTCATTAAAGCAGACAATGGACCTGGATACACTGGAAAAAATTTTCAAACCTTCTGTCAAAAATTACAAATCGTACATAATACAGGAATACCATACAACCCCCAGGGCCAAGGAATAGTAGAACGAGCACATCGCACCCTAAAAAATGCCTTGTGCTGTCTAGCTGATAGCACTCTCGATCTCACAAAACAACGCCCCCGAGATCTTTTACATCATGCTCTTTGTCCTCAACTTCCTAACTCTGGATCAAGAAAGGCACTCTGCAGCCGATAGGCACTGGCATCCCAAAACACAAACGCAACAAGCCACCGTTATGTGGCACGACCCCTCAACATCAAAATGGAATGGGCCCGACCCCGTTATCATCTGGGGGCGAGGCTCTGCTTGCATATACGACCAAGAAAAAGAAGGCCCTTGCTGGCTGCCAGAAAGATTAATAAGACATGTTAATCCTCCACTATCGGAAAAATCCTCACTCCCCTTTAACAACAACCTTTCCAGGGAACAAACCCCTCCCTAAGAAAAGATATTTTTTTTTCTCTTCCAGCACGTCGCCAACAAAAAACCACCAACCTTGCTGTAACCTGCGCGGAGAAACCTCATTGGATTTCAAGTTCCGCGCAGAGAATCCACATATAGCCTGCAACTTAAAGAAGCTCAGTGTACAGGTTTGCTCCATCACTAAAGCCACATGAATTATTGCCACAATAACTATTGGCTCCTGCTAATTGGCTTTCTGGCATTGCTGTTTGCAGCCGGATTAGCAACCGTTGCCCCAAAAGATTGGAACCTACTAGAAAAAAACCCTTCTTGCCGTAACGTATTTGTGCATTGTAGGGTGCTTCACCCTGCTAGCTTGCCTTCCTTAAACACCTACAGCCCTCGGTAACATGGCCTTGTTAAGCCCACTGCCGTTTAAGGCTGTCGCCCTACATTTTTTCCTGCAAAGTGTGCTCAATAACCTAAGCACCACTTCCCTCGAAACTAACCCCCACCAGCCTTGGAATTGGTCCCTAATACGATGGGAAGATTCAAAAATTGTAAATTCCCCCATTACCGCGGGGGCACCTTCCTTTATCTTTAATGTCACTACGCTGTTTCTCCCTGGCACTTTCCCCAATGCCAATAGCGGCTCCAGTAGTTCCCGTAGAGGAGGCCGTGCTGGCCTACGCCAAAATCTTAACCTCAGCCAGGTCTACAAGTGCCCAGCCTCAAATCCTGGAAACGCCCCCAATCAATACTATTGTGCATACTGGGGGTGTGAAACATTAGCCACTGATTGGAAACCTAGTACCACTGATCAATATCTTACCCTAACACGAACTCCCCCTCGCTGCAAACCTTCTTCCACTGATGGGCTCGGCCGCACTACCCCAGGGACCTGCATAGGATTAAATATCACTGTACAGCTCGCTTGGACAATCGGTCGAACCTGGGGTATCAGGCTCTATGTATCAGGAACTAACCCAGGGAGTCTTATCATGATAAAAAAGGAAGCAGTACGGCAACCATCAATCGCCATTGGGCCAAATGTAGTGCTCGCTCCCCCTCCTCGCCAAACTTCACCCCCATCCCCTCAAATCGCAATTACCCTTCCTCACAAACCCACCAATCAAATCATTTCAACCTATTCTTCCTTTGCTACCAGCCTAACACTGTTGCCCTCAAAAACTTCCATGGAGCCTAAACCAACTTATAACCCTTTCTGGTCAGTGTTCCAAGCTGCCTTTCTCTCCCTAAACTCCTCCCAGCCCAACTTTATCCGTAGTTGTTGGTTATGTTTTTCTGCCAACCCCCCTTTTTATGACGCTGTCGCCCTTAATACCTCATTTAATACTTCAAATGAGGATAATCCTCCCCAATGCTCTTGGAATACAACAAAAATCAGTCTCACCATGCAATCTGTTATTCACTCCGGACATTGCATTGGTACTGTCCCTTCCTCCTTTAATAAGGTCTGTGCACAGTCATCCTCTCCACCAACAGGTAAATTCTACATTCCCCCAACAGGGATAAAATGGCTATGCTCTTCCACAGGGCTTACTCCTTGCGTATCAGCAAAAGCCCTCAACGAGACTAAAGAAGTGTGCCTCTTAGTAGCTGTGCTGCCCCGCGTCGTCTTCCGTAGAGGAGAAGACCTTTATCAATACTGGGACGCACAACCTCCAACCATATTAAGGAACGAAAGAGAACTTGTTATGGCTGTCACTATTGCCTCTCTTTTAGGTATCGCTGGCCTAGGTACTGGAACCGCCACTGTCATTCTCCAAAAGCAAGGTTTGTCCCACTTAAGAGCTGCTATAGATGAAGATTTAGCACGCATTGAAAACTCCATCACCCATCTAGAAAAATCCCTTACATCCTTATCAGAAGTTGTTCTCCAAAACAGGAGAGGCCTAGATCTACTTTTCCTTAAGCAAGGAGGGCTTTGTGCCGCACTAGGCGAGGAATATTGCTTTTACGCTGACCATTCTGGCTTAGTCAAAGATTCCATGTCCAAACTTAGGGAAGGAATTGCAAACCGCAAACGTGAGCGAGAAGCCCAAGGAGGTGCCTCCTGGGGATTCAACGGAATCCTTCCTTACATTCTCCCCATATTAGGTCCCTTAATAACCATACTCCTTGTAATATCCTTTGCACCTTGGGCCATAAAAAGAATTATACAACTAGTAAAAGACCAAATTGATTCCGCTCTTAGCAGGCCTATTCAAGTGCACTATCACCGGCTTCACCTTGCTGATCAAGGTATATCTCTAAACTAACTAACTGCTGCCCACCCTCACGGGTGAAGAGCCCCCTCCTATGGGAACAGCATATAACTCGAAACTATGCTTTGATTGGTACCGCTGGGTGCGAGGCAAAGCACTGCAAAGGAGGGTCAAAACAATTAAAGGCCATTTTCGAGCTCCTTGAGAAGCATGCCTCATTAGCATAGGGGTTCGCTCTGCGCAAATAAGGGTTCGCTCTGCGCGAATCCTACCCCAAATTCCCCTCCCCAGAAAAACAGAGCCACAAACAACATGGGGAATGAGGCCTCTACTTCCCCAAGCAGGTTAATGCCAAAAGAGTGCTCCATGAGCATTCTTCCTCCATCCTTTTGAAAAACAAAGGGAAATGTTGTGGGCGATTAAGGCAGCATGCATAGAATCTACCTTTCAGCAATGCCGGTCGCTGATACAACAATAGCTTAGGTCACCCTCCCCCCTTCTTTACAGAACCAGTTCCCCCCAAAAGTTCTTACCTCAAATCTGCCTCCCACCCTAGCAACAGCAGCGGCCAATCCCAGACCGCCACCTATCCTTACCCACCACCCCCTCCTCCTTAGAGTATATATGCTCAGTCCCCTCAATAAAGTTTTGCAGCTTGATCAGAATACTGTCTTGCTGTCGTTCCTTGTGTCTCTCTTGTCCCATACCATTCTTTCCCTCCTAGGATCTGGAGCTCCCGTTGATTGTCCCGCTGGCCGGGACAGTTCAGACCAGGCAAGGAAGAAATGGTGTAACAACCAGCAAGACCAAGAAAGGGTACACTTAAGTTGAAGACTTAACACTTGATCTGAAACAAGAAGTTTGGGCCTACTCAACAGCTTTGGAAGAGCACTTCCCAATGCTGCTAGTAGTCTGTTGTCTTTAGTGCTGTGCTGTGAGATTGCCTGGTGCAACAGCAGTTGTATTCTTCATTAGCTTGAGAGATCATTTTCTCTCTCTTTTTTTAATACTAGCAACTTTCATCCTTTGAAATGTGTGCTGAACAAGAAGAATCAGCAAATAGTACTGAAAATGCAATAATATTTTATTATCACTGTTGAGATGAGCTTTGATCCAAATCTTCTCCACAGCAATAGACACAATGGATACCCCAACGGTACTTCAGCAGGACTGCATGCAACTGGGGTTATTGAAATAAATCTTGTAGATTTATTCAGTGTTCCAAACTTCAAACTAAACTTTTTTTCTACTGTTCACAACCTGCAGGACTTAGAAGTGGAGCTGATGTGGAATTTGAAGTATCATCTGACTGGAAGACTGAGAAACCTATTGTTATTAACTTGGTGAAATTAAACCAGAAATTCTCCTTGAAGAATGAATTAATGGACAAGAAGTGTTTTATCTGACTTATACCCACGAAGATGTTGGAGAGAATGTTCAGCTGGAAACCAGAGATAAAATGAACTTTGTAACTGATAACAAGAAACATACTGTTGCTGTAAGTGTTTGTAACATAATGCTGTTAAAAAATCAAGAACCCTGCTGTCAGGAAGTAGTTTATGCCATGAAGGAAGCATTTGTCTTTATTGAAAGAGGTGATGTTGTAAAAGAGATAGTCTTTCACTGTAGTGAATTTAAGGGTGACCTAGAAGTCTTACAGCACAGAGATGATGTGGAGTGCACAAGCAAGGACAGAAATGGCAAAGAAGTTGCAACAGATATCAGACTGTTACCTCAAGGAACAAAATTTTTTGAAATATCAGCATTGAACATTTTGAAGGAACTGTAACTAAAGTGATTACAAAAGCACCCAGTACAAACCATAGTGACCCAGTATCAGGACACATCAAAGTTGGCTTTGTGATTTGTGGCAATTTGAGATTATTTATGAAGCCTTAAAAAGAGAAGGATTATGACCATAAACTGGTCTTTCCTCTGGGTGTAATACCAGATTGTATTTGATTGTATTAAATTCAAAGGTTTTAAGTTTACTTAATTAAATCAATTTAGGGCCTTTGATTCAACTGCATCAGTAAGGCATGACTCAAGTTAAGTCCCTCCCCCTTGGTGGGCTGATGTAAACAGGCACTCACTCAAGAAGACACAAGAAGAAGAGAGAGAACTTTGTCAGTTTTGATCCTGGAGCCCTGGGGAGAGATGAGCCATTTGTCTGATTGTTTGCAGGGGTGCAGCTGAGAAAGCCTGGAAAGAAACAAGTTCTATGCCAGACTAACATAGGAAGTCCTGAGAGATGAGCCTGATGCCAACCTACAGCTGAGATCAGAAGAAACTGGGCCCATGGAGACTTAACAGGAAGAAGGAAGTAGAGACCAGGTGGAGATCACCTGCCATCTTGCTTCTACATGTGGCAACTGACTTTGGTGAGAAAGCAACCTTGAGTTAGATTCTTCAGGGCCTTGTAACTATAAGCTTACAGTATTTATTTATTTTATAAATACCCTTTATAAAAGTCAACAGATTTCTGGTACTTTGCATTAGCATCCCTTTGACTGACTAATACATGATTCCAACAAAGTGTACAAAAGTCAAAGGTGACCTTGCAGGAAGGTGATCTTGTTAGGTTTACTATTTCAACTGATTGACATGATTAACTAGAATGAGCAACCAATGCAGAAGTTCTATCAAATACATTTTAGTTCTCTAATGAACCTAGAGAAATGGGTGTGATTGCTGCCATGAGAGATGGTTTTGGTTTCATCACGTATGTGGCTTGTGATGGTTGTAGGTTCTCCACATCCGTGAAATTCTTGAATGGGAACTGGCTCCATATTGCAGATGAAGTAGAGTTCACTGTGGTTCCTGACATGTTTTCTGCCCAAAGATATCATGCAATTAAAATTAAAAACTTTCCAAGGCACGATTTCATTCCATTCCCATTCAGCTCATCATTTTCTGGTGCTATAGGAAAAGAAGCCATTTTTTTCCAATTCCCAAACCACTAGCCCAAGTAAAGGCACAGAGAAGAAGGCTGAGGGTGGCATTATTGCTTATGATGATTGTGGGATAAAATTGACTATTTCTTTTCAAGCCAAGGATGTGGAAAGATCTATTTCTTCTTAAATATGAGATAAGGTTGAATTTAGTATTAGTGACAGACTCCTGGGCAGCAGATTGCAATTTGTGTGTGACTTTTAGGTCTTAATTCCAACTCCAAGAAACTCCTGGATTGTATCACAACTCTGAAGGATAATTTTGGATTTATTAAAATGGTCAGTCATGATAAGAGTATCTTTTTCCATTACAGTGAGTTCTCAGGTGATATTGATAGCCTGGAACTGGGGCACATGGTGGAGTACAACTTGCCCAAAGACAAAAGTAACAAAGTCAGTGCTCAAATTATACTTAGAGAAAGACATTACTGAGGAAGCTGATTCCACCATCTACCCCAGTAAAGTCATTTGCCCCATGAGGGGTGTTGATCCAACCAAACTGCTTACCAAGGAATGATTAAGATCATGGAGGAGGGGGATAGGAAAGGTGAGGTCTATCCGTTTGGCATAGTTGGAATGGCCAATAAAAGGGATTACCTACAGAAAGGGGAGAGTGTCAACTTCCAGTTGTGTGTCCTGGTCCAAAATGCAAAAACTGTGGTCTACAATATCACACCTCTCTGTAGGGTCACAATGGATTGTGTGAAAGATGAGTTTGGCATCATTAATTATGAATGAGAAGAGAGCAAGAAATTCTTTTTCTGTGGGAAAGAAGTTCAGGATGGCATTGAGCTACAGGCAGGAGATGAGGTGGAGTTCTCAGTGACTGTTAATCAGTGCACTGGCAGGGGCAGTGCCTATAATATTTGGTAAGTCTGCAAGGTCATGAAGGCTATTGTAGCCTAAAGACAGGCTGTTGCAGCCCCAAGACCTGATTTGTTGGTCCGTTGCTTGGAGAGTGTCATCTTGGTTGATGCCAGTGCTCCTCACCTGATGGTGTTTTGTCAGCCAAGGGGAAGAGATAACTCAATGAGATTTGGTGCAGAAAGAAAGATCTATCAAGCTGGTGTCACCGACTAACCATGCCCACAAAGCACATCATTAATCCACTATGATCAAGTTGGGGGGATTCTGGTGAAGGGTTCTGACTATTTCCTTCTTCATCCCTCCCAAATTCTGGACCACTTATTCTATTGAGCTATACAACAGTTTAACACTTTTCTCATGTTATGTTTAAGATAAATAAATTTAAGAAAACCATTAAAAAACTATACACAGTTGAAGCCTAGAAAACTTAAGGTGGCTCCTTACAGTATCAATTTTAGGAGTTTTACTTGGAGCATTTAACACAATTGGTAACTGCAAAATGTACTTTGCCTGGGTAAGTGAAAGATATAGACTGTTTTATTGGCCCTATGAAATTTTGCACTTGGTATTTAGCATATACTCTACCTTCATAACTTCTGGCAAGCTGTTCTGCCTTAGCAATTGGCTGCATTCTTGTTCCTGTTCATTATCCTTTAATTCTGAGAACTGTATGAGGGTAGACTATATCACCTTTTAAAATTACAAAAATTTAAAAAATTGCATAGGAAAATCATTTCCTTAACTTGATGGCCAAATGTTAAAATATTATTTTTCATATCATTTATAATTTTGTGAAAGTCCACTTAATAAAGTTTGGTTAATTTCAGTGAAAATTAACTTCCAGAGTAGTTTTTTCCCCTTTGGGATGCAGAGTAACTTTACTACAATTTGTATGTTTGTTGCAGAATTTCATACAAATGACGTGTACCAGCAGTGTGATAAACATATTTAAACAAAAAAAAAGGACAAATGCACAAACTTGCTGCTGCTTAGATCACTGCAGCTTCTAGGACTTAGTTTCTTTTATTAATTTGAAAACAAACAAAAAATATAAATTAAAAAGTTGTGCCTGAAATGAATGTCTTCTTTTTCATATGTAGCTGCTTGATTCCTGTGTCCTGTAAAACACAGGCACTCGAGCCTTGGTGTAGCTTCTCTTTGATTTTCTATCATGGGAATGGATTGGTCTGATTTCTTGGTCCTCATCTTGCATGGGCCTCATTCAGGAACCCTGGCCAGTGGACTGACGGTTTCATCTAAGATGAGAAGGATCAGCTCAGGGGATGTGGAAGAAGGCACTCTTTTTCCCTGTTGTTGTATGAGGTTTTGATTTCTGGGTAAAAAGTCCCTTTATCTTTGTAACATGAAATATTATTACTTTCTCTGGTTTTCTGTTTATGGTAATGAATGGAAGTGAATAAAGTTTTACTGATTTTTGAGACGATTTAAAAAAATCATTGGAGAGAGAATTGTAGGAAGATGGTGGAGTAGAAATCGTTTCCTCTACCAGAACAGCTATTAAACAGGAAAGAATTGTCTGAATCAACTATTTTAAAACTCCAGAGTCTAGTAGGACCCTGTGAAGCTTCCTGGGAAGAGCTTGAGGAAGATGCTTACAAACTTCAATAAATACTGGTGGGTTGGACTGTCCCTGCAGTGGCTATGATCTCCCAATCCACATGGCAGGCAGCTGTGGGGACTGCAGCTTGGACTTCTGGCTGCAAGGAGACCTAGCCATCCAACCCCCAGGGTGTGTAGTTTGATCATCGATCACTAGTTTTTATCAGCTACTGCAGATCACTGGGGCACAGCTCCAAGGGCAGCCATTGTTACAACCCACATGGGCAAAAGTGGCAGAGGAGTTATACAGACAGTATCCTTCCTCAAAACTTCAGAAACCAGTTAAAGGGCTGCATTTACTGGGCAAGTGCTGAATCAAGAAGATGCAGCTTCACAGTGCCATAGGAGAAGTTCTTGGCAACCTTGGTGGCCTCTCCCTCACTCCCACCTCAGGGCAGTGTGGAACTAGCCAGCACTCTGATCTCAGTGTGGGTCCCCTGCCTCTTCTGAATGACTGGCCTGGGAAACTCCTTTCTGGTTCTACTCCCCCACCTAGAATTTGCCCTCCAGGCAGAAACAGCTTAGGGTGTGAAAGCTGTGTAAGAAACAATTGCACTGGGTAACAGGGGGCAAAGGTTTACCTGCTTTAAGTACATGGGGGAGCACCCAGGAGAAAGAAAAGGTTTGTTTCCTAGGGAGTATTCCTAGTATTGTATTTGGGGGAAATCAAATTCTGTAAACAGGTGAACTCCTACAGTCATCAGCAAGCACAGCTCAGGACAAAATCCAGGCTCAGAAGAGACAAATAGGACCCTGCATTTGCATTTACCTTATCCTGACCTTCTTGATAGGAGAGCTGAACTCTGAAGGAGAGTATCAGCCAAAGCGAAGCCATTTTGTTAGCAGAACACTCTGGGTTCTGGGTTTCTGGGTTCTTGGCTTCATCAAAAGGAAGAATCCAGAAATGTGCCAGTTTAATGCAGCCAGTAATAAGAGTTTATTAAGAAACAAGAAAAAGTAAAAGTGCCCACCAGAGACATGGGTATGGGCATGCTACAGGGTGAGATGCAATGTGGAGCCCCAGGGTAGGCCTTTTTAAGGCCTTTCTCTTCCCCCTTCACCATATTAAGGTAGGATCTTAGCTATTAACTGTTCTTTTGTCTTTTTTTTAAGATTTATTTTTATTTATTTCTCTCCTCTTCTCCCCTGCCCCGGTTGTCTGCTCTCTGTGTCCATTCGCTGTGTGTTCTTCCGTGACCACTTCTATCATTGCCAGCGGCACCAGAGATCTGTGTCTCTTTTTGTTGTGTCATCTTGCTGCATCAGCTCTCCATGTGTGCCGTGCCACTCCTGGGCAGGCTGCACTTTCTTTTGCACTGGGCAGCTCTCCTTATGGGATGCACTCCTCATGCGTGGGGCTCCCCTATGCGGGGGACACCCCTGCATGACACGGCACTCTTTGCATGCATCAGCACTGCATGTGGGCCAGCTCCACACGAGTCAAGGAGGCCCTAGGTTTGAACCATGGACCTTCCATGTGGTAGACGGATGCCCTATCCATTGGGCCAAGTCCGCTTCCCTAACTGTTCTTATTGGTTACCTTTTTACCTTCACCTGTCAGCTTTCAGGGAACCAATAATGAAGCCTTTCTCTTTGGAGTTATCTGGGATTTCTTTTGAGCCCAGGAATTTCAAATCGGACCTCATGATCATGGTCTTGGGCTTTTCAGCTGTAATGTTTATGGGTTGTTCTCAAGTAACTGCTTCCCTCCCTTCAGGGGTTTTCTGGGTGGAATCTCATGGCTATGTTCTGACCAGGTGGAGGGGAGAAGGGGGGTGTCCCAGCTGTTGTGGCTTTATTCTGACCAGCCACCTTCCCTCTTTCTTATACCAACCTGCCTCAACTCCCTCCTCAAAGAGTTTACACCCTTATTCTTTTTTTTTAGATTTATTTATTAATTTATTTCTCTCCCCTTCGCCCCCCACCCCCCTGCCCCAGTTGTCTGTTCTCTGTGTCTATTTGCGGCATTTTCTTCTTTGTCCGTTTCTGTTGTTGTCAGTGGCACGGGAATCTGTGTTTCTTTCGGTTGCATCATCTTGTTGCATCAGCTCTCCGTGTGGGTGGTGCCATTCTTGGGCAGGCTGCACTTTCTTTCACACTGGGCGGCTCTCTTATGGGGCGCACTTCTTGGACATGGGGTTCCCCTACGTGGGGGACACCCCTGCGTGGCAGGGCACTCCTTGCGCGCATCAGCACTGCACATGGACCAGCTTCACACGGGTCAAGGAGGCCCGGGGTTTGAACTGTGGATCTCCCATTTGGTAGACGGATGCCCTAACCACTGGGCCAAGTCCATTTCCCTACACCCTTATTCTTAAGGGGAAGCTGAAGGGCAATGGTAATTCTTCTGTAGATGCTTCCTGCTGGTTAGGGGCCATAGTCCCTACCTGACAGGGTGTGAAACTCTCTGGCCATTCTACTGAGGTTGAGGGAAGGTGGGTCCAGCACCATGGTTGGAACTGAATGAAATTCCCCCCATGACTAATACCTGTTCTGGAAGGCATTGATTCTGGAAGAAATAAACAGAGTTTGAAGATACATGATCCTACTAAAAGGATAAGAAGATGTTTGGTAAGCAGCCCCTGGAAAAGGAGCCAGCCATGACAAACTGGACCATGGGAGCGAGAAAGACCAGGTGCCTCCAGAGGCTACATCCTACCCAAGTTGATGGGCTAGATCTTGTAGGTTTCATATGGTGTCTAGGACACTCCACAGGAAAACGCCATAATGCCAAATGTGTTCATTTAGGTCTACTTACATTACTCTGGTAATTATTGCTCCACTTGGTATGTCCTTCACACAGCCAGCATGCTGAAGCACCATTAGTCCTGGAGGAAGGCTCCAGTGTTTCACTGGTCTGGTGCACTCTGGCCCTATGAAACACAGCCAGTCTGGAGGTAATATCCTTTGTAAATCTAGTGATCACTGGTTGCTGCAGGAGTCTGAAACAGCAACGTACTTTCCATCTACTTCAGGAACGTTGACCAGAGATGTGGTTATACTTTTATTGTTTTAGGGGTCATAGTAACTAACCTAGCCAACAACTCAAATGGAGAGCCACCGTGCAGGGTTTGGGGGGTCTGGTTTGAATGTACAAGGGGGTTTGACAATACTGAAGTCTATCCCTTTTAATTTTTATACAACTAAATGCAGTTTTTAACATATCGAATTAACTATTTTTAGTACTTTACTTTTTACTTCTATACCTTTACCATGATTAGGTTATTTAATTAACAGGTATTTTACTTCAGCAGTACAGGAAAAAAACTACTTTCTCCATTATTTTATGAAAACCTAAGATTCCCAATGGTATCAAGATTATTTCCCTCCTACTGCCTCCTTAATGTGCAGATTGAGGTAGCCTCTGACATATTTCTCTATTGTGACGTTACTTTTTGTTATTAATATCAATTTAAATTTCTGTTTAATAATGGCTTCTTGGAATTGGCCATTTAAGTACTTCAGTTTAGACAATGCTTTTACAAACTTCTTATAACTAAAGATAAGTTACTTTTTGTTATCAATATTGTATTAGTCTGCCAAAGGGGTGCTGATGCAAAGTACTAGTAATCTGTTGGCTTTTATAAAGGGTATTTACTTGGAGTAAAAGCTTACTGTAACAAGGCCCTAAAGAGTCCACCTCAAGGTACCTAAAGAGGTACTTCCTCACCCAAAGTCTGTTGCCACCTATTGAAGCAAGATGGCAGGTGATGTCTGCTAGAGTTCAGCTTTCCTCTTTCTTCTTAAGGCTCCATGGTCCCAGCTTCTTCCAGTCTCAACTGTAGGCTGGCATAGGGCTCATCTCTCTTCCTTGGGGGCTTATTTCTTTCTGGGGTCAGCTGCTCTATTCTCTTCATAAAACCAGTTGTAAACTATCAGGCAAATTGTTCATCTGTCTTCCCGGGGCTGCAAAATTTTCTTCCCTGTCTATGGAGCTCTCTCTCTTTTCTCATGTATCCACTTCCATGTTCCATTTATATAATTCACCAAGGGGGCGAGGACTCAACCCTGTATGCCCTAATGATGTGGTCTAATCGAAGCCTTAATCTTAAAATAATTTAATCTAAGGCATCTCAGCTGAATCAGATACAATCAAAGGGTATCATGCCAGAGGAACAGACCAGTTTACAAACATAATCAAATATCTTTTTTGGAATTCATAAATAATATCAAACTGCTACAAATATCTATTTGGGTTTCTATTTTAATGCTAGCTTCCTGGAATTAGCCATTTAAATATGACGATTTAGAAAATACTTTTGCAAACTTCCAATAACCAACCATAACCACATAAACTAGTTACTTTAAATAGGCTTATTAAATTACAGTTAGTAGCCAATGATTTCTTTTATCCATTTAAGTTTTGTCTTATATTCCTCATTCTGTCCTGTGAAAACTAGTCATTTCACTATAGAAATGTGATTAATTTCATTAAACACAAACTTACAATTTTCATAATTTTAAAGATTTAATGCATATAATGCTACTTTATTTTATTAGTATCCTATAAACCTAGGAAGATTACACCCAGGCCAAATAAAATTGAAACAAATAATTACAGTTTATGCAAGAATGTTCCTTTTTCCTTCCTCCACAAGACACTAGAACCTCTTCAGTTTTACATAAGATTCTAAAATTGTGAATAACCTTAAAAGCATACTGACTGCCAGGTTCTGGAATATGATTGTTTAATTTATTTTAATCATAATTTTGAAAAGATCTTTCCATAGCTTTCAATGACTTTTTTTTTTACTTACTGAAATTTGTCAATTGGATTATTAATCACTCTCATTTTAAGGCTCTTAAAAGGTTTGTATTGAGGAAGTACGGGACAAACTATTTTTCTTAATTCCCTAGCTTAGTAGGCAGAGTTTTAAGCTAAATTTACATCTCCCTTTCTTGCCACACCCAACTCTTCCCCCATAGATCTTGCAAGGAGAAGGAGGCCCTATTGGGCTGGAGAATTTTTTTCCCTCTCTCATTAGTTTCTATATTCAGATGTCTATATGACCTTTCCATCCTGCTTAGCTTTTCTAATTTGGGCTCCAGGAATATTCATTTACATATATAAGTGCTTGTTTAATTTTTAACAATTCGAATAGAGTTCTTTTAAGAATTTTCATTTTTTTAAATTTGATGTTATCATCCCAAATAGAGACAACAAATAGAGAGTCGGACAAAAAAACACACAATTCACTATTTTACTTATAATTTCCATTCTCTTCAAAAGTTCTCTTTAGAGGTTATCTCTGATTATTCTAACCTGCACTGTGACCTTTCAGTTTTGCACAAGAATTTCATTCTCTTTTGTCACTGATTCATAACCAAATTGTTCCCAATGCTTTAAAATACAATCTACAGCGTTTTACTTCATTCAGAACTCTGTTTATTTCCCATTTTGATTCTTTCAGATCTCAGATAAGCAACACCAATTCCAGGATATACTCACTGAGGTCACTGAAGTCTCAGGTTAAACTGGTTTCTCACTGAGGTCACTGAAGTCTCAGGTTAAACTGGTTTCTCTCATGATGGCTATGTTTAGGATCCTTTATGCTCGAGGTGGGAGGCCTCCCATTCCCCAGTCCGTAGACATAACAGGACTCTGGTAGCTGCTGGACTGGAAGAGTGACCTTTCAACCCTGAGGTTCAAGGACTTCACTGGGCAGCAATCTCCTCAAAGCTTGTGGGGTCCCTCTGTTCTTGCCCAGAGTAGGTAAATTAGAGTCCACACCTGGATAGTCATGAGAGAAACCGGACTTGTTAACACCAGTGGAAAGATGGGAAACAGGGGTATCTCAAATGTGCCTTCCCCACAGTCATGGGGAGCAGAAGTTTCCATGGATTCAAACAGGAGAGAATAGAGTAGCTACCATTATAATGGTGAGGCCAGTCCTGAAACAACCATAAGCAAAGTCAAGCTCAGTTTAGAATTGCCATCATAATAGCAAGCACATACAATGGTGAGGATTAACTTCAAGTAACCATAAACAAAGGTAAGCTTAATTTCCAATGATTTTGTCTTAACTCTTAGTTACAGTTTTTAGTAATTTTGTACTTCAAAACAAAGTGGATGGGAAATGGATGTGGCTTCAGAGATTCAGTTTCCACTTACCACATGGGAGGTCCCGGGTTTGGTTCCTGGTGCCTCCTGGAGAAGGTGAGCTGGTGTGGCGGGCAGGCCCGGTGAGCTGATGCTACAAGATGATGCAACAAAAGAGACACAATGAGGAAAACCAATAAAAGACACAACAAACCAGGGAGCTGAGGTGGCTCAGGTGATTGAGCACCTCTTTTCCATGTGACAGGTCCTGGGTTTGGTTCCCAGTACCTCCTAAAGAGAAGGTGAACAGGCACAGAGGGCACACAGCAAATGGATACAGAGAGCAGACAGTGACTGCAAATAAGAAGGTGGGGTGGGATAAATAAATAAAATAAATCTTAAAAAAAAAATTGGCCCCTTTTATTTACTAACTAAGCAACTAAAACTATTTAATTAGTAATATTAATGTTGATAAGTTTTCCAGCAGTTCAACTAATTACACTTGTGATTTCTTTTATACATCAAATCCAATTGCAAGATAGTATTGAAATTTTAAGATTCATTTTTAGGTTACCTTTCATGTTATTTACATTGTAACAGGTGAACTCCAAATCATATTTACAAGCTCCTAGGCATGAGCAGACTGACAAAACTAAGGTAAGCACAGATTAGAACAGAAGAAAGAATTTTACACACTTACTTAGACCTGACTTTACAATCACCTTTGCACAAGGTACCCAGTGTCTACCCAGGGCAGAAACTTTGACCAGAACTCTTCAGTTTCACTCTTCCAGGGGAATCCCTGGGCAGCTGCTAGGCATGGAGCTGAGGGATTCAGGGAAGGCCTTTCAGCTGATGAGACATGAATCAGAGATGCTCTGGGACTGCATCCCCATTAACTATCTATCGCAAGGGGTAAAGTCATGTGGGATTTTTCACGGGAAGGGTTGGAACATTGCAAGGGGATTGGCAAGAAACTGGGAGGCTATTCTCCCAGTTTTTTTTTTAAGCATGGGTCAGAGGCCTTTAAAATATTCCTCCTGCTTAATTGATGGCTTATGTGGAGTTTTCTTATTCTATAGGGGAGAGACTTAGTAAACAGCCTAGATCTTGATTCCCCAGTCATTCCTCTTATTAGAAACAACTGAGACTAGAGAGATTCAGAATGGCAGGTCAGGATGGAGTAAGTGGCTCCCATATTAATAAAGAAATTAGTGATCTTACCTGCCATGTCAAGGCTTCTGCTGGTGGATGGTTCGTGGTGTCATCCAGGGAACCATGCCTGGCTTCCGGCCGCTTCAGTCCTCTCCTGTGGCAAGGCCCTGGTAGGTCCTGATGGCAAGGCAGCTTGGGGCCAGGGGCCCACCTCTCCACTCCTGAAACAGGTTCCTGCTGATGTGGTGCCTGGATGTGGGTGGCCCTGAGGTGATAGGGTAACTTTAAAGGTGGCAGCTAAAAGGTGAGCCTGTTCTTGGGCCCTTCGCCTCCTCCTCGCTGTTTCTCCTTGGTGGCCTGGTCTCAACTGATGAAAACAGTGAAGGCGTTTCTAAAAGGGAGTTCATGGAAGTTTGGTGACCCAGGGAAAGTTTTTGCAGCTTCCTAAGGATATCTGAGGCAAGCTGGCTAATAAAGTGAGTTCCTAGGAAGATCTGTTCTTCTCTAGAGTCAGGATCTACCAGAGGGTGTTTTTATTGCCTCTACCAGCTTTCCTTGAAATACGTTCTGATTGGGAGTAATTTCCCTGAGTTTATTCTAATTGATTGGTTTGGTAGTGTACTTCTGCATCCCTTTGAGGAGACATGTGACCACATGGTTTCTGGCCCCCAGATTTGTCTGTCCCCTCCTTCCCTCTTACACAAGAGGCTTAACTGGAATTCAGGGTCCCATACTGAGGCTACTCCTGGCCATCATCTAATAAGTACTGTGGCCATGTTGTGTGGCAGGAATAGATTAGCCTCTTCCTTTTTAGGCCAATAGTAGGCATATTCTCCCAAGTCCTGAGATGGTATCCCAATGGGGAGTCTGCTGGAAATCTGGAGAAGCCACCCACTATCCTAGGAGAGGCTACACTTTCATCAATCTTAGTGGTATCCCACTCCTAGACCTGACTGAATGGAAATTGCTTGCCACCCCAGCACCCTGGGGGTTGGGAGTTCTGCTTGCCATCCCAATGTTCTGGGGATTGGGAGCCCTGCTCACTGGGTGTTCCCAGGGTTTTAGAGGTCTTGGGAGACACCTGGGTCCTGTTCCCAGACTGAAGTTACCAAGCCAGCCTTCCTCCCTAGGAAAGGAACTGGCTAGGGATCCTTCTTTCAGCCTACTTTTGCAGAGGTCTTAGGAAGTAGTTGGGAGAGAGCTCATTTTACGGCCAGTGCCAGGGACCAAGATTTGCAGTAAAACTAGACACTAAGAGGCACATTAGTAAGCTAGAGACTGTTCTGTGGCTTGCAGGCAAACAGCCTTGGGGGCGCCAGAGTTAGTGGATTAACAGGAATATCAGTGCCTCCAGGAAACTGAGGAAGGAACAAACCTCTGGGCACAGTCAAGGGTGGGAACCTGGGGGCCCTCCTAGTAAGACAGAAGAGGGCACAGACAGGTTCTGATTAAAAGCCTACACTCACCAGTCTTCACTGGGTATCAGGGAGCTTTACTTGCCTTTGTTTCCTGGCCGGCTTGCCAAATATGTTAGCAGAATGCTCTGGGTTCTGGGTTTCTTGGTTCTTGGCTTCATTGCAAGAAATAATTCAGAGATGTGCTAGTTTAATAAAGCCAGCAATAAGACTTTATTAAAAGAATGAAAAAGGAAAAGTATACACCCAAGATATGGGCATGTGTGTGCTACAGGGTGAGACACATCCATGGGGCCTTAGGGTAGACCTTTTTAAGGCCTTTCTTCCTCCCCTTCACCATATTAAGAGGGGATCTCAGCTATTTGATGTCCTGATTGGTTGTCCTCAGCTATTTGATTGTCCTGACATCCTTTCTACCTTTGCCTGTTAGCTTTCGGGGACCCATTAGGGAGACTTTTCTCTTTGGAGTTATCTGGCACTTCTTTTGAGCCCAGGGGTTTCAACTGGGACCTTGTAACCAAGGTCTTGGTGGACTTTCAGCTCTAACAGTTAGGGGTTTGTTCTCCAGTAGCTGCCTCCCCTCAGGGGTTTCTGGGCAGGATCTCGTGGCTGTGTTCTGACCAGGGGGGCCTCAGCTCTTATGGCTTTATTCTTATGGCTGCCTTCTCTCTTTCCTATACTAACCTTTCTCAATTTGAAAACCTGTGAAAGGTGTTTTTGCATTGGTTTGTTTGGTTTTGTTAGCTCCTGGCACTCAAGAAAATGTCTGCTATTTCACTAGCTGGATACAAAATCAAGAAGCAACATTTCAGGGAATAAATCCCAGAGTTAATATTTTAAAATATTAAATGTGTAGTGTGCAAATAATGAGAAGACAAAGACACAGGAATTATAGCTCATCCAAAGGAAGAGAATAAAAATACAGAAAACATTGATGAAGAAGACCAGACTGTGGGATACAAAGACCTTTAAATGTGATCTCAGTATACTTTAGGCGATGAAGGAACAAACAGAGAAAGAACTAAAGGTGTCATGAAAACAATGAATGAAGAATATGAGAATCTCAATAAAGCGATAGAAATTTTAAAAGCAAACCAACAGAACTACTGGAGAATACTACAATAACTGAAATGAAAAATTCCCAGGAGGGTTTCAGCAGCATATTGAAGCTGGAAAAAGAAAGAACCAATGAACTCAAAGACAAGACAAATGAAATGAGTTAGGCTAAGGAACAGAAAGAAAAAAGAATTAGAAAAAAATGGAAATTGTCTAAGATGCCTGTGGACACCACAATACACACCTATCTGCATTATGGGGGTCATAGAGGGAGAAGAAGGAAAAGAAAGGAGCAGGAGACATATTCAAAGAAATAATGACAGAAAACTTACCAAATTTGACAAAATATGTGAATATGCATGTCCAAGAAGCTCCATGAACACCAAACAGGATAAATTTGAAGAGAAGTATGCCCTGCCACATACTGATCAACCTGTCAAACGCAAAGGACAAGGAGAGAGTTCTGCAAGCCATGAGAGGAAAGCAACATGTACGTACAAGGGAGTAACAATTGGATTAAGTGCCAAATTCTCACCAGAAACCATGCAGGTAAAGAAGCAATGGGTTGAAAACACTTAATATGCTGAAAGAAAACAATAGCCAATGAAGAATTTTATATCCAGCAAGACCATCTTCCAAAAATGAGGGAAAGATAGACATTCCAAGATAAACAAAAGTTGAGGGAGTTAATTAGTACTAGATCTGCCTTATAAGCAGTGCTGAAGAATTTTTCAGACTGAAAGGAAATGACAATACACAGTAAAGGGTCATAAAGAAATAAAGACCTCTGGTAAAGGGAACTATATGGGTGATTATAAATGCCAGTACTATTTATTGTATTATATTTTTTGGTATATAACCCCTCTTTGTATTTTTATAGGTGCTAAAAGGCAAATGCCTAAAGTTGAAGTTAAATCTATTCCCCCTCCCTGAGATGGGTCCCTTGTCCTTTTGCTCATTGTCTGCTCACTGTTTTTTGCTCATTGTCTGTTTTCTTTTTCTTTAGGAGGCACTGGAAACTGAATCCAGGACCTCTCATGTGGGAGGCAGGCACCCAACTCCTTGAACCACATCTGTTCTGTGCTCATTTGTTTTTGCTTGTTGCCTGCTCATTGTTCGCTCATTGTCTTGCTTATTGTCTTTTTGTTCATTGTCTGCTCATTGATTTTGCTCATTGTTTTTCCTCAATGTCTTCTTGCTGTTTGTTTGTCTTCTTTAGGAGGCACTGGGAATTGAACCCAAGACCTCCCATTTGGAAGGCAGGTGTTCAACTGCTTGAGCCAGATCCACTCCTTAAATCTATTTTTTTTTTTTTGGACATACAAAGATAAAGATATAATTTGTAACATGTACAAATAAAGGTGGGGTAATGGAGGGATATAGGAACTGTGTATGTTTATGATATTGAAGTTAAGCTGGCATAAAAAAAGATTGTGATATATTTTGAATGATAAGTTTTAACCCCATTGTAATCATAAAGAAAAATATATGAAAAATAATTCCAGATATAAATGAAAAGGAACTCAGTGTAGTACAATATAAAAAAATCAAATAAATATGACAATCGGATTAATGTAAGAATTCAGGGTAAAAAAAGGATAAGATTCATGAAAAGTAAACATAAAAATGGCAGAAGAAATTCTTGTACTATCAGCAGTTACTTCAAAGGCAAACAGTTTAATTTTCCTAACAAAAGGTAGAGATTGGCAGATAGATAAAAAACATGACCCAACTATATGCTGTTTAAAAGACACTCACTTTAAATTCAAAGACATAGTAAGAAGGTTGAAAGTGAAAGGATATAAAAATATTATCATGTGAGTAGTAACCAAAGGAGAACTGAGGTAGCTATTCTAATATCAGATAAAATATGCTTTAGGTAAGAAACTCTTATGAAGGACAAAGAAGACCAACATATAGTGTTAAAAGGGTCAATTCAATGAGAAGACATACAATTATAAATATATGTGCACCTAACAGTAGAGTCCCAAAATATAAGAAGTGAATATTGACAGTTTTGGGGGAGAAATATAGTTCTACATTAATATTAAGAGGCTTTAATTCACCACTTTCTATAATGAGTAGAATACCTTTGTAGAAGGCCAATAAGGAAATAGGTGACTTGAATAATACTCTAAACCAACTAGACTTTATTACAAAGCCACAATAATGAAAACAGCTTGGTGTTGGCACGAGGACAGACAAATAGCCCAATGAAGCCCAACTGAGAATTCAGAAAACAACCCTCACATTTCTGGCCAACTGATTTTTTTTTTTAAGGTATAGGGATTGAACCCGGGGCCTCAAACATGGGAAGCAGGAGCTCAATCCCTGAGCTACATCTGCTCCCCAATGAGAGGTTGTTTTTTTTGGTTGTTGTTGTTGTTTGCATGTTTTTGTTTGTTTTTAGGAGTTACCAGGGATCAAACCCGGGACCTCGTTATATGGGAATCAGGTGCTCAACCACTTGAGCTACATCCACTCCCCTGGCCACCTGATTTTTGGCAAGGGTGTAAAATCTACTCAAATGGAAAAGAATAGTATCTTCAGCAAATGATGCTGGAAAAACTGCATGCCCAATGTAAAAGAATGATGGTGGATGCCTACTTCACATTGTATTCTAAAATCAACTGAAAGTGGATCATGGGCCTAAATGTAAGAATAAGAACTATCAAACTCCTGAAGAAAATATAGGGAAGCATCCTTAAGACCTTGTGTTATGCAATGCTTTCTTAGATTTTTACCCGAAGAACAAGCAACAATAGAAAAAAATAGATAAATGAGACTATCAAAATGAAAAACTTTTGTGCATCAAAGAGGACTTTATCATGATAGTAAAACAACAACTTACATAATGAGAGAAAATATTTGGAAAGCACATATTCATTAAGGATTTAATATTCAGAATATTTAAGGAAATCCTACAACTCAACAAAAAGCAAACAACTCAGGTAAAACAATTGCTTAAAGACTTGAATAGACATTTCTCCAAAGACGATATACAAGTGACCAAAAAATACATATGAAAAATGTTCATTATCAATAGACATTAGGGAAATGGAAATCAAACCTCAATGAAGTACCATGTCACACCCACTAAAATGACAACTATTGAAAAAAGAGAAATTACAAGTGTTGGAGAGGATGTGGAGAAATAGGAATACTCATCCATTGCTGATGAGTATGTAAAATAGTGAACCACTGTGGAGTACAGTTTGGCAGTTCCTCAGAAAGTTAAAGAATTACCATATGATCCAGCAATTGCACTTGTAGGTATATACCTGAAATAACTGAAATTAGGGACTGGAACAGATATTTACACACTAATCTTAATAGAGGGATTATTCACAATTGCCAAATGTTGGAATCAACCCAATTTTCCATCAACTGATAGCTGGATAAACAAAATGTGGTTTATACTCACAATGAAATACTATTCACTTGTAAAAAGTAATGAAATTCTGATACATGCAAAAACATGGATGAAATTTTAAGACATCATTTTGAGTGAAATTAGCCTTTCATAAATGGACAAATATTGTATGATCTCACTGATATGAAATAATTTGAATTAGCAAATTCATGTAGTCAGAAACTAGAATATAGGTTATCAGGGGCTGGGGTAGAGAATGGGGCATTAATGCTTGAGTTGTTCAGACTTTCTGTTTGGGATGATGGAAAAGTTTTTGGTGGTGATGGTAGCACAACATTGTAAACATACTTACCAGCACTAACATTTATGTTTGAATGTGGTTAAAAGAAGAAATTTTAGATAGTATGAACATTACTAGAATAATTTTTTTTAAAGTCCATAGAACTCTACAGCACAGTGAACCTTAAAGTAAAGCATGGACTGTAATTAATAGTACAATTATACAAAAGTTCTTTCATCAATTGCAGCAAATGTACCACAACTAATGCAAGGTATAAATAATAGGATAGTATATGGGAACTCTGCATTTTATGCATGATGTTTTTGTAAACTTTTAACTTCTCTGATAAAAACTTCAAAAAAAATCAGAAAAACATGCTTGTTTTTTTAGATAAGAAATCTGCTGATACTTAAACATGGTGACATCTTTACAGACACCATACCCAGAAATCCTCTCAGTGTTCTGCCTTTCTATTTAAATGCATTGAGTGTTTTGAAGCAATCTTTATTACATTAATTAGATTAGTTGTCACGGAGTTTCTAAATGCATGATTTTTCTCTTGCAATGTAGAAAGGACCATGATGCAACTTATTTCTAGGTAATAGTCTTAATTTTGGTGAGAAATTTCTTGTTAGAACCCTAAGAAAACATTATATGAGGGTTTTAATTTTAATGTCATTATAGTGAATGTATGTTGTTTCCATTGAACATAAGAGAAATATAAAGCATTTCGATATTATTTGTTGTCACTTGAAATTTTCAAAACTATGTATTATTCTGTGCTTATACAGGTTGAATTCAAGTTATCCTGTAATGTTAATGAATAGAATTTTCATAACAATGATGTATTGCTGATTGTATTTTAGGATGTCCAGATGAGAGTTTCCTACAGTACAGGAAAGCAGGAATGGGCCTATGGGATGTCAGAGATAGGAGATGAGATAATGGGAAATAAAAATTTAACGTATGGGGAGTGGGCAAAGCGTGCAGAGACTTAAAGACAGGAAGAATTTAGCACCAGATCGAATAAGTAAGAGGTAGTTAGTGTGAGTTCTTGGTGAGAGGACTAGTTGACTGCGATTATGGCCATTAATTCTTACCCTCTCTGCGCCTTGGTATAAAGTGAGGATTAGCATGAGACAGCTCTCTGAAGAATCCTTAAAGTTAAAAAAAATCTAAGTTAATAGGTTTTAAAAAATATGATGGTGAAAGTAACCTTTGGGAAAATTAATAAGGTATAAAATGGACTGGAAGGAGGAGATATTGGAGACAGGAAGTCCAATTAGAAGCTTGTACCTTTATGAGGAAATGGAGGTAAAGGCAGATATTAGGATGGAGGTAGGGAAAAAGTATCGGAATTGAGAATCACAGACAACTAAAGCTATTCCATCTGGCAAGATGTCAAATTTCTTTGGAAGTCTTCTTGTTTATCAATGATTCATTCTGTTTTGGGTTTTCTTTGGACTTCATTTTCCAATTGTTATTACTGAGTCAATAATGAAGCACTAATTTAGTACCCTCACCATATGTTAGGGCCTTGAAAATAAATATAAATGATAAAGATGTTTCTTCTTTGAAAAATTCTTTGTGATTTTAATTTTTCAAACACTCATAAAATATATGAAAGCATTGGTAATTAAGATGATTTAGTATTATTTTTTCCTTCATTCTCCCTTGGATTTTGAGCATACTTTGACAGCACATATGCTACTCAGAGTATTCAGGTGTGAAAGATTTTTCCGGTACTTCAGAATAGTTTCCACACAATGGCTGGAAAACATATTTACATATGCCCAGCCAAAGGTTTTTAATCTTTTGTCCAGAAAAGCAAGTTTGCAATATACAAATGTTCTTGAAGAAACTGGGTCTTACCTTCTAAAGAAAGAGAGGTAACAATGACTAAAATTTTCATACAGTGTTTTGCAAATTTCACTTTAGTACTAGATTGAGTAAATTTATTAGATGTATCTGAACCACAAAAGTTCATTTGAGATAAAATTTTAGGTCTATTTCATTTTAGTCTGTTCCTCAGTTTTCTGAAAACAAAAGATTGGAACACATGAATGAAAGAAGAATATTCAAGACAGAAATAAAAAGCAACCAGCTGCATTCAATTTTGGATGTAAGATTTTTAAAAAGACAAGTTGCTAAAATCCAGCTGCTCTTCTAGTTTAATATGTTGGGAAATAGAGTTTTGGGTTATTAAATCAAGAGCTGAAATTATTTTCAAATAATTATTGTTCCACTATTCACAGTTCACCAAACGTATTCTTGAAGTATAACATTTTCCTGGTAGCAGAAGGTGAAATGATAATATTCAGTAAAATGTGATCCTGACAAGTATTTAAACAGAAGATATTTTTTCCTAGCCTTGACACTGATGATTCACTATATCGCACCAATAACTTTTCTCCAGCAAATATCTTTTGCCTGGGTTCATAGAACTTCCTTTGGCATTTTTCCGTGTGTTGCTTGTGAGTCCTTTGAAGTATACAAACTCCAGGAGGACAGAATCATGTAATTTAAAGAATATATACATTAGGCAAGTTCTAGACTTGGGCATTTCAAGATATCACAAACCATAACGAGTGCATCCTTATTTTTCCTCCATTCAAAAGCCAGTACTTTTTTTTCTTCCACTGTGATTCAGTCTTAATTTCGATTAAAATTGTTCTAGAATACATGAGAACTTGATTTTCTGAAATCTACTCTTAAAATCCCCCAGAACATAACTTTTCCACTGATATCCAGTCCCAGGTTCCATTCACTTTGGCTCTAATCTAAGCTTTTCCTTTTCCTGACTCTAGTATTTCTCTGAAATTGGTAAGCATTTTAATAAACCGTTCCTTGTAATTCTCTTGCCAGGATTTCCAATCCCCCATCTTTTAAAAATTTTTTATTGAAGTATATCATTCATACAAGAACATACATAATAAGTGTATAGTAAAAAAAAGACAAACATGCATATCATCATACAGGACTCCCATACATCACCCTACCACCAACACCTTAATCCCCCACCTTGAATATTCAGATTTTCCTTTAAAGAACCTACAGTTTTACCTCTTGTAGAAGTGCTGTTTTACTTCTACATCTTGGTAACCATATTCCTTAGAAACCAAAGGAGCATACATTATAACGAATTAAATTTCAGTTACTATGATCCAAAAGGTTCAAGTGAACTTTATTTCTACAATCCAATTTCATCTCACCTTTTATTACTTAGCCTGTTTCAAAGAAGACAATCTATCCAGGCCAATCTAGTAATTTTCCAAACCAAAGTAGGTTAACACATTGTCAATTCAATGTTTTACTCCTTCTTCAGGGGATGGCATTTAGATCCAGAGAAGGTTTACCTCGTGAGGATAGCCAGGAGTGAAGGTGTGCCTGTGGCCCTGGGAAACTTCTGTAACCCAATATATTGACTGTCTTCTCTTGGGTTTTGCACAGTGACCACTCTAGAAAGAGGAGAATATGGTCTCCCTCCTTGTTTCTGTGCCATGTGGGATACCAAAAAGATTTCACCTGTACATTTCCCAGTTGGTGACTAAACTATCACACTCTTTTCACTGTAAATTTCTTCTTTAGAGAACTTCTTGTTCAGTTTCAAGCAGGTAATGTCTCTCCCCTTCAGCAAATATCCACATTCTGTTTATGGGCATGAAGTTTTGGGGTTTTTTTTACTGTTTGTGACTTACCTGGAAAATTCAGGATGAAACTGACCACAGACCTCTCCTATCTATCCATTTATCTGTCACCTAATTGCTCTTTCCAGACAAGTGGGTGCAGAGAGAATTGATGGACAGGAAGTTGTTTACAAAAACCCTCAGCTGGAAGCAGGACAATTCCCTGATTCTTAGATTTGCCAAATTTCAAAAGGGACTTCGTTCCTCTGTCAACACTGCAACACTTTTTTAAAAAAAGTCACCATTTTAAATTCTCAGGTTTATAAGCACTTTATCCTCTTCTCAACTCTGCTGGTCTCTCCCCAACTCTGACATATACATTAAAGAAGGATGGAAATGTGTGCGGGGGGGGAGGGGGGAATTGATTCAGGTGTTTGGTAATTCTCCACCGCACACTTAAATCCATATCCGTGTGCCTCAAAACTCTCCCCCCTCAAATTTGGTGTCTTTGTTCGTTGGTCATGGCAACTTTTTTCCATCCAATCAGAGGGACTCATATGCTTTAGGGTTCAAGTGAGATGGGTCATGAAGGAGAAGTACATGCCGGTCATTTTAATGAGATTGTATACTTGGGCTCCTGAAGGCTAAGGTCCACAATGGAACCAGGCAAGCATATTGATGGAGGCACTTCTGATAGCAAAGAGGTATCACAGGGTTTAGACCAATGTCTAAGTAGGTAAACATTTCTCTAGATGAACGATGACTTTGATTGCATTTTGGTCTAGGAGGAAATAAATGTGTCTTTTTGGAGCCTGAATTGTGTCACGTACGTAAAACTGATAACAGAGTAGAAATTTTTGATCAAGGAACTAGAACATCATTTTGTATAGAACATCGAAGCAGAGTCTACCTACAGAATGGCAGAAAACCTGCTTGAAAGGGAGGACATCATAAATCCACTCAGTACTAATAGCATGCAATGAAATCTCCTCTCAGAAGGGAGATTTTGCATACAAAGAGCCCCTAGGGCAGAGATGGAGACATCCATCAAGTAAGAGAAGGGTGTTTAGAAAATCGCTCTTTCGACTTCATCCATCATACTATCAGAGACTGCTGTGTTAATCCATTTACCTCCACTGAGCCTAAGCCCAAAGACAAAATGCAGAAGTATTCCTTAGGGAAAGCTTTCAACAAAACTTCTGTGGAGGATAATGTGGACAATGGGAATTTTCCCCAAGTCACATCCAGAGTATTCAGGACAACTTATACACCATCAAGTGCCTGCAGGTGGTTTTTTCATTTCTTAATTCTTTGGTCTGGAGAGAATTTTTTTCCTCCCCTCAGAGCAGAAGTTCTGAATTATGAATACTTGCTGTGCTTTATCCATGAATCTTCAACGGTGTATGAACTTGCTTTTATTCTAAGGGCTAAAAAACAATAAGGTCTTATTTCTCTGAATGCCGCTTTGGTTTGTTAACTTTCTGTGTATAAAGAGTGTTCATTATAAATGATTCAATCATGTAACACTTCACAATATTACTATCTTGGCTTTTATAATTGCACAAGAAAGAAAAGCAAAAGTCAAGTGCTTACTGTGCTTTCAAGTGTTATCAATTTCAATATTAACATCTTGATAATGAAAATAATTTGTTTAATTTTCTGTTCTTTTCTCTTTTTATAGAGCTTTCACATGCTTTATTGCATTTGGTTCATTTATATGGCTATTCTGAAAGTTAAAAATTTTCCTACTCTATCAACTCCTTGTTCTTTGAAATGATTGAAAAAATCTTTTCTGGGAAAAATATGGAATTATAAGATGAAAACAATTTTTAGGCACATTATACTCTGGCAATTTAAATAGCATTTTAGTCATGCGAGACATTGAGTGCAAGAGAAAGAAGTCATGCCTTTTGAAATGATCACTAATACAACAGCGGCTTTGGAGAACAAACTTCTCAGTCTGTGTTATACCATTAAATGATATAATTTCCTATAGAGAATGGTATAAGCAAAAGTCATTCATTTAATTATGAGTGTTGATTTACAGAGAGGAGATTTAGCTTTAAATCTCTTCAAGAAATGTGCAGATGACTAAAACTCACTTGTAATAATAATGATTAGAACATGCTATATTAGTGTTTTCAACCTTTTTGATTAGAACCTGTTTTTAATATAAAATATTACACAGATATGATAATCATTGCATTTTTATTATTTGGTGACTGGAAAAATTGTAAAGATCACAAGCCTTTATAAAGTCAGCAATAAATAGTTTTACATTAGCTTGCCTTTGAATAATCACACTATCATCTATATATGTTTTGGGTAAAATTACCTTTGTCTATGACAATGTTAGGTTAGCATATAGGTTTTATTTTACCTCCAAAATCCTCATAGGTCTTTAACTCATCAGCTTGGAACATCTATCATTTAACATCTAGTTTATGTCTAAGAATTGATTCAGTTATTTATTAATTCACTCATTTGACAATTTTTAAAGCATTTTTCTAACATGATACTAGGTGATATGGAGGATATAAATTTGAATCAAACCGATAGATAGTGATTCTTGGACTTCCATTTACAGCAAAATGACAGAATAGATACCCTAAACAATATTGTCCCACCTGCCACATCATAATAATATTGAGCTTCAGATTTGAAAATCAGCCAAATGACATGAAAAATAATGAGAAAACTCTCTGCATAAACCAGGAATCCTCTTAATGAAAGGGTAAATTAGCAAAAATTTATTTTACAGTGGGTCTAGATTTGTTGTAGTTCCAGGCTTTTGGAAAAGAATTTTGAATATCTTTCTATTAGAATCCACTTTTAATCTAAGATTCCTACCGATAAAATTCCAAACTTACAGTCAGAACCATAAAGCCTTCACAGCAAACAAGGCAAATCAAAGCCAGCACAAAATAACAGATGCTCAGATCAGAACAAAGGAGATTTCAAGTGTTGAAATTACTCATCCTAGTAAAATTATGTTTTATCTGCAAAACAAAATAGATAGGGGATGAAAATATGACTAAAGAATCAATTAGATTTAGGAAAAAAAGAATTTGGGGGGTTTATAATTGATATTTAATACTTAATATATAAGTTAGACATAGGTATAAATCTCCATGATCTTAGATTAGGCAATGATTTCTTAACTATTACACAACACATGAGCAATGAAAGAAAAAACAAAGGTAGATTGGATTTTGACTTCATCAAAATTAAAAACTTTTATGCTTCTAAGACAATATCAAGAAAGTGAAAAGATAATCCACAGAATGGAAGAAGATATTTGCAAATCATATATCTGATAAGGATCTGGTATCCAGAATAAACAAGGAACTCTCACAACTTAACAAGCAAAAGACAAATAACTTATTAAAAATAGGCAAAAATTTGAACAGCCATTTTTCCAAAGAAGATATGTAAATTAAAAGATGTTTAATATCATTAGTCATTAGGAAAGTGCAACTAAAAACTATGAGATACCACTTCATATCTGTTAGGATGACAATAATAAAAGACAGACAATAACAAGTGTTGGAGAGAATGTGGAGTAATTGCTACCTTCATATATCATTTGTGGGAATGTAAATGATGCAGTCATGTTGAGAAACAGTTGGACAATTCCTTAAAAAGCTAATCATGGCGTTACAACATGACCCAACAATAATTCCACTCCAAACCCAAAAGAATCAATAACAAATGTCCACACCAAAACTTGTACACAAATGTACATTGGAGCATTATTCACAATAGCCCATAAGGAGAAACAACCAAAATATCCATCAATTGATGGCTGGCTAAACAAAATGGGTATATCCATACAATGGAACTTCTCTCTCTCTCTCTCTCTCTCTCTCTCTCTCTCTCTCTCTCTCTCTCTCTCTTTCCCCTCTTCCCTGCCTCCCCCCCAAGTTGTCTGCTCTCTGTGTCCATTTGCTGTGTGTTCTTCTGTGTCCACTTATATTCTTGTCAGTGACACTGGGAATCTGTGTCTCTTTTTTTTGTTGCATAATCTTGCTGTGTCAGCTCTCCATGTGTGCGGTGCCACTCCTAGGCAGGCTGCACTTTTTTTGCATGGGGCTGCTCTCCTTACAGGGCGCAACCCTTGCTCATGGGGCTCCCCTACACAGGCAACACTCCTGTGTGGAATGGCACTCCTTGTGCGCATCAGCACTGTGCGTGGGCCAGCTCACCACACGGGTCAGGAGGCCTGGGGTTTGACCCTGGACCTCCCATGTGGTAGGTGGATGCTCTATCACTTGAGCCAAATCAGTGTCCCACAATAGAATATTATTCAGCAATAAAAAAGAATGAAGTCCTGATACATGCTATGACATAACTAGACTTTGAAAATATTTTTTAAGTGAAAGAAGCCAGACCCAAAATGATTCAGTTTATATGAAATGTCCAAAATAGGCTAATTCATATACACAAAAGTAGATTATTGGTTGCCAGAGGATGAGGGAGGGGCCAATAGAGAGTGATTGTTAAAATGTGTAGGGTTTGGGGGGAAGGATGAACATACTCTGGAATTAGATAGTAATGATAGTTGCACAAGTTTGTGAATATACTAAAAACTATTAAATCATTATTTTAAAATAGTGAATTTTATGATTTAGTAAATTATAATGCAATTTAAAAATCTTAATATATGTTATAATAAATTTAATATAAATGGAAAATTAGTAAAATGGAAGATAGAAAAATTATTCAAAATACTTCTCAGAGAGAAAAAGTAATGAAAAGGATGAAAATGAGAGTAAGCAAAGTAGAAGAGAATGAAGCTTGTCATACTTCTAACTAGAGTTACAAAAGAAGAACATAGAAACAAAAAGGAGAGAGGCAACATGTAAAGTGTTAATGACCAAAATTTACTCAGATGTCTGAAAACACCAATCATAATTTCAGGAAACTGAATAAATTCTAAATAGTATAAATAATATTAATAAAAGAAATTCATTAGTAGACACAGTATAACAAAACACAAAGACAAAGGGGGAAAAGACAGAATACCTATACAGAGAGAAAATAAAAATTTTCTTCTAAGGAATAAGATTAAAATAGCAGCTGGTTTCTCAAGAAAAAGTAAAAATGGAAGTCAGAGAAGAATGGAAATAATCTTTAAGAATTTGAGAGGAGATAGCTATCAATCCCTATTTGTATTGCTGGGGAAAATATCTCCAATAATGAGGGATATAATCATGTTCCAAATAAAATACTTTCAGAAACAAATTGAGAGAATGTGCCAATAACCAATTCTCACTAAAAAATCTCCTTAAAGATGATGGTGGAAGAAGGAATGATATATGAAATATATATATGAGCAAATCTAAACAGATTGAGTATGAAACATTAATTCTAACAATAGTGTCTAATTTGTGGAGTAAAAAATTAGAACCAAAATTCTAGACAATACTAGCAGATAAGTTGGGAAGAGACTGATCGGAGATAAAGCACCTGAGTTTCTTACATTCTTTAGGACAGGGGTTGTTAACCAGGGGTCCATGGAAAGATTTTAGGGGGTCTATGAGTTTGAAATGAAAAAAAAATCAACTTATTAATTTTATTTTCTCTGACCTCTAACTGAAATCTAGCACTTCCTTCACTTATGAATGTATGCAATAAATTACAGTAATAGTCCATGGTTTTCACCTGACTTGAAAAGGGGTCAGTGGAACAAAAAGAGTTAAGAACCCCTGGTTTAGGAGGGGGGAAGAAATAATGATTAATGTTAGACTTTAATTAGTAAAAATTTTAAAGTGAGCATATGGAATAAAGTAGAGAGTAATAGATGGTAAAGATTCCAACTATTAGAAGGAAAAATGAAATAAGAGGGGAAAAAGTTCTCTGTATCAGTTAGCTACTGCTGTATAACAAATTACTCTAAAACAGTGCCTAAAAACAATAGTCATTTATAATTTCTTATGAGTCTATGAGTTAACCAGACAGTTCTACTAATTTGGGCTACTTTTAGCTCTTCTTGAATGGAATCACTTATACAATGCAATCAAGTACTTGGTTGCTAGGAGCTAACTAATCTAAGATGGACTAGCACAACTCTGCTCTACAAGGACTCTCATCTTTCAGGAGATTAGCTTGGGTTTGTTTACATCATGACTGGAAGAGTTCCAATAGAATGAGTGAAAGCCCTCTTAATGTCTAAACTGGGGGTAGGGGTTGGAGTGGTAAACTATATGTAAAGGCCTAAACGGTAAATACTTTAGGTTTTTTGGTCTACACAGTTATAACTATTCAACTTTGCCATTGTTACGAGAAGGCATTCAAAGCCAATATGTAAAAAAATGATTGTGGCTGTGTTACAATAGATCTTTATTTACAAAAATAGACAGCAGGCACAGCTTCTCTTTTACCTCTTGATAAAAGAAGCTGTAATTGCTTCTCGGCCTTTTGGCTAACATCAAGTATAGTAAAAGAAGCTGTAAAATCTTACTGCCAAAGTGGTTTCCTTTCTGGGAGTGAAATAATTGCACCCAACTTTTGGCAAACAATTATGATTTCAATAAATCAAAAAGAAGCCAAGGAAAGAGGGAGAAGTTGCCAGTAAAAGCAAAAATAAGATGATATAAATACATTCAAATATATCAGAATTCACAAATTCACAGTAAATGGGAAGGTAATCATTTCTCAATTTAAACCTATAAAGACAAAACTGTTAGAATTGCAAAGGGGAATTTTAAAATCCATCATCATTGTGGGAGATTTTAGTTCATTTCTCTCAGTAATTGATTAAGTAGATGACATTATTGAGTGCAGCAAATGTTGTCCTTTGTACATATCCTGAAGTTATACTTAAACATATGCACCAAGAGGTATGTACAAGGTGGTTCACAGCACTATTGTATATAAAGCATAAAAACTGAAAACAGCCAAAATATCAATCAAGGGGAGACTGAACAAAGAAAATCTTGAAGAGGTCCAAGGCAGAATCCTATTCAACAGAGAAAATGAATGAACTCCAGTTATTTGTTTGAATGTCAGGAATTGAGACTAGTGTACAAAGTCCATCACAGAGGAATTTTTACCGAATGGTCAAAACATGCAAAACTAAACAATTATTTTTAGGAAAAAAATACATGCATGGTATAACATATGTGGTGTTTATCTTTGTTTATTAGGGATGGGAATGGAATGGAAAGGTGTGTACAGGGAAGTTCAAATATTTCTTACAGAGGGTATCTATTTTATATTATATCTTTCCAATAGTATCCAAGTAGGCTTCTCTGTGTTTCCTCTCCCCTCATTCACTGCTTTGTTTGAACAGTACAGTCAGTGTGTGTGTGTGTGTGTGTGTGTAGGCTGAACTCATTTTAGTGGAGGGGGAAAAGGAAAGAGGTTATGTAGCTTGTGATAGGTGAGGCCATGGATTCTCATATATAAAAATTTCCCTTTCACCTTGCAACTGCATTATCCAGAAAGTGGAAGGTATATCTCATTCTACAAGAGAAAAAAATTTTAATGCTGTTTTTTGAATTCCTATGAAAATATTTATGCTTATTATTATAGTATATAATTAGATTTTTATTCTTTATTGATTGTGGTCTTTTTTTTTTAAAGAACCAATGAAACATTTTTTTAAGATTTATTTATTTATTTCTCCCCATCCCTCCATTGTCTGCTCTCTATGTCCATTCACTGTGTGTTCTTCTGTGTCTGCTTGTTTTCTCAATAGGGGGCTCCGGGAAGCAATCCAGGGACCTTCTGGAGTGGGAGAGAGGTGATCATTCTCTTGCACCACCTCAGCTCCCTGGTCTGCTGCATCTCCTATTGTCTCTCCTCTGTGTCTCTTTTTGTTGCATCATCTTGCTGTGCCAGCTCTCCATGTGGGCCAGCACTCCAGCATGGGGCAGCACTCCTGTGTGGGGCAGAACTTCGAGCAGGCCAGCACTCCGCGTGGACCAGCACTTTACATGGGCCAGCTCACCACATAGGCCAGCTTGCCTTCACCAGAAGGCTGAGTATTAAACCCTGGACTCCTACATGGTAGTTGGAAGCCCAATTGCTTGAGCCACATCCACTTCCCTGATTCTGGTCTTTATACTTGATTTTTTTTAAAAATTTAATTTAATTTTTAATTATCTTTTTAAAAAAGTTAATAGATCACACAAAATGTTACATTAAAAAACATGAGGCTCCCATACACCCCACTCCCCACCCCTCCACCCCCATCATTTTTTTTTAGGTATATATATTTTTAAGATGTATAGATCACAAAAAATGTTACATTAAAAAATGTGAGGTTCCCATATACCCCCCACCCCACTCCTCCCACATTATATTTGATTTTAACATAAAATTAGAATTTTTAGATTTTTTTTAATTTAAAAAGACTCTTCAAATAAAAGTTCATGGGCCATGAGTGATTATTTAATATGTATGATTATTTAATCTACCAAGTAAAGTGTGTTAATTTAAAGTTTACTATGATGTGGATATTTTTTCCTAACCTGGTGTCATTAAACCAGGTGAACCACCTATGAACCGGAACCCCTTAGTAAATAGGAAGAGTCTTGTGCACCCTCACCTATTCCAATTATTTGTCTGAAACCTATGACTCAGTGAGGTGAGTGGGAGAAGAGGGAAATTTTCTGATCTCAACTATAGCCTCCCTGCGTATGTGACCTCCAGAGGAATATGGTCCTCATTTGAGAATCAGAGAAGCAAGCAACCATGGTGCTGAGAGATGTCTGATTTCTTAGATGAGGTGGGGCAGCCCAGATCTTCATCCTGCTCCTACTGTCTCTAGTCTAGGAAGTGCCATGCCACAAGGCTTTAGGCCTTGTGGCCTGGACTCTTACCCTGATTCATGTTTTCTCGTGGGACTTGAAATTCATCAAGAAATGAATTTCCTTGACTTTGCTGCTGGGCACCTCTGAGCCCAGGAGGTTCATCTGCCTCCGGCTCTCCCTGCCATGGGGTATTTCAGGGCTATGCCCTGTCTGATCCAGGCTCACCAGCCAGTGTGAACTACTGCGATCCCCTGCAAGAGAGGTTTACAGAGTGTGAGGGTATTTGTCCACAAATACTAATTCACCACTGCTGGTGGTTAAGAATGTCTTCTGTGGAGCAAGACTGCTATGGTTCAAATCCCAGCTCTATGACTGGAACAAATTACTTGATGTCTCTGTCCCTTGGTTTCCTTATTGTAAAATAGATATAATGAAAGTATCCATTTCATAAGTTTGTTTATGAGGATTAATTTTGTTAAAATATGTAAAGCACTTAGGACATGCCTGGAATGTAGAAAGCACCCCGTAAATGTTAACAATTCTTACTGTTGTGTTTTAAAGAAGGTTCTAGTGAAAAAAGGGATTTTATACTTAGTGACAAATTAAGAATTTTGAAAGCTCTTTAAACATTAATGCTAGAGCAGTAGTTCCCAACCTTTCGGTCCTAGATCATTTAAATTCTTAAAAATTATGAAAAATCCAAAGAACTTTTGTTTTGTGGGGTTTGTCTATTGATATTTACATTATTAGAAATCAATGCTGAGTAATTTAAAAAATATTTCTCAATTTATTCAAAATAAAATTAATAACCCATCTTTATGTTAACATAAATGTCATTTTATGAAAAGAAGTGTTTTCAAAATTAAAAATAATTTAGTGGATACAATTGTGGGAAGTTGGTGACAGCCTGACAGGTAGAGCTGAATGCTCTCACAAAAACAACAGAGAGCCAAAAGCTGTCTGAGAGCCCTGCTTTGGTGGTCAGTAGACCAGGACAGTGCTACACAACTCCCAGGAGGGTGAGGGACAGAGAAATGAAGAAACCAAAAAGACAAACATGAGTTACCAACCTGCTGCAGCAGCTGGAAAGGGCTCCTTTCCCTCACCCCCAAGATATAAAGCTGGCGTAAAACCCCTGGCTCACTGTAGCTGACTCAGAGAAGAACAGACATCTTCCTCCCTGTCAGCTGTTTCAAGGGAAAGTGAGGGGCATTTAGGGTGCTTTTATTCAGTTAATTTGGCCAGCAGAGCCTGGTTTGAATCTTTGATGTGGAGATTCAATACAGGAACACAGGAAAGCCAACTCTGAAACACCTCTATGGAAAGGTGTGCTGACTAGAGTCAACCGCTGGCTGGTCTGGAAACTACAAGGATAAAAACTTCACACTCTCTGTAACCAACCCTGGGAGAAAATCTGTGCCCATTCGTGAGTCCCTGGCCCAATTTTGTTAAACTTAAGCTGGGCAATTTTAAAGACTTAGAATAAGTTGAACCAAATATCAAAGAACTGTAGGGGAAAAAAAAAATAGGTAAGAGAGAGAATTTAGCCATCAGAGCAAATACACCAACATATTCAGATGTTTAGACATCAGGAAAAAATTACAAGCCATATGAGGAAACAGGAAGAGATGGCCCAGTCAAAAGAACAAATAAAATATCCTGAAGAGATACAGAACTTAATGCAATTAATCAGTGATAATCACATAACTCTTCTAAATCACTTCAAAGAATTTAAAGAAAATATGACTAAAGAAATAAAGGATATTAAGAAGACACTGGGAGAGCATAAAGAATAATTTGAAACCTGCAAAGAAAAGTAACAGACCTTATGGGAATGAAAGACAAGATGATGAGATTAAAAATACATTAGAAGCACATAAGAGCAGATTTGAATTGCCTGAAGACAGAATTAGTGATTTCAAAGACAGGACATCTGAAGTGGAAAAGACAGGAGAACAGAAAAAGAGAATAGGAAAAATGAAACAGAGTCTCAGGGAATTGAATGACAATTCAAAATGCACAAATATTTGCATTATTCATGTTCCAGAAGGAGGAGAGAATGGAAAAGGTACAGAAAGAATATTTGAGGAAATAATGACTTCCCAACTCTTATGAAGGGCATAAATATCAATATCCAGAGGGACAACACACCCTAAACAGAATAAATCTGAATAGACCTACACCAAGACACATACTATTCAGAATAACAAATATCAGAGATAAAGAGAGGATTATGAAAGTAGCAAGAGAAAAACAAAGCATCACATACAAGAGAAACTCAATAAGATTTAGTGCCAATCTCTCATCAGAAACCATGGACTAGAGAAGAAAGTGGTATGATATATTTAAGGTACTGAAAGAGAAAAACTGTCAGCCAAGAATTCTGTATCCAACAAAGCTGTCCTTCAAAAATGAGGGTGAGTTCAAAATCTTCACAGACAAACAGGAGCTAATGTTACCAGAAGACCAGACTTGCAAGAGATACTAAAGGAGGTGCTTCAGTCTGAAAAGAAAAAAAACAAGGGTGAGAGAATGGAGAAGAGTTTGGAAATGAAGATTATTAATAAGGATAAACTAAAGGATAAGAAAACAGACAATAGAACAATATGACAACAGAAAGCTGAAGGGCAAAATGGACGAAGCAATTAAGTTTTCAAATAGACCTTCACATCTATCCAGCAAACTCTGAAATATGTAAAGAAAACCTTTCTTTCCCCCAGCGTGGGACATGACACCCAGGGATGAGCCTCCCTGGCACTGAGGGATCACTACCGAATACCAGCTGAAGATGCAACTAGAAAATGACCTTGAATTAAAGGTTCAACGTGGATCAGCAGAATATCCCTGTCTACATATAATAACATGACTTTAAAATGCTGTTTGACCTAATGTAAGGGGGAAATGGAAAGGACAAATGAGTTTATATGGCTATGAGTCTCTAAAAAAGAGTCTGGAGGTTGTCAGAAGGATTGCCCTTATGCACACCTGAGCAGAGTCTCAGAGACAGATAAAGTAGATACAACCCCAGGTATTGGTTCTTTTGAGGGCTAAAGAGACCCACAGGTTCTATGGTCATGGCAGATGGGGTTCACTGCCATGTCAGTTGGCCCTTCTTTGGAGCTGGTGTTTCTGTGTGATGGAACTGGACTCAGATGGGATCTCTTTTCACAAGACTTTCATGCTACTTTACTGGAATTGTAGTTGGTGTTGGGGTTTAAGATATATTTAGGGGATTTGAATATCTGGACTGACAAATATGATAGCCACGCCCTGAACCTCAACAGACTTCAACTCCTACACTCTGATTTATTGGACTTACCCCACTCAGCTAACATGGAGTTGAAGAATGTTAACCATCACACCATGGAGCCTAGAGTGCCTACAACTGAAAGCAGGAGGATTGCATACAATATCCATGTGGAATCTAAGTCCCCTCTTGACATAGATGTGCAATGGACACAACCAATCCAATGTCCACAGAGAAAATGTGGCATTGGTGTGGGAAAGGTGGCCATGGTGGCTGCTGGGTGCGGGGAATGGGAGGAAGAGATGAAATGGGGAGGCGTTTTTGGGACTTGGAGTTGTCCTGGGTGGTGCTTCATGGACAATTATGGGACATTGTAGATCCCCCCAGGGCCCACTGGATGGAACATGGGAGAATGTGGGCTATGATGTGGACCATTAACTATGAGGTGCAGCGATGCCCAGAGATGTACTTACCAAATGCAATGGATGTGTCATGATGATGGGAGAGAGTGTTGCTGTGGGGGGAGTGGGGGGTGGGGGCGGTGGGGTTGAATGGGACTTCATATTTTTTGAATGTAATATTTTTTTAAAAATGAATAAAAAAATAAATAAATATAAAAATAAATAAATAAAAGACAAAAAAAAGAAAACCTTTCTTGTGCAAGAACACTCCAGGAGCAGTAGAAAGTGGCATAGAGGATTAAAAAGAATGAATCATTAGCAGAAGTAACAGATTTCTCACTAAAGTCAATTCCTGACTATGACTTTGAAAGTGATGAGATTGTTTCTGTTCATGCAACTATTACTGAGAAACAGAAGACAGCTTCAACAAATAAAGCAATGGTATTATGTCTACTTCTGGGACTGTAAAGACTGTAACTGAGAAGGAAGATAGTGCTCTAACACCAGATGGAAAATGCATAGCATTAATTATTTTGAATCTGTCTTTTTCAATTATCAATTAAAGTTTTAGGCACAGGGACATTTATTCTGGAGAAACAGGGTAAAACTCCTGTGTGTAAGATGAGTTTTTCAGATGAAGCATATAAACCTAAATGGTAGAATTACTGTATAGTGTTTGGACTATACTTTGATAAGCTAAGGTTTATACTTAAGATTAGAATTCTGAGCAAAATGTTTTTTGATATATAAATTTAATTTAATCCAAATATACAGATGGATACATTTTAAAAAGACACAATTTGAAAAGCAAATTCTTGAATAGTAATTATCTTGATCAGTGATCTTTATTTTATGATAAATGAAATAAGTGATTGTTTTCTCTCCTAGAAATATACTGTTTTTACTATTCAATCTGTTTTCCTTGCTTCTGTAGAATAAGTTTGTCACAAGTCTTAGATAACTTTTTATACTCATTTTGATTCAAAGTTGTGGTTTTGTTATATGTGGAATCTTTGAAAGTTTAGCCAAAAATGCATGCAAATGAGAACATTCTGAAGTTTATCTTAATTCTGATTTGTGCTTAATTTTTGGCTTTAAAGAAGTTATAACTGGTAGTTGCCTCCTTCAGTATTTATTAGATGTGTGAAGTACTGACAAATGATACAATGATTGTTTTAATTTTTAGATTATTACTGTAGGTAGGTTAGTCCTTCCTGCAAGGGAGTCAGTTTTTAAGTGTGCATTTAAAATGAGTGGCTTTTATAGATACATCATAATAAATTGTACTGCTACATTTTAAAAAATAGGGGATGATATGGGAGAGAGAGGGGGTACATAGGGATCCCTTATACTTTTGATGTAACTTTTCTGTAAGCTAATATATTAAAACACAATTTATTGAGAAGAATAGTATTGCTTTATATTTGTTCCAATCTTTTAAATATGTGGCTTAATAGAAGATAGCTACATTCTCATATCTGTTTTGTGTTCAATCTCTTGAAATTACCATATGTCTTACAGTCTTTGAAAATTCCATTGTACACTTCTAGGAGTATTACTCTGAAAAAGGAAATTAATATCTTAATATTAGTTTGGAAATCGTTTTGACCTCATGGACCCCTTGAAAGGGTCTCACAGAACTCTGGGGTTCACAAATTACACTTTGAAAACTATTAAGCTAGAGTATCTAAGTGTTGAAAAACTACAGGCTTAAGAGTTGGATGGACTAATTAAACAATTTGCTTTTCTTCTTCCCACCCATGAAACTTCAGGCTGGAACATTCTAGCTCTACATATTTGCGTGGTGGGTCCTTTCTCATTCCTCTGACTTTAGCTTAATACTACCTCCTCAGAGAAGCTGTCCCTGTCTATCCTACTGAAAGAAGGTCTTGCTTGTTTTGTTGTTGTTGTTTTTGTTTTGTTGTTTTTGTAGCATAACTCTATGTTTATTTTCCTTATAGTGTTTACCACAAACTGTAATTATACTTTTTCTTTGTTAGCTACTTAATTGGCTGTCTATCCCACAATAAGGTTAACTCTGTGAGATTAGGCCCCTTTCTGTTCTGTTCACCATTGTAACTCAGCAATTACCTTGCCATGCCCCCTCTCTTTCTCTTATACCTCATATTAAATTCATCAAAAAACTTGTCAACTGCACCATCAAACTGTATTCAGAAATTTACCACTTTTCACTTTTTCTACCTCTACACCCCTGTTCATGTCTCAGGATCTGCAATAGACCTGAGTCTATTAAATAGCCTTCTGAATGGACCTTCTTTGACCCTTACAATCTCTCCACTCAACATAGGTGAAAACAAATAACTTCTCAGCTTAAAACTTCCAATGGATTCTAATCATACTGAGAGTAAAATCTAAAATCGCAATCATGTCCTACAAGGCCCAACATGACCTATTTCTCATTTCTTTTTTTCCATGAGCCATAATGATCTTGCTATTCTTCAAACACATCAAACACACTCGGAGTCTTTGCACTCTGACTGAAATGCTACACCTCTAAATTATTTGTTCCCTCACTTGTTCAGGTCTCAGTTCAAATGTCATCTTATTTGAAAGGTCTTCCTCAGCTAGTCTCTATAATAACAACCTCCACTAACTATCAACTTCATTCTTGATACATCTTAAATTGTTTCAGTTTTCTGCCTAGAGCTTATCATCATCCAATATGTTATGTATGCATTTGTTTTATCTTACCTCTCAAATAAGAATGAAAATTTTCTCTGAGCACAGAGACTTCATCTTTTCTGTTCACTGCTGAAACCTTCGTGCCAAAAACAGGCACTCAAATTTTTGTTGCATGGAAATTTATTGAATAAACGAATGAGTGAATGAATGAAGTCACTTAAACTTTATGAAGCTCAGTTTCTTCTTCTGGATAATGTGAAAAATTAAAGCTACCTTGCAATCAGTTGCAGAATCAAAATAACAGAAGTCGTTTCCCTGACCTCCAGGTCTGGGTCAGATGCTCTTCCTAAATTCTCCAGTACTCTGAGATTATCCTTATGGTTGCAATTTATTACATGGGGTGAAAAGAGCTTGCTTACTTGTCACTGTAACCATCATGCCCCAGTGCCTTATCCAGTGCTTCACTCAGTGCCTTATCATGTAGTAGGCATTCAATCAGAATTTGATAAATGAATTCACAATTAAGTGGATGATTACATGACACTGAAACTAAGGTTTTTAAATGTAATTCATGGCCTATGTATATTTAAGTTCTTATATGAGAAAGAAGGGTGCTTTAGTTTGCCAATGGGCTGCTGATGCAAAGAAATGGTTGACTTTTATAATGAAGATTTTATTTCAGGTAAAATCTTACAGTTCCAAGGTCATGAAATATACAAATCAAGATACCAACAGAGATGCTTTCTCAGGGTCCTATCAATGATGAAACAAGATGGCCATGATCTCTGCTGAGGTCTCTGCCTTCCCCTCCAGAATCTACTGTCTCTCAGAGCTCAGTTGTGGGCAACCAGGCATAGGGCTTGTTTCTTTCTGGGCCTCCTCTTTCAGTCTTGGCTCTTCTGCTTTCTTCCCAAGTTCAGCTGTGAGCTATCAGACATATGGCTTGTCTCTCCCTGGGCCTCAGCTTGTGTGTCTCTGTTTATATCAGCTCCACCAAGAGGGCAGAGACTCAAAACCTGAGTCACCTTTACTCCTACCAGAGTCTAATCAAAAAAGTCTCAAACCCACAGAAATGAATTCGTTCAAAAACATAATCTTTCTCTTTTGGGATTCATAGAAGAATTTCAGACTGTCGCAAAGGCCTATTCTCTATGAGAAAAGATCCCAACTGGAGAAAGTAAAGGAAAAACAGAGAGCCAAGAATGATAGCAGCAGTCACATTTCAATTGATGGGGGTTGGGGTAGGAAAACAAGCAAAAAATATTTATTAGTTTGAAACTCTTTCTGATCCTAGTTGTGCAACTAATCCAGGACAGCCACCAGTTTACTATGGTTAGCAGCTGTCACTTTTAGGAGCAAATCATACCCCAGTTCTTTCAGTTTTTACTTGTTATAAGTGAAGTCTTGCAAATTAAATACCAAAGAAAAGTGTCTTGCTCTTAGCAATATATGTTCATTCCTAATTAATGGAGCTGGCTAAGTAAAATGATCCCACTCCAACCTATGCAAACTGATTCTGTGAATCTACTTCAGTGAGAAAAATTTGAATGGATCCAATGTAATGTACACTGTTCTATTGAGAAGTAGTGATACAAATTCCTTATCCAACAAAGCCTATCAAATTATAGGTTCATTTCAGGAAAACACTTATCAGATTTGCTTTTATTCTTATAGAAGAGACAATGTGTTGTAATGGAAAAATGTACTAATCTTGGAAAGCAACTTGTAGCCATGTTACTTAGTTAAATTATGTAACCTCTCTAGGCTGTAATTTCTGCATCTGAAAAATGAGGTGATTTTAAGACACGGTCACTGAAGTTCTGTGGCTCACATATTGTTTTGTGCTTGTTACCTAGGGATATTTAATAATTGTTCAAAGAATCATAATACATGATACTGAGAAATTATGATCATCCCTCTTTAATATTTCTATAGAGTATCAGCTCCTAGCACATAAGTGCAACTCAGTACACATTTATTAAAAAGAAAATTATTCCTTTTATAATAGGAAAAAGTTTAATTTGGAAAAAAAGTTTAAGATAATACAATTAAAATTGTGGATAATCTAGGTTAAATAAATTTTAAAACATATTATTTTAAAATAAATAAACAAAAGAAAATAAATAATTGACTTGTTCTTTTCCAATCTTCCCTCAAAAGCCCAGTTATGTGGTTTCTGGCTCATTGCCTTAATAAAGGGAGTTTTCACATAGAGTGACAGCACAGAGGGGCACACCAAGCAAGCTCATATCTGATGATCTCAGGAGATGGTTTTCAACACAAAAATCAAAGAGGAAGTGAGGTCTCGGCTCACTCAATACTTTCAGAGTCAATAATACAAATGTCAAATCAATAGGAAGCTCTCGTACCAGCAAGACAAGGAAGAGACAACTTTTATGATGCTATTTTCTCCAGGAGAAGAGACTCCTGCGGCATTGGTAAAAGTCATCTACTGTCCAGCCCAGCCAGGAAATCTTTGAGCCCTTCAGGTGAACATAGCACAGCATAGAGGGTTGTGACCAGAATCACCAATTTACAGTGGCACTGCGAGCACCTACTTTTCTTCTCTATGTCATGATTTGTTGATAAGATTTATGAAGAATCTGTTGATGTCAATCATTTACACATAGTTTCTCTAATGATTACCTGCCTACTGGCAGGTATAAATCAGGTGGAATCTGTGGGCACATTCACACAAAATCATGATCTTGCTAGAAAAAGAATTCCTTGTGCATGCTCTGTAGACAGAACATGTCATCCACGTAAAAATAGCAGTTTTGGAATAAGCTAATTATTCTATTTCTATGAATCCAACTACTACTCATCATTCAAGGTCCAGCTATCAGGTCACCTCTTCCACTAAGCCTATTGTATTAGTCAGCCAAAGGGGTGCTGATGCAAAATACCAGAAAATGGTTGGTTTTTATAAAGGGTATTTATTTGGGGTAGGAGCTTACAGATACCAGGCCATAAAACATAAGTTACTTCCCTCACCTAAGTCTATTTTCACATGTTGGAGCAAGATGGCTGCTGATGGCTGCAAGAGTTCAGGCCTCCTGGGTTCCTCCCTTCCAGGGTCTTGCTTCTCTCTGGGTTCAAGGTTCCTTTCTTCTGGGGCTGGCTTCTCTTTCCTCTGTGAGCTTATTTCCCGGGGCTCCAGCTTAAGGCTTCAGCATCAAACTCCAACATCAAAAACCTTCAGTTCTGTTCTTTGTCATGCCTTTTATCTGTGAGTCCCCATGCCCTAATCATAACTTAATCGTGCCCAGGTATTGATCAGATTACAAACATGATCCAATATCTATTTTTGGAATTCATAACCATATCAAACTGCTACACCTGTGCTGTTCTGTTGGCTGAAAGTGAGTTTTCTCTGCTCTTAGCACTTTGTCTGGTTCTCTTGTGTGGTCCCAAGAATAACATCTTTCCATTACAGTCATTTAGCATGTATTTTCACTCTTCCACTAGACTGAGGAGCTGGCACTGCTGTGAGTGTCATTGCCATCCCAGCATATTTCAGTGCAGATGTTTGGCAAGTAATAAATTGCACAAAAAAATGGTGGAATAAATTATGAATGAAGCATTAATCTATTATTTCAGTATTGAAATAATAGCATCACCTCCTTATATGAATAAACTTTAATTGATTCAACTTTGGAAACTAACGTATACAGAAGCCCTAGAATTTGGTAGATGGAATTAGTTCTGGAAGTTGGGAGATAAATTTGTCCTACCATTTACTAAAGACCCTTGAAGGGAAATGCCTCACTTAAAACTTCTCTCTTGGGACAGTAGAACTGAAAGTGTCCTAAAGGTCTTATAGCCCATTTCCTGGAACACACAGAAGAAGAGAAACTTGTCTGAATTGGTGCTGTACATTACTGGTGAAGTCAGAGCTAGAATTTGCTTCTTGACCCAATTTACGGGATAGAAATCAGATTAGGATTCCCTTGGTAGGGGATTGGCTAGACAGAAGCACAAGGGAGCCCTCTTGGGTAATAGAAATATTCTGTATCTTGGTCTATTTACTTGAGTATAAGTATATATGCAAAAATTTGCCCAGTTTTACATTTAAGATTTGTGCCGTTTACTGAATGTAAATTACACCGCAGCAAAAAGAAGAAAAAAAATATTAACCCATTATCATACATAACTACCTGATTCCTTGACCATTATTTTACTATTGCTATTTTTTACACATTTACAGTTTTTCTCATTATAAAATAATACATATTTAGCAAAAATTTTATCCACATCAGCAATGTAAAAATCTAGAAATTGAATATCTTTCGAAATATTATTCTCCAGAAAGAAAACATTGCTGAAAACTTTTTTTACCTAAGTTGTATTTTTATACGAAGAGCAGCAGCTCTTACGTCCCAAGTGTATCGCCTGGCCCATAATCACCAGGAGGGTGTATGAACGGTCACAAGTTGTAAAATGATAGGTCCAGGGATGACACTTCTCCCTGCTTCTGAAGCCACTAGCTCTCCCCTTTGGTCCTGGAGAAGTTTTGGATTGCTCCATCTTTTACTTTTGCCCAGGCTCCAGAGATTTTGTGCTGTTTACCTTTCAGGTGACCCCACCTATCTACCTTCCCATCTGTGTTTCCCTATTCCCAAATTGACTATCTTAGTGTCATAGAGCTGCCGTAAAACAGTTCCACAAACTGGGTGGCTTAAAACAATTGAAATGCGTTGTCTCACAATTTTGAAGGCCGGAAGTCTGAAATCAATGTCTGGCAGGGCCATGCTCCCTCTGAAGTCTGTAAGGAAGGATCTGTTTCTTGCCTCTCTCCTGGCTTCTGGCAGTGGCTTGCCAGCCTGCAATCCATGGCATTCTCTGCCTCAGTGGTTGCACAGTGTTCTCCCCTGTCTGTGTGTGTCCAACTCTCTCCTTCTCATGAGGACAATGGTCATATTGAATTAGAACCCCCCTTAATCGAGTTTGGCCTCATCTCAACTAAAAACATCTTCAGAGGGTTTGTTTCCCAGTAGGGTTACAGTCACAGGACTGGAGGTTAGGGCTTGAATATGTCTTTTTAGGGGGTGCAGTTCAACTTATAACACTGACTTTAGAAAAATATTAGAATTCATGAGTTCTTCCAGGATTGACGATCCTAAAACAGGTTCACGTTACTGCTCTGCTTCACAGATTGGTTGCACAGCACTATAGAAGAACAAAATTGTAATATAAGCAATCAAACCAGGGAACTGACCAAGTTTCAGGTGCTGGGAACACAGCTCTTACAACACTTCTCCCCCAAAATATAGATGTACAGCGTTTTTAATTCTCTCACACTAGCACTCTATTAGCAAAACCTAAGCAGTTTATTTTGTCTTCCTTTTATGTCCCACACATTAGATAGGGAAATAAGGAGGATAGAAATTAACCTGTCTGCTTGAGCTTAAAAGTTTGTCACCTCTCCCTTTCCGCTTCTCTTTCTTCCCAGAACAGTCCAGTCCTGAAACATTTAGGTGGTGCTAAGTAAGGTAGGGGTCCCAGCCTGAGCATCTGCTTGTGCCAGAAAGCTAAGGAAGTGCTCAAAGAATAAGGGCATATCAAATGGACACAGAGCACTGAAATAAACAGTGATAGTAAAGGATTATAACCCATTGGAAAACACAGGGACCTATAAGCCCCTATAGACATGTCAATAAAGAAATAAATGGAAACTGCGATAAAAAAACAAAAACCAGGATATTTATTTAGTTTCAAAGTACCTTCCCACAAAATGCCTGCTAATTAAAAAGGGAAAAAAGAGTAACTTTACAGTGGGTAATTCTGGCAGACATTAATCAAGTTATCAAAATGAACATAATCAGTAATGGAGCAAATCGAGATCTCATGCCACCTAATCAGATGCAATGAGAACATAGCATCATGTCTATGGTGCTCCTGCTAGAGATTAATACCCTAGATCTAAATGTGAGGAAACATCAGAAAATCTAAATCAAGGGATATTCTACAAAAAACTAACCCGAAATCTTCAAAAGTTTCAAGGCCACAAAAGTGTTCCAAAATGAAATCAAAGAGAAATGGCAACTTTTGTGACAAATGGTGAAATTTGAATGGGGCCTGTGGATGAAATGGTACAAACTTGTCAATGTTAATTTCCTGATTTTAATGATTGTATTGGGATTCTGTAGGACAATTTTGATTTTGGGAAATATGCCTTAAAATACTAGGGGACTATAGAGCATCATGTCAGGAACTTATTCATAAATGATTCAGGGGAAAAAAGGTTTTTGTACTGTCCTTGCAACAGTTCTGTAAGTTTGAGATTGTTTCAAAAATTTAAAAAAAATCCACCCTAGTCCAGTGCAATGATTTAAACAGTCCCTTCAGTAATATTCTATCTTAGGGAAAAGATACCGTCTCTTCCTCTCCCTCCCTTCTGTTCCTCTTCTTAAGCTTGTCTGGGGGTCTGAAGTGCATTGTGTGTGGAGAGAAGGGGGATATGTAAGTCATGATATTAGAGAAAGCAGGACAATCATCAGACTCTCTTTTCATCTTGTACCATCCGCTGCCTCCTCTGGTCTCTGAGCCATTGCCTCTTGTCACTTTGTTGCAGCTAATGTCAACCATCTTCTGGCCTCTCTCTATTGGCTTAGTCACAGTCTAGTGATACTCCCTGCCCCCTCAACCTTATCTTCACTCTCATGATCACTTCAGTTCCTTCTAAGGCTCTGCCAGGTTCTCTCTCCAGCCTCCTGGCACCAGCAATCCACCTCCAGTCTCTACTGGAAGCTTATCCGACCTGCTGCAGTATGGCCCTAAGGCCAGTCAGCTGCCTCTCACATCAGCTGTTAATGAGAACTCCCTCTAGGAGCAAAGGCAGGCCTATGTCTAGATAAGTCTCTGGCCTCCCGGGCTTATGGGCCTTTACATATCATCTAGCATTTCGGTGGAAATAACGTAGTGCACTCTAAAAGAGGATTTAGAGCTGCTCAGGAAAACTAAATTTCAAGGCCTCTTTCTGTCTAATTGTGTTGCCAGATTTATTTTAATATAGTTGTGCCCAGATTGGTATGGGAAATTCAGTCTACCAGGAGATATTTTTTCCAGAGTCCTAAGTGGGATTTGGGACAGTGTTTGCTCTACTTTCAGGCTCCACCATAACTTATCTCCTGCACCTGCCTCTCTGCAGCCTGAAGCCCAGAGTTGAGAAGTCAGAACACTTGGATCTGTCCACTACCCCCAGCTGCCCCTCTGCCTTGCGTCCCTACCTTTGCCCACATCCCTCTAGGCTGAGAAGGGCAGGCCTTTCTCTAAGTCGCAACCTCCTGCTTTCTTGCTCCTCTCTCAAGGCTAAATTTTTATTAGAATCTTTCATCCACACAGTGAGAGAAACTTCTAGTCTTAGTCAAAAGACTTGGTATAGACCTGAACTTTCTGCCCTGGGGGAATAAATGACAGCGTACTATGAAAGGTGGAAGGCAACAAAGGAAATACAATTTTAGGCAGAAATTAAAAGATATCAATTTAATATTTGTGAAAATACTATGCCTACTACCTCTAAATGTAAATGGCACAAGGATATTCCTAAGTCACTCTTGGGTTTCCATCCTCTGAGGACATCATTCGATCTAATTATCTAATATAATGCTTATTTTATGATTTTATTGTTCATGACTGCACCGTTCCCATTCACTGGGATTTGTGGATACCAGTGTTCATATTGGAGCTTAGAGTCCAGGTTGGCCATGATGCAATCAGTAGAGGGCAGGGTGTGCATTATATTCCCTGTGCTGTCACTGAACCATCTGTCCTGGGCAAGGTGGTTGACATTCCCGAACCTTGGCTTTCCTATTGGTTAAATGGGAATATTGAAGATAAAAATCAAAATTTCCAAAAATTTTCATGGGAGTCTATTATTAAAAGATATAATTAACTTGAACAAACGTGTGTGCATCTATTTATAAATGCACAATTCAGTAAAAAGAAAACATATGTGGGCAATAGGAGGTGGAGTCTAGTCCCCTCACTGTCACTAACAAACTGTGTGACTTTAGACAATTCACTTTCTGGGCCGAAGTTTCATCATGCATCAAATGAAACAATAATATCCATCTGTGTCCTCAAGGATACAACAGCAATAAGAGATTTAAATGAAAATTGAATTAAAAAATGATTTAGTTTCTATATAAATAAAACATTATTAAATTTTCCAGATAACTATGAAACTATTCTTAGAATCTTTGCACAGGAACACTTTATCTGTTGGGGACAACTAAAAATAGGCCTATATAATGTATAATTAAAGCCTCTGGGATAAACTCAGTTCCTTAATGAATTTTGCTGTAGAGCAAAGATTATAAGAGCAGTATTCTAATTGACTATTTTATCGTTGGTTAAATAAAGAAAAACAGTCTATCAAAGTAATGGCAGAAATGTTCAGACAGTGGTGCATGTTGGGAAGGGAGGGGACGGTGGAAGTGACCCCCACAGGAAATTTTAAAAGAACATTAAAACCAATCAGAAGTTGATCCATTTTTAAAATCATTACTGTGTACTGGTGATTATAAGTAATGTCAGTGATAAGATAATATTCCCACTTAGAATGAACCATAGCTTTGCATGCCCCTCCCCTTTGTTATGCCAACATGTTCAGGAACAGAGATGAACCTCACTCTGCAAGGAGAATCCACAGCACAGGCTGCAGAACATATCTCCTCTTTACACACACACACAAACACACACACACCATTTAGCAACACCTGCTAGTCAAGGACTAGAGAATCTTAGAAGTTTTCTGATGAAAATATTTTATAAATAATATTGTTCATGCTCTTTTCTGCTGACTTGCATCCTAATATGGAAAGATAAAACCAAGGGAGGCAAATGTCTCCTGAAAATGTGAAGAAATGGCTTTTACTGAGGATGAAATTATCTATGACTTGCTTTTACTTCATATTTTAGATTTGAAATATTTTCTTTCTTGCTTCTTACCACTGAGACTATTCTTTTTGACTCTCTACAGTAAAATCAGCTAATGAATAATTTATAACTTGCCATTAGCAGCCAAATTCTAATTTTTATATCTTGATATAATTTCTATGTCTTTATCAGTCAGTTTATAGGATTTTAAGCAGCGCCTTTAAATCCTTTAGAATCTGCAAAATCCACATGTAGAATCTAATGTAACTGAAAACTTCATTATAGAATTGTAAAAAAATTTAATCTAGTAACATAAATACAATGAAAAATTTCCCCTTTTAACCAAATTTGAATATATAATTCAGTGCTGCTAACTATGTTCACAATTTTTGCTACCATCGCAACCATCCATTATCAAAATGTATCCATTGCCCCAAACAGAACCTCTGTGCAATTTAAGCATTAACTCCTTATTCTTTACCCACACCCAGGCCACTGGTAACCTAAATTCTAATTCTGGCCCTATGAGTTTGCTTATTCTAATTATTTCATATCAATGAGATCATACAATAGTTGTGCTTTTGTGTCTGACTAATTTCACTCAACATGATGTCTTCAAGGTTTATCTATGTCATTAAGTGGATCAGAACTTCATTCTATTTTAACAGGCTGAGTAATATTCTGTTGTATGTATATACCACATTTTGTTTATCCATTCATCAGTCAATGGAAAAATGGACTGGCTTCACGTTTCGGCAATTGTGAATAATGCTACTATGAATATCAGTGAACAAATATCTGTTTGAGTCCCTGTATTCAATTCTTTTGGGTAAGTATCTGGCGGTGGGATTACTGGGTCATATTTTAAACTTAACTTTCTGCAGAATCACCAAACTGTTCTCCACAGTGGCTACACCATTTTGCTTTTCCATCAACAATGAATGACTGTTCTATTTCTCCACATCCTCTCCAACACTTGTAAATATTTCGCATTTAAAAATTAAAAAAAAAATTTAGGTATCAGGGCCAGGGATTGAACTTGGGACCTCATATGTGGGAAGCAGGTGCTCAACTACTGAGCCACGTTGGCTCTCCTGAGTTGGTTTCTTCACTTGTTTGCTTGTTTGTTTTTTCCATTTCTCAGGAGGCACTGGGGATCAAACTTGGGACCTCCCATGTGGGATGCAGGTGCCCAACTGCTTGAGACTCATGTGCTCCCTTTGCCTTTTTAATAGTACTAAATTCCAATGTGTGTAAAATGTTATCTCAATGTGGTTTTGATGTGCATTTCCCTAATGGCTAATGAGGTTGAGCATTTTTTCTTGTGCTTTTTTAACCATTTGTTTATCTTCTTTGGAGAAATATCTAAGTCTATTGCCTATTTTTAAGTTGGGTTGGGTGTCTTTTCATTGTTGAGTTGTAGGATTTCTTTATATATTCTGAATATTAAATCCTTACCAGATATGTGGTTTCCAAGTATTTCCTCTTATTGTATAGGGTGTTATTTTACTCTCATGATGAAGCTCTTTGATGCACAAAGGTTTAAAATTTTGATGCGGTCCCATTCACATATTTTTTTCTTTCATTGTTTGGTCTTTGGGTGTAAAGTCTAAGAAACTATTGCCTGACACAAGGTCTTGAAGATGCTTTCCTTTGTTTACTTCCAGGAGCTTTATTCTTCTCGTTTTCATATTTAGGTCTTTGATCCATTTTGAGATAATTTTTGTATATGATGTGAGGCAGGGGTCTACCTTCATTCTTTTGTGTATGGAGATCCAGTTTTCCCAGCACCGTTTGTTGAAGAGACTATTATTTCCCATGTGAGTAGTCTTCACCCTCTTGTCAAAAATCAGTTGGACATAAATGTTAAGGTTGATTTGTGAGTTCTCATTTCTGTTTCATTGGTCTATATGTCTGTTCTTGTGCCATGCTGTTTTGATTATGGCTTTGTAGTAAATTTTAAGATCAAGAAGTGTGAGTCCTCCAACACCATTCTTTTTTTTCAAGATGGTTTAGCTATTTAGAGCCCCTTCTCATCCATATAAATTTGGTAATTGCCTTTTCCATTTCTGGAAAAAATGTTGTTGAAGTTGACTGGGATTGCATTGACTCTATAAACTGCTTTAGGTAGTATTGACATTTTATCTGTATTTAGTCTTCCAGTCCATCAACATGGAATGTCCTTCCATTTTGTTTAGGTCTTTTTTTATTACTTTTAGCAATGTTTCATAGTTTCCTGTTTAAAATTCCTTTACTTACAGTTAGATTTATTTCTAGATATTTTATTCTTTTAATTGCTATTGCAAATGGATTTTTTTCTTGATTTCTTCCAATTGTTTACAACTAGTATATAAAAACACTACTGATTTTTTGGGTTTTGATCTTGAAACTGCCAATTTGTTGACTTCATTTATAACTCTGGGAACTTTGTTGTAGATTTTTCAGGATTTTTATATGTAGTACAATATCATCTGCAAATAGGGATAGTTTTACTTCTTCCTTTCCAATTTGGATGCCTTATTTTCTTTTCTTACATAATTATTCTGGCAAGAACTTCCAGTACAAGGTTGAATAAGAGTGGTGACGGCGGGCATCGTTGTCTTGTCCTGGCTTTTAGAGACAAAGCCTTCAGTCTTTCACCATTGAGTAGGATGTTAGCTATCGACTTTTCCTATATTTCCTTTGTCATGCTGAGGAAATTTCCTTCTGTTCCTCATGTTCTAAGTGTTGTTTTTTTAATCAAGAAAAGGTACTGTGTTTTATCAAATACCTTTTCTGCATAGATTGAGGTGATCATGTGGTTTTTTTCCCCTTCATTCTGTTAATGTGGTGTATTACATTATTTGATTTTATGTTGAACCAACCTTACATACCAGGGATATATCTCACTATCATGGTGTATAATTCTTTTAATATGCTATTGGATGCAGTTTGCTAGTATTTTGTCGAGTATTTTTGAACCTATATTCACAAGAGATATTTGTCTGTAGTTTCTTTTTCTTTGGGATCTTTATCTGGCATTGGTATGAGGGTGATGTTGACCTAGAGAATGAGTAAAGAAGTGTTCCTTCCTCTTCAATTTTTGTGGAAGAGTTTCAGCAGTTTTGGAGGTATGTCTTCTTTGAATGTTTGGTAGAATTCCCCTGTGAAGCCATCTGGTCCTGGGTTTTTCTTTCTTGGTGAGTAGGGAGGATTTGGACACTGATTTAATCTTTTTACTAGTAATTGATTTGTTGAGATCTTGCATTTCTTCTTGAGTCAATATAGGAGGTTTACGTGTTTCTAAGATATTTGTTAATAACAAATTACCTTAAATGTATTTGTTCCAAGGAATGATATATAGTTTAATGCTTGGTGGGGTTCCTTGTTTTTATTTCAGATATCATATTTTTCAGTTTGAAAATTTCCATTTGTTCACTCATTATATACATCTTTCCCTTTACATCTATAAACATAGGTATAAGAGCTGTTTAAGTACTTGTTTGCTAATTCCAGAACCCCAGTCATCTCTGGGTCTATTTCTATTGACCCCCCTTCCACCTGGCATCTTCACAGACCAACCCCAATTATGGGTAACATCTTTTGATTTCTTCAAGATATATATCTAGTAATTTTTTTTTTAATTGTAGGCTGGACATTGGGAATGCTTCATTTTAAGAACCTGGAATTTTTTCTTTTTATAAGGAGTATTAAATTTTGTTATGGCAGGTAGTAATTTACTGGCAAATCAGCTTGATTCCTTTGAGGCTTGTTTTTAAGGTTTGTTTAGGTGAGTCTAGTATGACTCTCATTCTAGAGCTGAAGTCTTTCTGGACTCTCAATTGAAAGCCCTCAATGTTCAGCAAGGTTTTCTCGCTCTGGCATTTAGAACTCCTGTGTTCTATGTTCACCCTAGTAGCTGTTTTCTGCCAGGCCTTACCAAGTGTCACTCTGTACATTTGTAACATCTGATTTGTTCAAAGACCAGGGTATCACTATATAGATTTCTGGAACTCCTTTCCCATCCAATTCCCTCCTTCTGACACCCTGCCTCTCAAGTTCCAGCTGCCTCAGCACACCCAGATTCTGATATCTGCCCCTTCAGCTCAGTAAAGCTGCTCAGTTTGGACTCCATATTCTAGCACCATGGTCTGTACACTGGCCCCTTGCTAAAGGCTGGTGATTATGGTGCTCAAAGTATATTTTCTTCTCTTAGGGACGACATTCCTGCACTGCTTGTTGTCTAGTATCTGAACACAGTAATTTCATTTATTCTGTCCAGTTTTGTATTTGTTTAAAGCATAAAGTCTAGGCTGTTGTCTATTACTCTGTCAGAGCCAGAAGCCAAAGATTAGACTTCTTGCTTTTACTCCAATGTTATAAATGTCTTTATATTTTAAAGAATGCTTCTTACTGATCTTTTAAAAAGCACTGTCTATAGCATTGTTTCCCAAAATGAGTTCTGTGAAAAGTAAAATGGTTTGTGATAAAATAGCTTTGGAAATGCATTTTTCTTAACACTGGGACACTTCAGGCCATAAATACCTGATATGGATTGTAAATTTTCAAGGGATTATATTATTTGCATTTTGCAAATTCATTGGACCACAGAAGCAATGTTTTTTACAGATTATCTAATGGGAATAGTAGCCAATGGACCATATTTTGGGAATGTTGCTCTATGATTGCTATTTATTAATTTTACTAAAAATTTATATGTCTAATTAAAAGTGTGCATGGTTATAGTTATCTTTAAAATTAATTTTAGATGGAAATTAAGCTCAGTTTTTCCTTCTCTCTTCCACCCAAAATTATTTCAGGAAGTTTTCAAAAATCTATGGGGATATATGTGCACATATGTATAGATTCCCACATGGTAAGTTTGCAAGTTGGATCCTTTAAACGTTGTATGTATTATGAAAAAAGGAGAGTTTTTTAAAGAAAGAGCTACAATTTTACATTATGAAAACATGTATTTTTTTTCCAAAAGAAAAAGGCATTTTTAAACACTATAAAATTAAGTCAGCATTTTTTCATTCTGTGACGTTATCATCTTATCATGCTGTTTGATAATGGAGATGTTGCTTAAGATGTAAGAATGATGAACCTTCAGCAGCAGCAGCAGCTGGATCTTTTCTTTACCATTAATAATTAAATTATTTTTTGTGTTTCTTACAAAGCAATTCTCTTCCTCCAGCACACTCACTCAAAGCTCTGGATACAGCTAATTAGGGGCATCTCTTCACACTGAAGGTCTAAGAATTGCACAGAAACAGAGAGGCAACAGGATGCCAGAAGGGTGAGACTGAAGAATGACTCAGATTCAGAATGCAATTTGGTTCTTCCAATAATATCTGCCAAGCACTTTTCTCTTCAGACCTCAATTTTTCCAACAGGAAAATGAGTTCTTTGGACTAGATGATTTCAGTTTCCTTCTAGCACTTCCATTCTATGAATCACATTGGATAACACTAAATTGACTTAAAAAGTGGTGAGAATGTCAGATACAAAGCATAGCCTTTCTGGCCAGGAGGAGAGATGTGTTCTGATGAACAAGGAAAATATGACTGTCAAGCAATTTGTAGGTTAATTTTACCTTTACTCTTGTAAACAGAAAAATTCTTAAAGTTCAAGTTTGGTCTTTATCACTTAAATAATTCCTATCAACACAATCAACTTGTCAGCTGTCAAAACCCCATATTTTAGTTTTTGTCGAGTGACAAAGGTGATAGTTTTTTCTCCTGGAACTTTATTCAGAGATAGCTTCTTACTGATAGAAGATTATAAAGCAGGAGGTACTTTTCCCCAAAGAAACAATGGAGTTTTGCAGAGAATTAGAACAAAAGATTTTTGAATCCCTAAATGAAACGTGGAGTTAAAAATTAAGTCATTCTGATTTTAGTTGCTAAGAAAGACAGAGAAAGAAAAATTCAGTTGCTATGCTAAAAGGATTTCCTGATGCACTGTTGGGTTGAATTGTGGTAGAAAGGAAAAATCCAAGACCAAAGGCTCTCTTTTCTTTGGGCCTCAGGTACATAATATGGTGTCTATCTGAGACTTACAGATGGACACCCAGAGGGATGTTCTGTGTTCTTGTCCTGCCCAGAGGCCAGGTGAGCCTGGAGAGTTGCAGGCTATAGTTCTGGGCTGTGCTACCTTAGGCAGGACATTCACCTAGAGCTAGGGAGAGGAGTACAGAGGGTAATTCAGAAGGGAAACTGGTGGCTTGCAGTAGGAATGCCGGGCCTGAAGGAAGATCAGGAACAGATTGGAAGGTGGAGCCTGAGGTAGGTCAGGGCCGTAAGCGGTGAGAAATTGCAGGGGTCTGATGCTTATTTTAATCAATTGCTTTTTATGGGACTGGCCAGTCAGGTTGCTTATGTGGGATTCCCCCATGTCTTCCAATCCTTACACATCTATCTTTTAGTCTCACAAGTGGAGGCAGAGATGTGATTCCCCTTTGCCAGATGATTGGTTTCAGCACTCTCATTTTTTTTTATTAAACTTTTTATTTTGAAATAATTTCAAACTTACAATAATGTTGCAAACATAGAATTCTAATATTCCCCCTTGTCAGATACCCAGATTTACTAACTTTTAACATTGTGTCACATTTGTTATTTCATTCGTTTTATCTCTACCATCTCTATTGCTATCATATCTACCTTCCTATCTATCATCTAGCATCTGCTTATTTTCTAAACCTTTTAGAGTAGGCTGCATGCATTATCGACATCCTCATTTTGAATCTTCATAGAGCATAGTAGTTAAGCCCATGAACTTTGGCAAAGACCAACATGTACCAGCTATATGGCCTGGGGCAAGTTGTTTAACCCCTCTGAGCTTCAGTTGCCTCCTTTATAAAATGAGGATAATACATTTAATAAAAACAAAATAAAGGTACTTAATATTAAATGATTGAATACTAGTAAAGCACTTAGAAATGTTTCCAGCACATCAAAGGTGAATGTTGAAACTACTGCCAATATAATCCCTTAGTTTTACCTACTTCCAGCTCTTCTTAGTAACCACTAGAATATATGTTTCAAAAGGGCAGAGATAAAGTTCTTCATGTTTACTGTTGTATCTCCAGCCTAGTAGTGTGCCTGGCATATGGTATGTACTCTATAAATATTTATTGAATGAATAAATGAATAAACAGATGAAAGAATTACTGAATCTTCCAAATTTAGGACCCACAGAGACCCTCTTAGCACTGACTGACCTGATCATCTCTCCTGTTTGGCCTGCCCAGGTCTCTGTGAGGGAGGGTTATACAGCCACCAAAATACTAGGGGAACCTAAGGTGAGGGGCTCTGGCTCTGTTTGGTTTGTCTAGGGACACTGATACAAGCCTAAACATTCACACTATATGGCTCCATTCATGTAGGCAAATGAGTTTACTTTTATTACCATTTCTGGCACTTTGGTGCAAGTCTCTTTTTTAAAAAAATAGGAGTGTAATGTGTCTTTATTTGATATTTTTACATAAATCTTTTAAAATTCATGATGCTGTGACAACAGAGTAGTAATATCACTTTGTCCTCTCTCTCATATTATTCCCCAAAAAGAGCAACCGTGACAAATGTACTTCATCTATGCTTCTACAACAGGGAGCATACGTACACAGACAATTCATTATCCAGACACAAACTATCCGTACTGGGACTCAACCACTCAAAATCTGGTTTAAGTCCTTTTCCATGGAATAGAAGACACATTTGGATATCTCTCTTATGGGGCCTCATTTTATTTTCAGGAAGAGAGAATCAATGGAAGGAGAGAAGGAGGCGTGTTTGCGGTGTTGCAAACAAAAGGCTAAGGAGTTGGAGTGTCTGTTGTTGGAGAAAGAGGTAGATGATCAGACAGGAGTCATAGAAATGAAGGAGGTGGGAAGGAAGGCAGCCAGTTACTACCAAGCTGTTCACTCTTCTTATTATAGCACATACCATATTTTATGCAATGTTTCTTTTTTACAAGTTGCTCTCCAGCACTAAATTATAGGCCTCATGATGATGTGGACCCTGCCTTATTCATCTTTATATACCAAGAGTCTGAAATAGTCTTTGGCATATAACAAATTCTTAAAAAGTTTTAATGGATGATTGGATGGATGGATGATCAAAATTGAAGCAAGAAGGGAGAAGAGTAGAGATTATTAAATAGGTGCTTTCCAAGTTTCTAATTCCCCAGCACTGTACAGGGCTGACTCTAACTGTAAAGTCAAATTGTGTTCTTGGACTGAGGGATCCTCTCCTGTGAAAGGCAGAGGTGGGAGATACATACTACAGTATGGTAGATGGGGAAGCCAAATAGATCTCCAATCAATAATTACATATGAGGTTGGAGACAGCAGTTTGACATAAAGTAGTAAACAATCCAGAACAGATAATGCTATCTCACTAGATATCATGTGTGTAACTTCAGAGGATCAGGGAGAAGGCTAATTTTTATAAGGTAAGAAATAAGAAAGGTGCTTATACCCAGAATATTACTTCAGAGTCATCCAAATGGGTCAACAAATTCCAGGAGACATCTTATAGCCCAAATATTCTTATCCAGGAATCCCAAGTCCTGAGGTTGAACGTGGTTTTGGCAAGAGTCTAGAATATCTTTGACAACATGTTCAGGACATCCTTCTCAGATCTTGGGGTGTGGGGGACATGCAGAACAAGGTCTTGGCTGGCCAAATGGAGCAGAGGGTGGTGATAAAAGAGGTGGACAAAAATAATAAAGGAGTTGCAAACTGTAAAATCACAGGTTTGACTACATGTATTAACTTGAAAGACTCAAGGTCATAGTCCTCCAGTTTTCAGCAGGTATAAAGGGGACTTGAGTCTCATCTCCCATTCTAGGTTCCTAATTGGCATATTCCCTATTCTTTGGTACAATACAGAACAACTTCAATATCCTTTTGAATATTTTGAGGTTACTCTAGGAACCAGTTGACTACTGAGGAGGAGGTTTTTCATGGTATAGGGAACATACAGGCAGAAGAAGTAGTTTTGAAAGAGGGTGGACTGTGTAGAGGAACAGAGTGTGTTTTTGTATGCAAAACCTGCAGAGTCTGGGTTGATTGACCAGTCCTATTAACAACAAAATTCTAAGGCCCAGTTGACCACTGCAGACTTCTGTGGACCTAGGAGAAGTACATGATGGACAGATTAGTATAGGGGCAATCCCTTTGAGAGTGCTTTCCAGTACCAGAATTTAAACCAAAGAGCACAGTCAAAGATGACATAGCCAGGCAGTTTGTGAAAGTAGAAGTTTTCTTTGATAAAGACAATTGTGATAAATGATATAGGTGGGGAAAGGATAGGGTATTAGTACCTACAAAGTATGTCACTTTGGTAAGAGCTTTTAACATTATCAGGAAGGTATCTTGAGTATCAGGAAGCAAAGTGCAGCTAAGGTATCCTTTATGATAGTATCAGAGGGTGTTTGAGATGAGAAAAAAAAAATGCGCAGGAATTTAGGCTTCCAAAGACGATCTCTAAGGTAGGAGTAACTATTCTAAATACCTGTGTGTTTTTGGAACATGCCCAAACAGGCTACCAGGAGAACCTAAAATCAGGTTTAGGGCTTTCAGTGTGTTTGGTGTTCTGATGTGTTGATACAGCATCATGACTCCTAGGTGGGTATATATCCACCTGCATTCCATTTCCTAGAGTTGCCTTTGCGTGACTGTGAATTCCCATCAGGCATTGCTATGCATATGTACCAGTGGTTTGGATTCTGGCGTGGTTTGGAGCTATGTACCCTAGGAAAACATGTCCTTAAACTTAATCCAGTCCTGTAGGTGTGTACCCATTGTATGTAGGACCTTTTGATCAGGTACTTCAGTTAAGGTGTGGCCCACCTCAATCAGGGTGGATCTTACTATTACTGGAGTCCTTTATAAACAGAATGAAATTCAGGAGAGAAAGACACAGAGGGAGCATCTGGGAGCTGAAAGTCAATGGAATCTGGAAGAGAATGGAGAGGCCATGAGAGCACGTGACAGAGGAGCCCAGGACCAAGGATCACTGGCAGCCAGCCCCAGACCTTCAGTCTTTGGGAAGAAAGAACCACCTACATGGTGTCTTGATTTGGATTTCTCCTAGGCTCAAAACTGCAGGCCAAAAAATTCCTATCATTTAAACCAACCTATTGCATGATATTTGCTTTGACAGCCAGAAAACTAAAATAGATTCTATTGCTTTCCTGGAACTTGGGCTAAATGACTACAGAGTTTCCAGAAGAAGAATTTCTCTAGGTGTGGCGGCTCCATCCACTTCCTAGTGGAAAGACCTTTGTAATAGGGTTTCTGACCATCAATTTTGCTTGGAACAAAGATAAATGAAGAATTTGCATAACTCAAACCACATAGTACAAGTAGTTTTCAGGGCTCTATAGTCAAAGACCAGCAGGAACACACCCACAGTTGAGCAAGCTGGGTTTAATATTTACTGGATTGAAGGAGAGCACACACTATGAAGAGCTGGGGTGTGTCAGTAAGAGGATGTTAGAAAGGATTTACAGGATTCAAGCTTTTGTTAGGTGATTTTGGAGTGAGTCCAAGGTATAGCAGCTGTCAGGAAAAGTGGGAACATGTGTATAATTGGGTATTTAATACATTTTATCTAGAGAAAGGGCAGATTAAAGCAAGGCTAAAGCTGTAATTTAGTAAAGAAGCTGCAGTCACTCAGATTAGCCAGTAGAGGGGGTTGTTTGGTATTCTCTGGATTTGTACCATGACTTGTTTTTGTCTGTGATTAAAAGAATTGTTTTGTCTCACTTTATCATGTTCACAGAGTGACCTTGTCTGATACTGGTGTTCTGACTGTGTCCAACGAGAGAAAGTATGGTTATCTGTGAACGCTAGCTCAGCTACTAACGACAGTGGGGTCTTGCTAGGTCAAGCCAGAATGCCCATGTCAGGAGCTGCTATTTTCTTTCTCACCAGGCTTGTTACAGCTACTGTAGGTTGCCAAGGCCCTGCTTGAACCAGGGACCATAATTTACCTAGATGTTTCAAATAAAGAGATTCTAATAGACTACCGGAAGTATGAGCCAGGTTAAAGAAACAATAAAACAAGGTAAGGCACCCAGAGACAAGCAAAAATGGCAAACCTTTGCAGCAATTCCCACTCCCCCGTCCTCCCAACTCTCCAGAGAAAAAAGGGTAAGGGGAATAGTTACTTTTATTGGAACCCAGTGAGAACTGAAACTGTAGAGGAGGCACTGCTCTTCAGAAGACAGTGTTTGCCAGAGATGGTTTGCTGACGCAGAGAAGGATGGAGAAAGAACAACTAAAGAGATGGTGACAATTAAATGCAATATATGATTCTGGATAGGGTCTAGCAAGAGAGGACAAAGGAATTAAAGGGACATTAGTGGGACATGTGAAAAATTGGAATATAGACTCTACACTTTATTTCAATGTTAAATTTTTTAACTCGATAACTGTACTGAAGGTAGTTACATAAGTGAACCTTCTTCTTAGGAAATGTATATGACAGTATTAAGTGTTCAAGAAGCATGTTGTATACAATCTATACTCAACTGTTCAGAAAATGGATAGATAGATGGACAGATAGATAGATGGATAGAACAATACTGTGCATTTGACAAATGTTAAAATTGGCATTTGTTAGAGTTCTCAGTATGAGGTTTGTGGTATTTTTGTAACTGTAAGTTCGAAAGTACTTCAAAATAAAAGTTAGGGAAAAAAGATTGAATCTTTTCCCCTGTGGTATGGCTGGGCCTCGGAGCATAATGCTTCTTTGAGAGGGAGAAGCCCACAATAGCTGGTTTTGCCCTTAAAGTGGGATACTAGATGCCACTATTTTGCTAGTTTGAAGATGTGAGGCTCAGGGGCAGGAGCAATGATAGAGAAGAGGAGGGTTTGAACTCCAAAACCCAGCGTGATTTTCCAGGAATGCAATTTTTACTGTAGAAAAATGAAATTTTTATTTTACCTGGGGAACCTTATTTAGTGAGAAAAAGGAGAAACCATGGAAACTGATGGAATAGATTGGGGGCCGGCCATTCATATCTCCAAATGAAAGTTTTTCAGTAGCCGTGGCTGAGAAGCACATATATGATGTGTCCCTGTTCTCAATGCTCTGACATTAGAACTGAGTGACTAAAGATAAACAATGGAAATTTTCAAGTCTAAAAAAATCCTTCTAGAAGGCTAGAAAAAAAATAACATGTTGACCAGAATGGTAACTAGAGAAGGGAGGGCCTTGGCCAGGGGAATGTAAGCTCTGGGAACATTTAGAAGAGGTATTGGCAATGGCTATCTTGAGTGACTCCCTTAGCAATAAGTTTTGACTGAGACTGACTTTTTCTAAATTTTAAGGAGAACTAGTTTCAACAGGGGTCACTTCAGTGGTGCTGACAAGGTCTTGCCAGATTATCACCATATGAGGAGTGACCAGGGGAGAGGGAGTTTGGAAGGTTACACTAGTGATGGATGAAGTAAACACTTTTAAAAGTCACTTTTAACTAATTTATATATAGGTCCTGTGGTTTTGCTTTCATGTTGATTCTTCTAATCTCTTATAGAAATGGTGAGTGATAGGTTTCTTTTCTGGGCTAAGCCTTTTTCAAAATATATTTTTATTAGAGAAGTTGTGAATTTACAAAAGAATCATGCACATGTATGGAATTCCCATACAATACCCCTCTATCAATACACTACACTGTTGTGAACATTTGTTACAGATTGTGAGATAGTATTGTAAGACTATTACCACCAACTACAGTTTATAGCATACATTTGGTATATTTTTTCCATACTCCCCCTGTTATTGACACAGTACACCTTTGGTATCCATGCAAGAATATTAGAGTATTGCTCTTAACTATAGTCTGTGGGTTACATTAATTGTATTTTTCCCATGCTTCTCCACATTATTACCACCTTACAATACCGATGTGTATTTTTCTAGTTCAGAGAAGGACATTCTTGTATTTTACTATTAACAACAAATCTTGTCCATCTCTGGGCTATATTATTCAGTCCCTACACTATTCTTCTAACTTTCTTTCAGTTTACATTCACATCCTTAGACTATGCTTTTCAGTCACAATCCCATTGATAAACCAGCTGCATTAGTTCTACTCACTATAATGTGTTATCATCAATTCTATCCATTTCTGCACTTTTAAAGTCAAGTTCATTACAACTTCTGCATACATTAAGCATCAGTACTCCTTCTCAGCCCTCCTCTTATCTCCTAAAAACCTCTATTCTAGGTTTTAACTCCATGCATTTATTTTTTGTAGTTAGTTCATATTAGTGAGACCATGCAATATTTGTCCTTCTATGTCTGACTTATTTCACTTAGCATAATGTCTTTAAGCCTCCTCCATGTTATCATATGTGTCCCAATTTCATTTCTTCTTACAGCAGTGCAGTATTCCATCCTATGTATATATGACATTTTGTTTAGCCATTCATCAGTTAATGGACAGTTGGGTTGTTTCCATCCTTTGGCAATTGTGAATAATGCTGCTGTGAATGTGCATATGTCTGTTTATGTCACAGTTTTCATTTCTTATAGGTATATACCTAGTAGAGGAATGGCTGAATCATATGACATTTCTATATTTAACTTCCTGAGGAACTGCCAAACTGTTTCCACAGAGGCTGCACCATTTTACATCCCCACCAACAGTGAAGGAGTGTTTCTATTTCCACATCCTCTCCAGCACTTGTTTTCTAATTTCTAAAAATAATGGCCATTCTAGTGGTGTGAGATGATATCTTATTGTCATTTTGACTTGTATTTCCCTAATAGCTAGTGATATTGGATGTTTTTTCATGTGCTTTCTGGCCATTTGTATTTCCTCTTTGGAAAAATGTCTAAGTCTTTTTGCCCATTTTTAAGTTGGATTGCTTGCTCTTTTATTGTTGAGTTGTAGATCTATTTACATAGAATGGAAATCAAACTGTTATTGGATATTTGGTTTCCAAATATTTTCTCCCATTGTGTGGGCTTCCTTTTCACCTTCTTGATGAAGTCCTTTTAATCACAAAAGTGTTCAAGTTTGAGGCGGTCCCATTTATCCATGTTTTCTTTCATTGCTTGGATTTTTGGTGTAAAGTTTAAGAATATACCACCTACTATACCAAGTCTTGTAGATATTTCTTTACATTTTCTTCTGGGATTTTTATGATTCCAGCTTTTATTTTTAGGTCTTTGATCCATTTTGAGTTAATTTTTATGTGAAGTATGAGATAGGTGTCCTCTTTTTTTCTTTTGGCTGTGAATATCCAGTTCTCCTAGCACTATTTGTTTTTTTTTTTTATTTTTTATTTTTTTTATTTTGTATTCATATGTTTTACTGTTGAATTCATAATAGTTATATTGAGACTTCTTAACTTGATTGCATTATATTCCATTCCTATTCCTATCTACTTTTTTTTTTTTAATTTTTTTATTTTTTATTGACTTTGTAATAATATTACATTAAAAATATATATGTGAGGTCCCATTCAACCCCACCCCCCCACCCCCCCTCTCCCCCCCCCCCCAACAACACTCATTCCCATCATCATGACACATCCATTGGATTTGGTAAGTACATCTTTGGGCACCTCTGCACCTCATATACATTGGTTCACATCATGGCCCATACTCTCCTCTATTCCATCATGTAGGCCCTGTGAGGATTTACAATGTCCGGTGATTACCTCTGAAGCACCATCCAGGGCAGCTCCATGTCCCTAAGACGCCTCCACCTCTCATCTCTTCCTGCCTTTCCCCATACCCTTTGTCCATTATGTCCACTTTTCCCAATCCAATGCCACCTCTTCTATGTGGACACTGGATTGGTTGTGTCCATTGCACCTTTATGTCAAGAGGAGGCTCAGATTCCACCTGGATGCTGGATGCAATCCTCCCATTTTCAGTTGTAATCACTCTAGGCTCCATGGTGTGGTGGTTGTCCTTCTTCACCTCCATCTTAGCTGAATGTGGTAAGTCCAATAAATCAGATTGTAGGTGCTGGAGTCTGTTGAGGCTCAGGATCTGGCTATCACATTGTCAGTCCAGAGATTCAAATCCCCTAAATATATCTTAAACCCCAACATTAACTGCACCTCCAGCACATTAGCATGAAAGTCTTATGAAGGGAGATCCCATCTGAGTCCAGATTCATCACACATAAACACCATTTCTAAAGAGGGGCCATCTGCCCTGGTAGTTAACCCCATCGGCCATGACCATACCTCCCATGGGTCTCTTTAGCCCTCAAAGGAACCAATATCTGGGGGTTGTATCTGCTTTATCTGTCTCTCTGACTCTGCTCAGTTGTGCATGAGGGCAAACCTTCTTCCAGCCTCCAGACTCTTTTTTAGAAACTCGTAGCCATATAAACTCATTTCTCCTTTCCATTTCCCCCTTACTTTAGGTCAAACAGCATTTTAAAGTCATGGTATTTTATGTAGACATGGATATTCTGCTGATCCGCATTGAACCTTCCATATAAGGTCATTTTCCAGTTGCATCATCAGTTGGTAGTTGATAGTGGTCCCTCGTTGCCAGGGAGGCTCATCCCCGGGTGTCATGTCCCACGCTGGGGGGAAGGCATTGCATTTACATGCTGAGTTTGGCTTCGAGACTGGCCACATTTGAGTAACATGAAGGCTGACAGAAGGAAATTCCCAGGCACAAAGTTGCTCTAGGCCTTGTTATTATTTTGGGTTTATCAGCTCACAAGCATAGTCATTAGTATCAGGGGCTCACTGTTGCACCCTCACTCCCTCCCGGTCCCCACCACTGTACCTGGGAGACTGTCGCTGCTCCCCTAGGGACCACGACAGAGCACCACTGGCCGGGAACCCAGTACCCCCCCTACTGTGGTTTTTAATTGTTGCCACTATGAGTATATCCAAACATTACCATGCACCCTGGACATATGTTCTGTACAGCTCCCTGTCAGTCATATATCATCTGTCATTGGTATCCCATACCAGTATCCCTCCATTGCCATTGTTGAAACACTCTGTGATCCAGAACTCCCCGAAATTTGAAGCCCAATATAATGTCATGGTCCCTTACTAGGGAATGGCATATAGCGATGAGTTTAAAGGATAGATAAAGAACTTGGATAAAGTTAGATAAAGAACTTAGATAAAGAATGTTGACTTGAAAAAATTCCACATCCTATTTTTCCCCCCCCCCCCCTAATTATTCAGCTTTTCTTCACAGGAGTCCTAGACCACAGCAATGTATATATATAATATACAGCACTCCCACACATCCACCAGAAAACCTTTTCCCTTCCACAGTGATACTCTTACGCCCTATTCATATCATATTTACTTAAAGTGATGTACAGAGTCTGAGACATTAGCTTTCTAACAAGGTGACATCTGTATTTACATTATGGTGCATACTTTAGGATACACAGTTCTTTACATTTTTAGTTATCCTATGTTTTACATTATGGTTTACATTATCAGTCTGTCATCTCCTATATGTTATGGTGTAATATTACATGTTTTATATCCATCCTTGTGTACTCTCAAGAAACTCCTCTCTTACCCCCCATTTACTTTGGTTCCACACATTTAACGTCCATTTTCCCTTCCACCTTAGTGCCCTCAGTGATAGCCAACCTCCGTTTCCTGAGGAGCCACTTCCAGAGATAGATGGAATAGTGTTCAGGGCCTAACTTGCTCAACTGCCCCAATGCCCTGGGAGCCATCCTTTCTCTCGAGGGATACAGTTCCCTCTATTGGATGGCATTAGTCCTCCCCAGGATGTGGGTCCACCCCCACTCTCACTACTTGGGTTTCTACCCCATGGTGTCACCCACTCTGGCAGAATGAGCATTTAGACATTCCCCAGGAGCCCGTCCTGCATCAGACCCTCCCCTCCGAGCATTCTAAACAGGTAACCCTCTTTATTATATTTTGATATGATTTTCTCGGCATTTTACTCTCCACCAACACCTGACCCTCTCCTGATTCGTATGCTACCCCTCCCTCCCCCCACTTTTGGGCAACGTTACCCACCCGTCCCTCCCCAGCCACCCTCAAACCCGCAAAGCCCCAAGCAAAGGCAACCCCTTGCCCCCCTTTTATCTCTTCTTTGTGTTCATACTTACCACCATCTCGTCTTAAATTCCACCCCTGCAGACATCGGCTCATATCCTTCCTCCACCCTCCGATTTCCTGCAAGCCTATCGTTCAGTCTCTTGCTATCTAGGGCAGCTTGTTTATTTCATATCATTGAGGTCATGTAGTATTTGTCCTTCAATGTCTGGGTTGCTTCACTCATCATAAGGTTCTCAAGATTCATCCATGTTATCACATGTGTTTGTAGTGTGTTTGTTCTTACAGCCGAGTAGTATTCCATTGTGTGTATATACCACATTTTATTGATCCACTCGTCTGTTGATGGGCATTTGGGTTGATTCCAACTTTTGGCAATAGTGAACAATGCTGCTATGAACATTGGTGTACATATATTGGTTTGTGTTCTTGTTTTCAGTTCTGCTGGGTATATTCCCAGCAGTGGTATTGCTGGGTCATATGGCAAATCTATGGCTAGTTTTTTGAGAAACCGCCATACTGTTCTCCAGAATGGTTGGATCCTTCTGCATTCCCACCAGCAGTGGATGAGTGTTCCCCTTCCTTCACATCCTCTCCAGCACTTGTATTCTTCTGTTTTTTTCATAGCTGCCAATCTTATGGGTGTAAGATGGTATCTCATTGTGGTTTTGATTTGCATTTCCCTGATAGCTAGAGATTTGGAGCATTTTTTCATGTGCTTTCTTGCCATTTGTATTTCTTCTTCGGAGAAGTGTCTGTTTAAGTCTTTTTCCCATTTTTTAAATGGATTGTTTATCTTTTTATTTTCAAGATGTAGGAGTTCTTTATATATGCAAGTTATAAGTTTCTTATCAGATATATAATTGCCAAATATTTTCTCCCACTGTGTGGGCTCCCTTTTTACTTTCTTGACAAACTCCTTTGAGGTGCAGAAGGCTTTAATTTTGAGGAAGTCCCATTTATCTATTAGTTCTTTTGCTGCTCGTGCTTTTGGTGAGATATTCATAAATCCATTTCCTATTACAAGGTCCTGTAGATGTTTCCCTACACTGCTTTCTAAGGTTTTTATGGTCTTGGCTCTTATATTTAGGTCTTTGATCCATCTTGAGTTGATCTTTGTATAAGGTGTGAGATGGTAATCCTCTTTCATTCTTCTACATATGGCTATCCAGTTCTCCAGACACCATTTGTTGAATAGGCCACTCTCTCCCAGTTGAGAGGGTTTGGTGGCTTTATCGAATATTATGTGGTTGTATATGTGAGGTTCTATATCAGAGCTTTCAATTCGATTCCATTGGTCTATATGTCTCTCCTTATGCCAATACCATGCTGTTTTCACCACCGTAGCTTTATAGTATGTTTTGAAGTCAGGTAGTGTGATTCCTCCAATTTCGTTTTTCTTTTTCAGTATGTCTTTGGCTATTCGGGGTCTCTTTCCTTTCCAAATAAATTTCATAGTTAGTTTTTCTAGTTCCTTAAAGAAGGCTGCATTGATTTTTATTGGGATTGCATTGAATGTGTAGATCAATTTTGGTAGGATAGACATCTTAATAATGTTCAGTCTTCCTATCCATGAACAAGGAATAGTCTTCCATTTATTTAGGTCTTCTTTGATTTCCTTGAACAATCTTGTATAGTTCTCAGTGTATAAGTTCTTTACCTCTTTAGTTAAATTTATTCCTAAGTATTTGATTTTTTTATTTACTATTGTGAATGGTATTTGTTTCTTGATTTCCTCCTGATCTTGCTCATTATTGGTGTACAGAAATGCTACTGATTTTTGCGCATTGATCTTATAACCTGCGACTTTACTAAACTCATTTATGAGTTCTAGAATCTTCGTTGTAGATCTCTCAGGGTTTTCTATGTATAGGATCATGTCATCTGCAAATAATGAAATTTTGACTTCTTCCTTTCCAATTTGAATGCCTTTTATTTCTGGTTCTTGCCTCAGTGCTCGAGCAAGTACTTCTAAGACAATGTTAAATAGGAGCGGCGACAGTGGGCATCCTTGTCTTGTTCCTGAGTTTAGAGGGAAGGAGTCTAGGATTTCTCCATTGTAAACAATATTGGCTTTAGGTTTTTCATATATACTCTTTATCATGTTCAAAAAATTTCCTTGTATTCCAATCATTTGGAGTGTTTTTATCAAGAAAGGGTGCTGTATTTTGTCAAATGCTTTTTCTGCATCAATAGATATAATCATGTGATTTTTTTCCTTCAATCTGTTTATATGGTGTATTACGTTGATTGATTTTCTTATGTTGAACCATCCTTGCATACCTGGGATGAATCCCACTTGGTCGTGGTGTATAATTCGTTTAATGTGTTGTTGAATACGATTAGCAAGTATTTTGTTAAGTATTTTTGCGTCTAGGTTCATTAGAGAAATTGGTCTGTAATTTTCCTTTCTTGTGATGTCTTTGTTTGGCTTTGGTACTAGGGTAATGTTGGCATCATAGAAGGAGTTGGGTAATGTTCTTTCTGTTTCGATGGTTTGGAATAGTTTCAGCAGGATTGGTGTCAGTTCTTTCCGGAATGTTTTATAGAATTCACCTGTGAAGCCATCTGGCCCTGGGCTCTTCTTAGTTGGGAGATTTTTAATAACTGATTCTATCTCTCTGCTTGTGATTGGTTTGTTAAGATCATCAATTTCTTCTTTTGTCAATATGGGCTGTTTATGTGTTTCTAGGAATTTGTCCATTTCCTCTAGATTGTCATTTTTGTTGGAATATAGTTTTTCAAAATATCCTCTTATGAAAGTCTTTATTTCTGTGGGGTCAGTGGTGATATCGCCTTTCTCATTTCTTATTTTGTGTATTTGCATCTTCTCTCTTTTTTTCTTTGTTAGTGTTGCTAAAGGTTTGTCAATTTTGTTAATCTTCTCAAAAAACCAGCTCTTGGTCTTGTTTATCTGTTCAAGTGCTTTCTTATTTTCTATTTCATTTAGTTCTGCTCTTATCTTTGTTATTTCCTTCCTTCTTCTTCCTGTTGGGTTACTTTGTTGTTGTTTTTCTAATTCCTTCAAATGTGCAGTTAGTTCTTCAATTTTTGCTCTTTCTTCTTTTTTGATATATGAATTTATGGCTATAAACTTCCCTCTCAGTACTGCTTTTGCTGCATCCCATAAATTTTGGTATGTTGTGTTATCATTATCATTTGTTTCAAGGTAGTCATTGATTTCTTTTGAGATTTCCTCTTTGACCCACTGTTTTTCTAAGAGTGTGTTGTTTAATTTCCAAATCGTGGTGTGAAATCTGGGCTTCTTTCCCTTGCAAATCTCCAGCTTGACTCCACTGTGGTCAGAGATAATGTTTTGTATGATTTCAATCTTTCTGAATTCGTTCAGCCTTTCTTTGTGGCCTAGCATATGATCTATCTTGGAGAATGATCCATGTGCGCTTGAGAAAAATGTATATCCTGCTGTGTTTGGGTGTAGCGATCTATATATGTCTATTAGATCGAGCTCCTCTAATATACTATTCAGATGTTTTGTGTCTTTGGTGATTCTCTTTTGAGATGTTCTGTCCAGAATTGATAGTGGTGTATTAAAATCCCCCACTATAATTGTAGATGTATCTATTCTTTCACTTAGTTTTTCCTGCCTGACGTATTTAGAGGCACCCTTGTTAGGGGCATAGATATTTATGATTGTTCGATCTTCTTGACAGATTTTCCCTTTGACTAAAATGTAGTATCCTTCTTTGTCTCTCACAATTGTTTCACATTTAAAGTCTATTTTGTCTGATATTAATATAGCTACTCCTGCCTTTTTTTGGTTATTGTTAGCTTGTATGATTGTTTTCCAGCCTTTCACTTTCAATCTCCATGCGTCTCTGGGTCTAAGATGTGTCTCTTGTAGACAGCATATGGATGGGTCATATTTCCTTATCCAGTGTCCCAGTCTGAATCTTTTGATAGGTGAGTTTAATCCATTGACATTCAGTGTTATTACTATCAAGGAATTATTTGTGTTAGCCATATTTTGATTGGATTTGTGTTTGTCATATTTTGTTTGTATATTTTTTTTTGTCTTTTTTGTTGTTGTTGTTGGTCTTATACTCTCCTCCAACTTTGCCTTTCCTGTTTTTTCCTTTCTTCCTGCAGAACTCCCTTTAGAATTTCTTGAAGGGGAGGTTTCTTGTTGGTATACTCTTTCAGTTTCTGTTTGTCTGCGAATATTTTGAACTCTCCATCATGTTTGAATGCTAGTTTAGCTGGATAGAGTATTCTTGGTTGGAAATTTTTTTCCTTTAGTACCTTGACTATATCATACCACTGTCTTCTTGCCTCCATGGTTTCAGAAGAAAAATCAGCACTTAATCTAATTGAGCTTCCCTTGTATGTGATGGTTTTCTTTTCTCTTGCTGCTTTTAGGATCTTCTCTTTGTCTTGAGCATTGGATAATTTGACAAGTATATGTCTTGGGGTGGGCCTTTTGGGGTTTATGACTTGTGGAGTGCGCTGTGCTTCTTGGATATGTACATCTGTCTCTTTCAGTAGATTTGGGAAGTTTTCAGTCATTATTTCCTGCAACACTCTTTCTGACCCCTTTCCCTTCTCTTCACCTTCTGGAATGCCTATAATACGTATGTTTGAGCGTTTTGCATTGTCATTCAGGTCCCTAAATCCTAATTGGATTTTTTCTATCTTCTTATTGACCCCTTCTACTATCTGTTTGATTTCTGATGTACTGTCTTCCACATCACTAATTCTCTGCTCTGTCTCTTCTAGTCTGCTGATATTTGCTGCAAGTGTATTTTTGATTTCTTGAACTGTGGTGTTCATTCCCATCATATCTGTTATGTTTTTGCGTATGTCTGCAATTTCCCCTCCAAGTGATGTCTTCATGTTGTTAACCTCTTTCATTACTGCATCAAATTTGTCGGTGATAAATGTTCTGAGATCTTTCATTGCTTGTGCCAAGTTTTGCTCCCCTTCGTGATTATTGGTTTGTTGATTGGATTCAGCCATGTTTTCCTGATTATTGGTTTGGTTCGTAGATTTTTGTTGCTTTCTGGTCATCTCTTTATTTTGACGAATTTAATCAGTTCCTTAGCTTCTTTGTCTGCTCTTGGAGGTTAATTAGTTGTTATTTTTGCACAGGTGTTATATCTTCTCTTTGTCACTTTTATCTTCTTATTCTAGTTACTTGTTGTTGGTTAAGTTCACTTTAGAGGAAAGTATTAGTGTTGGGGAAAGGCAATTGTGTAAGCAAGGGAAAAGTGTAAAGTTGTATTGGTGATGTATGTTAATAAAGCAGGAATATGAGATCTGGAAGGATGGAGGTTAGATTCATGTAGATTGTATAGAGTTATAGCTGTAGGTAGAGTACCTTTTATGAAGTTGATGACTGAATTTGGGAGGAATATGGTATGAACTACACAGCTATTGTTTTCATGAGAGAGGGAAAAAGAAAAGAAAGGTAATAGTTTCAAGAGTGGATAATAGACAGAAAACAGAACAAAGGTATTAGAAATTAAGAGTTAGACACTTTGTGGATCAAAGAACGGGAGGTGGGGGGTGGAATATAGGAGAGACAGTAGATGATAGTGGATATCAAGATGCAGGGGAAGGGGGATAGTGTAGGTAGCCTAAATCAGTTCACACAGAAATGAGGCAGTGGAGGATGGGAAAACCCAGCAAATGTGAGGTGTTCCCTGTAGCACCTATTGTATACTTGAATTAAAGTAAAAATAAGTGGAAGATGAGGGACAAGAGGGAAAGAGAAAACCGAAAAAAAAAAAAACTAATTATAATAGAGAAAAAAGAAAGGCAAGAAGAAATGAAGAAAGAAAAAGAGGATGGGCAAACGGTGGGGAACGGATAGGGAGAAGAGAGATACAGGTACACACGTGTCACAATTGCAACACTATCTAAAACAACAACTTCCCCCCGCTTTGCCCTAAAACCCCCCCGTCTGTCTGCCCAAATGGGTCTGCAAGCACCTCCCTTCCCACAAACCCCCAATAGGCCGCCCAGGGCCCACGAACTCCCCAGTACTGCAGATGCTCAAAAAAAAAAAAAAAATTTTAAGTAAAATTAAAAAACAAACAAACAAACAAACAAACAAACAAACAAAAAAAAAACAAAAAAAAACAGAAACCCCTCCGCAGGCCCGGCTCCGCCCGCCGCGGAGGCTTGGACCGGCTCTGCCCGGCTCCTCACGCCGCCTTGGCCTGGCCTGGCTCCGCCCAGCTCCGCTCGCTACAGCGGCCCAGCCGGCTCCGGCATCCACCTCCCGCCACCGCGGCCTGGACCGGCCCTGCCCGGCTCCGTACCCGCCGTGGCCTGACCCGGGCCCGCCCGGCTCCAAACGCTACCGCGGCCCGCAGCCGGGGCCTGAACCGGCCCCGCCCGGCTCCAAGCGCTACCGCGGCCCGCAGCCGGGGTCTGAACCGCCCCCGCCCGGCTCCAAGCGCTACCGCGGCCCGCAGCCGGGGCCTGCACCGGCCCCGCCCGGCTCCAAGCGCTACCGCGGCCCGCAGCCGGGGCCTGCACCGGCCCCGCCCGGCTCCAAGCGCTACCGCGGCCCGCAGCCGGGGCCTGCACCGGCCCCGCCCGGCTCCAAGCGCTACCGCGGCCCGCAGCCGGGGCCTGCACCGGCCCCGCCCGGCTCCAAGCGCTACCGCGGCCCGCAGCCGGGGCCTGCACCGGCCCCGCCCGGCTCCAAGCGCTACCGCGGCCCGGCCCGGCCTGGCTCAGCCCCACCGAGCGGGGCTAGATGCCTCGTCTCCGCCTACCCAAGAAGGGAATCCTCTGCAGGTAGCTGGGATCTCCGTGTATATTTCACAGATGAATCCTCTCTGTTACCTTCCCTCCAAATCGATGTCCAGACACCTCCGGACCAGCAAAAATCCCGAAACAATCCGGTCCCAAAGAGTCTCCAACGCCACCCAGCCGATTCCCTGCAGAAGACTCTAACAGGGATGTTCACTCAGCCGCCATCTTGCCCCCTCCGAAGTTACTATTTGTTGAATAGACTATTCTGCCCCTGCTGGGTGGGTTTGACTTGTCAAAAATCACATGATCATAGATGTAAGGGTCTGTTTCTGAACAATCAATTCGGTTCCATTGGTCTATGTTTCTAATTGATAGTATCATATGATTTTTCCTTAATTTTTTAATGTAGTGTATTACACTGATTGATTTTCTTGCATGCTTGGTATGAAACCCATTTGATCATGATTAATAATTCTTTTAATGTGTTGTTGGGTTCTATTAGCAATTATTTTGTTGAAGATTTTTGCATCTGTATTCATTAGGGAAATGGGTCTCTAATTTTCTTTTCTTTTTGTAATATTTTTATCTGGCTTTGGCATTAGGGTGATATTGACTCCATAGAATGAATCTGGTAGTGATCCTTCTTTTTTCACTTTTTTGCAAGAGGTTGAGTAAGACTGGTATTAAATCTTCTTTGAATGCTTAGTAGAACTCACCTGTGAAACCATCTGGTCCTGGGCTTTTCATTTTGAGGAATTGTTTGATGACTATTTCAATTTTATTACTTGTAATTGGTTTGTTGAGGTCTTCTATTTCTTCTAGGATCAGTATAGGTCGTTTGTACATTCCTAAGAACTTTTCCATTTCATCTACATTGTCTAGTTTGTTGGTATATAGTTCATAGTATCCTCTTATTATCTCTTTTATTTCTGTGGGGTCAGTAGTAATGTCCCCTGGGCTAAGCCTTTTAAGAAACAGGAGTACCTCCTAATGGGGATGGAAACTCCCAGGGTGATTTTTTCACCACAGGTTGAAGATGGAAGTAGCATGGTTAGAATGGGTCCCTGAATGAAGAGCTGACTTGCTGACCAAGAATACCTACTTGGACTATTATGTGACCAAGAAACAAACTACTGTTTTGGAGCTGTTATTTATATGAGGTTTATTTGTTACCATGATCCTATGTAATATAAAGGTAAATGAAATGATTTTCTCCATTTATAAAGGGCAATGAGACCATTTCCCCCCTTTCTTCTTTTTTTCAGTGTATTCTTGAAGACATAATAAATTGGAGGTTTAACTCTAGCCTTTGGAATAAAGATAAATCCCACTAAGGATTAAGCCAAATCTCCTTTTTTTACAAGGTATAGATATATCCAATGTTTTGAGCTAGATAACCTCTATATATGTGAAACCATACCTACAGAATTAGCTCAGGCTTCTCTTGCAAAATGTACAGGAAACAGCTATAATGTGCAGCCCCTTTGTCTCTCAAGGAGTTAGTAGAAGTTATTCTTTCTTCTACATAATTGTATAGATTTGTGTAAAATTTTGTCCAGAGTTTCAAGTCACTTTTGTTGTACCCTACATGCATATAAATGTGTTAATATACCCAAAATTATTGCCTCCCTCTTTCTTCTTTATTGGTTTGGAGAGGTCTTTTCATTGGCAGGATCACTTTTATTTTCCTAGCACTACTCAGAAATTGATACTAGAAGTGGGGCAATGTTATAACTAAAACTTAATATGTCTGGCATTGGTTTAGTGGTCAAGCAACAGCTAGTGAGGAAACAGATGCCAGAGGTTGGAAAGGTGAAGACTCAGGTTATACAGTCACAAAACTTTTAGTAGAATAGTCACCTGCCATAACTTGAAAGGAAAATGAGGACCATCTGAGCCTATAGTTCTAGGGGAATAGGTTAGAAAATCCAGAATATGTGTGTTTGTGTATGTGTTGTGTATGTTAGTGCCTTTAGCAAATTATTACAAAGCTCATGCAAGAACTGATTGGTTTGAAAGCAGAAAAGAAAGGTAAAAGAAATCTAGAAATTTGGGTCTGAAAAGCCAGCTGTGCTTCATCCAGTCAGGAGTATAAAAATTTAGAGCAAAAAAAGATCCATGAGGCCTTATCAATTAAAAGAAGAGACAGTCCTGTAGAACAGGTCAGATGAATGGTGTTGCCTTCCTGTTCAAGTCTATTGCTTTAGATGGCCTCAGAGTAGTTGTAAGTTGAAAGAGTATAGCACTGGGGTAAGAAAGCAAATAAATAAAGCAGGCTTGAACACTACATCCAGGAAAGAATTTAGGGTATGGTAATTAGCACATGGAATTGACTTGCAGCAAATAGATCAAGAGACTGCTCTGTTTCTGAGGGTAATGTATTTGCTAAAAGTAACCACAAGCCTGACCTTAAAAAGTTTTGTCTATAAAAGTCCCTGAACTCCCAACTTCCCAGAAGACAGAGCCAAGGACCACATTAAATAATGGACTAAGGAATTCCCCTAGAACCAGGTCCAAGGTGTATCAAGAAATTTTCTTGGGAAACGGACTTGACCCGGTGGTTAGGGAGTCCGTCTACCACATGGGAGGTCCTCGGTTCTAACCCCGGGCCTCCTTGACCCCTGTGGAGCTGGCCCATGCGCAGTGCTGATGCGCTGCGCAAGGAGTGCCCTGCCACACAGGGGTGTTCCCCGCCTAGGGGAGCCCCCCACACAAGGAGTGCGCCTGTAAGGAGAGCCGCCCAGCGGGAAAGAAAGTGCAGCCTGCCCAGGAATGGCGCCGTCCACACTTCCCGTGGCTGCTGACGACAACAGAAGCGGACAAAGAAATAAGACGCAGCAAAATAGACACAGAGAACAGACAAAAGGGGGGGGGGGGTGGGGATTAAATAAATAAATAAATCTTTAAAAAAAAGGAAAAATTTCTCTACTTTTCACAAGTAGAGTTCCTCACAAGACCCATCCAGCAGGATACAATCCTTGCCACAGACCATTAACAACTGAGTTTCCCATACCTCTTTTTCCTGAAGGTGAGTTTTTATTTTGATACTCTGTCCTGGCCCATGCCTATATGCTGGGCTTATCCTTTCTATTTTGCCAAACTGCAAGTTGCCATATCCAGAATGGATGGAAAGAACCAAATATCACCAAGAGATCCTGGAATTGGAGATGGGTGTGGAAATTCAATGGAACTTTGAGTTGTCTCCCTTCGGGAGGACAATGAGTGAAACTGTGAGGAACAGACAGGTAAAGAAGATTTTAGGAAGTTTAGCCTTATAGTAATGTTGGTAAGTTCTCCTTTATCTCTTCTTCAAGAGTTTTCAGCAAAAACTTAAAAATATTTTTAAGACTTTCAGAGATGGACTTTTTCCCCAGACAGGAACAAAGGGTCGAAATGTAACTGAGTTACACAGACATTACATTTATTTGGCTAAGTAAGTACGGCATGGGAAAGACACTACTTATAAGGAGTCCTCTTTAATGAACATTATGTTTTCATTTCTTACATTTAAGCTTTGACCATGAGTCCTGACATTAATTAATTTTCCCTATTTTCTGCTTCCATGAAAAAGTTCAGTTTTACTCAGTATACACACAGATTATTATTATTTATTTTAAATCCAGGGTGCTTATGTCACAAGCTGCAAAGTCAAAGAAAGCTACCATGGACTCCTAGAAAATGTGTACTTTTCTTCTTATATGCTGGCAGTAGGGTGACTACGTTAATCATACTTGAACCTGGTAATCATTCTTCTAGAGACAGCATCCCAATAGGCACCAGAAAAAAAAAGGCTCTTGCCAAAGAGGAACAGGGGCAGAAAATGCAATCCCGGGCTCTGACAGTGAATGAACATAAATTATACCAAATCTTCACCTGCTGTCTCTGGATGTGAAACTTTCACAGAAAAAGTGCAAATTGAGTGGCTCATGCTTCCTTCAGAACAAAGCAGCCACACTCTTTCATTACATAATTTATCCACTGCAAGCACATGGGGCACAAAGCTAGAGCTTTATGTTGCCTGGCAGAAGAGGTGTAATGAAATACGAGAGGCATACTCCAAGTAGTCAGTTCAATGATAAATAACTGGGCCCTGAAGCCCCTACCCTGGTGCACCTTAGGAGAGTTTTGTAAGAGTAAGGATACTCTGCAGACTGAGCCCTCTCTTTCTTCATGTAGCCTCTCAGCTGTCCATCTCATTTTTTTTTCCCTCTCCAAAAGAGTTAATTTAGACCCAGTCCTGTCTAAATAGATCCTTCCTTGTATCACAAAGTTGCAGAATGTTGGTATAGAAAAGCCCCATGAGCAATTTCACTTTAACTCCTTCTTTTAAGGACCAGAAAACTAAACCCAAGAGTGTTTAACCAGTTTATTCAAGTTCAAAAAATCTGTTAGTGGCAGACTCAGGTTTAGCACCCCAGGCTCCCATCTCCTGGTCCAGGCCTCTTCTTATATACAGGTCCTTTCAGATCCCTGCATGCTGTCAGACACTATCAACTGAATCCAGTAGGCACTGAACTACAATTCCAAATTTTTAATGCCGTTGCAAAGATGTAGAAGAGACTACTTCAAGGCTCTCTTTGAAGAGAAACAAATAGCATTCCTTGTATTCCTTTAAGAATTACATCCTTTATACTGATAGATTTTCTTCTAAGAAAGATTTGTTGCATGATAATCTGGACTGAGAAGTATTAGCTTGTCAAAAGAAGTAATTTATCCTTGGGAGAGGGGATTTAACAACTGTTGAGCTACAAATAAATGACAGCTGTTTGACGACTGTTAATTTTGATAATTAATTAGTTCATTCATCACTCATTTAATATGTGGTTAGGTGCCTGTGGTGCTTGCAAGATATTGTGCTAAGGGCGATGGCAAACACAAAGGTAAGAAAGGCTATTTCTGTCCTCAAAAAACCTAGTTTCTAGTCTTCTAAGAGGAACTAAGTCAAGGATATTAAACAAGGTGTTTTGATTAAATAGTCAGGGAGAGCTCTCAGATGTTTCGAGAAAAAAATGGGTAGGTGACACATTTCTTCTATGAATCCAATTTTTAAAGAGTTTTATTGAGGTGTGATTGACATACAATAAGCCATATATATTTAAAGTGAACAATTTGATCAGTTTTGATATTTCATGATACCCTTGAAACCATCACTGAAACAAAATGATGAATATATCCATTACCCTGCCTCCTATCACTCCTCGACCCAACTGCCCAATCCTCAGGAAATCAATGATTTGTTTTCTGTCACATAGATTGGTTTGCATTTTTGAGAATTTTGTTTAAATGAAATTATTCAATATGTACTCTTTTTTGTCTGACTTCCTTCATTCAGCATAATTATTTTGAGATTCATCCATATTATTAATTCCTCTTATTACTGAATAGTATTTCATTGCATTAATATCCCACAATTTGTTGATCCATTCATCCGTTGTTGAAAATTTAAGTCATTTCCACTTTAGGGCTTTTACAGATGAAGTTGTAAATATATGCTTTCATTTATCATGAATAAATACTTAGGAGTAAAATGGCCAAGTCGTACATTAAATATGTGTTTAATATTTTAAGAAACTGTCAGACTGTTTTTGCGGAATGGCTATGCCATTTTGTCTTCTCCCCAGCAGTGGATGAGAGTTCCAGTTGTCCCATGTCCTAGACAACACTTGGTTTGGTCAATCTTCTCAGTTTTATCCATTACCAAAGGATCCTTTTATCTGCGTTTTCACCCACTGGTTTACAGAAAGGCTGGTGGCCTCTATGGGAAAAAACCCTTGAATCCTATCTACAATTTGCGTTTAGATGTACAATGATTTACACTTTGCAGGGAGAGACAAATGCCACTAGAAAGAATTTATCCTAAAGGAAAAAGGAGTCTATCTATAGGCGGCCGGACTTAGCGACAGAGTCAGGGGAGAGTGGTGGTGCTGGGGGCCTTGTGGTGAGAGCAGAAGTCACCTTGCTCCAGCTTTGCTGGCCTTGCGCGAATGCACAGGCCGAGTTATTGTGTCCCTAAAGGTTGACATTCTTGGAGTATGCGAGCAACCTTGTTGAGGGTCTCTTCTCTGCCAAAGCATCACATAGAAAGTATGCCATCCTTTTCATTTTCCAAGAGTGACAGCAGGGGTCACACTGGCTATGGTGGGTCCCCAGCTCCACTAGGTCCCAGAAGTGGAGAGTGGTGTTGGTGGGTGCAGATTTCCCACTTCTAGTGACACTGCTGAGGACTGCTGGGGTTCAGATGACTGAGGGGGTAATTTCTAATCAGGAGCTGTTTGTGACTACTAATCAGGAGTTAATTGTGACAGCCTTGAGGATTCCTGGGAATAATCAAGAAGGGACTGTGATTTTCCTGTTGGGTTTATAAAACAATCAGGAAGGGGATCAGAGTCACAACTTTGGATAGTGTAAGTGGAAATGTACCTATTTTCACTGACTGCTGAATCCTGAGATATTCATGTAGTATACACAAGTAGCCATGAAGTCAGGGAGAATTTAAAAGGGCTGTAGGAGACGATAATGACAGCAGACATTTATTGAGAGTTTAACAATGTATCAGGCAGTATTCAGAGCACTCTCAGTGGATGAACTCATTCAATCTCCTAACACAGAGTGTTTATATTGTTGGCTGCAAAGTCAAAGGAAACTACAGTGTCCTCAGAGAAAGTATATTTTCCTTGGTGAACTACAGGGGTAAAGTGACACGTAAGTGCATGTACTTTATCATAGCTGCAGCTGTGAGTTGTTTTAATTATTTTCTCCATTTTAGAGGTGAGGAAGCAAAGGCCCTAAGTAATTTGCCCAAGGTCACATAGCTAAAGAAGGAGGAGAGCCAAGATCAGAATCAAGGCATTCCAGGTCCAGAGCCCAAGCTCTTAATCACTCTGTAGTACTGCCTGCCTCTACAGCAGGGGTTCATAACCACGGGTCCACAGATCCCCAAAGGGTCTGTGAAAAGATTTCAGGGGGTCTGTGAGCTTGAACTGAAAAAAAAAATCAACTTATTATCTTTATTTTCTCTGACTTTTTAACTGAAATCAAGTATTTCCTTCACCTACAAATGTATGCAATGAATTATAGTAGTATTCATTTCATATCACATTACTGTTGTTGCATATCTTGAAAAATTGCTTACACTCATTCATACTTCAGAATTATGGTAGTTGTTAGACCCAGTGCTAGGTGAGTGTCATAAAACTACTTGCCACTACATTCTGAGAAGGGATCTGTGGGTTTCACTGGACTGGCAAAGGGGCCTGGGGAACAGAAAAGGTTAAGAACTCCTGCTTTATAGAGAAATCAAAATGCTCTCAAATTCGGGGAAATGCAATATTATATTCTACTGAGGGACAAGAAAAGCCTTCATGCAAGATACAATATTTTAAGTTATATCTTTGCAGAATTATAAAGGTAAAGAATGGAGGTTGGTAAAGGTTAGGACAAGGTGAAGAGATTTCTGATATATCAAATCTAGATGTACTTACTTGTTAAAGGATACATGCATGTTTTGCTAACTTTTACATAGTGTCATACATATATGAGTGTTATCCCCCGTCTTCTGGCCACTTGGAGCCACTATGTCTTTAAAAAATATAGCATGGTGGTGGAAAGCATGTGCTATGGAATGGAAGTTCCTGGACTGGTCCAATTCCTGGTTCTACCACTTTTTAGCTGAGTGCCCTTGGGCAAGTTGCTTAAACTCTTGTCATAACTGAAGGGTCTGAGATGCTACCCTACTTTCAAGCTAGCAAGGTGGCTGGCCACATTTTCATGGATGCTGGTGGTTGCCTGGGTCAAATTCCTTTGTCTCTGACTCCTGAGTCATGACATAGCAGTAGCCAAAGTGTCAGCATCTGTGCCCATTCCTGAGCCTCAATTCCTACAGGACAAGGCAAGGAGGGCCAGGAGGTGCCTGCACCTGCTGTGGTTACCTTACAGGAGATGAACCTTGAGCTAAGGAAACTTAAATCTTTTGTAACGGGCAGTAAACCTGCTGGGTCTTTTCCCTGAAGAGAGACATTATCTTTATTATACTGGATGATAAACATACATGTCCTTTGCACCTGAGGAAGGTGCTAGCTCTGTCTTCCAAGTCTGCATGTTGTACAAACATCCTTGGAAAGACAGTCCTGTGCCTCACGGGATGTACAGAAACATGGAAGGCCCATGGAGCATTGTGTCCAACACCTTTTGCACAGTTTATTATGTCTATGAAGCAGGGATAATAATAATTCTTCACAGGGTCACTGTGAAGAGTTAAGGATTCAATGAGATTATATTGAGAACTTAGAGGGGTATCTGCCACTTTTCAAACTTTGAATCAATGTGAGTTATTGTAGTTCCTGTTGCTGCTATGATTTATAGTTTTCCCTTCCCCTCCCCCTTACCCCTTTCCCCCAAAAAAGAAAACTGCAAAGATTTCTTGGGGTTTGTTTATTACCAGTTACTCTAAACTACTTTTCCTGGTTGCCTCAATGGCTCTTTTTAGATTCCCCAGCCCTCTCTGGCTTCCTTTGGTTTCCAATGTGATCACATTCCCATTTCCCTCACTCTCCGAAGAAAACAAATGGAATATTATTCTGTGTAGCCAATTTCCCATTGAAGGGTTTGGCTGAAATGGAAAATGATTCGTGCTGAAACATGACTCTTGGTCATCATTGTTCTAAAGTTGTTCGGCTGTGACCCACAGTGGATGATCTCTTTTCCCCAATAATGTCCCCTCCACCCACCACTGAGAAAACTTTATTGTCTTTTATTTTATTATGCAGAGTAATTTTCTGCCAATCTGTCCCAAGACAAGCCTGGTGTTCTCCTGTTTATAACTGAAGGGTCATTAAAGTAGTTTACTTAAATAAAAGAGTAATTACCCCTCTAAAATAAATTATGCAATTTCTCTAGAACAGAGAAGTATTTGAGGTCAGATTTTTTTTCAAAATAGTACTGGCTTCCCTTCTAGATCCAATTAAACTATTTGAAATCGCTATTAATTTTTAAAACAATCTGGACAGAATGTTCAACATTTTTAATCCTAGTTTTCTAGAGATAAATCCAGAGTACAGAATATTTTATTGATTTGTACAAGAAAAAGCAGCCAATCCATGACCAGATCACAACAAGACTCAATAGTTTAGCATTTTAGCAGGTTAAATGAAGGCACGAACCTTCTAGTTCCTTATTTCAGTAAGAAATCACAACAAGGTATAATAATATTTTCTTTACCTATTCTTACAGGATAATTGAGGGTCAAACTAGTAATATTTAGAAAAAACATTAAAAGAGTAAAAATTGCAATTTAATCTGAGGTCCTTTTTACTATTACTCAATTATAAGTAATAGTATAATAGCAATTAATTATTACTCTTTATATGCTACTTATACACACTTCTCTAACACCGGAATGCTCTCCCCTTCATCTGCCTGTAAAAGATGCACATATTTATAAAATGGTGGTCTTTATTTGATGCATTGTGATCCATTGGCTTTCTTCATACGTATTTTCATATTACCTCCTCTCTTGAATATTTATTAATAGTTGAATAAATTTAATTTTTCCCACTTTCCGAAACAACCAAAACACAACATATTTTATAATCAGCATTTTAATGAGCTTTGCTTTAACAACAGACCGAATGTGAAGTTAGTTAACTGAGTTACAAAAATAGAAATTATTTATTCAGAATGCCTGAGTTAGGGGTACAAGATGGTCAAGTATAGCAAAATCCTGTTCAACTAAACTAATCTAATGGGGACTCTCAATTAAGGATTCATTTTGTTTGTTTCTTTGTTTTGGAGAATCAGAGGGGCATGGAACAAAGGAGGGTATATTATCAGGTGAGGGAGAATAAAACAATTTCAGCCTTTATCCCTTGTCCTGAGAACCCCTAGGTCTTGTTTAACTAGTGGCTTTTAAAAATCCTTTGTTACTTTACATAGAACACGAATAGTCTCATTGGTGACATATTTCAAAATGAATAATCTTAACTTACTGAGATTTAACATACCTAATAGGGAGAAAAATATATTCTCCACCATTTTCCTACTGAGAGGGAGCCGTAACTGACTCCAACATCTAACAGAGACACATAACATAATCACCTGGGAATGAAAGGAGTAAAGACTGGCCATTCACAGCTATTATACTTGTCATAACAGCTAAAAGAGGTGAGAACACATTTGAGCTTCTTAACAAAGTTATTATTAATATAACTTTTGGTAGTTAATAACAGGCCTCTGTAGTATTCCTCAATGAGATTGTTTAATTAAAACAACAATTTCCTAAAAGGATTTGGGACTTTATCAGTAAACACACACACACACATACACAAATGCACACTTATACACATGTACACACATACGCACACCACGGAACAACTAAAAATAACCATACATAAGGGGTCAAGAAACTGGGGTGGTGGTGCAGGTGATGATGGCAGTACTGATGATGTATCTGTTATTTATTGGTTGCTTGTTATGCTTAGTCAAGGTGTCAGGAAATATATTTTCTGAGGGGTTTACTTCATTTGAAATTCCATTCACTTAGCTTTAAGATTCTTGTAATCTAAATAATAAAAGGGAGGAAATGCAATGGACAGGAAGTGAACATAATTCAGGAATTTAAAAACAGAATTGGGATTTGTGGCAGAAAACAATGTGCCTAAAATAAACATTTCCCCATGTTAATATTGCACACGGAAAAATGATAGTTGACTATATTACTATTCAGAATATGTGTGTGTGTGTATATATATATATAATCTGTTTCATATAAAGGGTCTATGGAAGCCACAAATTATGATTAAATAATTTAAATATTTAGGAAAAGTAAGAGAACAGCACTTTCAGATGATCCTAGGGGATCATTAAATGAAGACATTCCTTTCCTAGTTTTAGTTCATTCCCGCTGGCAGTGGTGGGAAATGCAAAAGTCAATTATTTTTTCTTTTTCTCCCAGTTGTTCTTAAAGTGTGGTCCCCAGACCAGGAGTATTAGCATCACCTGGGAACATGTTGGAAATACAAATTCTTATCTCCTACCCCAGACCTACTGAATAGAAACTCAAGGATGGAGTCCCACAACCTGCATTTTAATAATTCCTCCAGGTGATCCTGATCTATATGTAAGTTTGAGAACCATTGATCTTAGCTAAGTGTAAGCCTTTGTGTAATGCTAGAAGCCCAAAGAGTAAAGGAAACATCCATGAAGGTGGCAAATTTAACACATGAAAAATTATATTCTGCCATTTTCTTGAAAAACTAAGTCTTGTTAACTGAAGACAAATAGAAAATTGGATAAGTAATTCAAGGCATTTTTTAATGGGTATGTTTTAGAGGATTCTGAAACAAAAGGTTGAATGTGCCTCAGAAATGTACTTAGGTTTTATAAATTTCATAATTTTTCCTAGGTCCAGACAAATTCTACTTGAACTTTTCAGCCTGTGATAGTCAATTTACATGACCAGACTCAATTTAGGTTATTTGGTTGATTTGTTAAAGTACTACAAAAAAATACATTTTGAGATACAGGGAAAAACAAACCTTCTACCATGTACCTATCTTAGAGACTATTGAGGAGGAAAAGGAGGCTGTCTCTCTCTTTGTTAGATTGAAATTAAATTAGCTCTTCACTGGTTTTAATTAGCACTAAGTAAAGCACTGAATCTCCAGATTCACTTTAATCAATAAATTCAACTTTTTCCCTAAGATTTTTTTCTCAGTTTTATTAAAACCAAAGTAAATGGAATTACTTACATAATTTTTCTATAGTTGGGATGCTAAATTGCAGCAAAATGTCTATGAAGCAAAAGAGGTAAACAGTTTTAGTTAAATATAAAAGTCTAAACAAAATAATGTTGTTTAAACAGTGGGATTTTATTGTTTTAATGTAAAAGATATTAGAGTAGGCTATCCAGGGCTGACATGAATACTAATTAGGAACTTAGGCTCCGCCCCTCTTTCTGCATGTGGCTTGCATTGTCAAGGTTACTTCATGTCCAATGGGCTACTGGAGCTCCAGCCATTGTATCCATATCACATGCAACAAAAAGGAAGGGAGGCAAAAAGAAAGATATGTCTCCCAGTTGTGTCAACTTCCTTTTCTGGAAATACCACAAAATTCTTCCATGCTAATGGTATCATTACTAATTTATTGTTCAAAACCTAGCCATGTTGCCCCCCATAGAGGAGAGAAGGTGAGCATATTGGCTGCTTACATAAAATTGGTTTTGTTTTCTGTATACTGAGAAAGGCATGGAGGAAGGTCATTGTGTAGGCAACTAGCCACTCCAGAACAATCTGAGAAGCATGAAAGCATTCATATCTCTGCCTCCTCCATCTCCTCAATTTATTGAAGTCGGCTATACAAAGAAACCATACAGAGTAACTGTACACTTGACATTTTCTTACCCAAATGACTCTGTCATCAATCCTTAGGGAAATTTTAGTTGTTACTGCAACTCTATTCGTCCAGGTCCTGACTAAGAATTAAGCAGCCAGTTTCCAGAGCCAGGTAGACTTGGGTTTGAATCCCTGCTTGACCTCTTAGCAGGTATGTGATTTTGTTTCCTTACCTGTAAAACAGGGCTACCAAGAGAACCCACCTCAAAGAACTGCTGTGCGATTGTATGAAGGAACATAAGATAAGTCCTGAGAACTGTGCCTGGGACATAATGACCACTCTGTAAATGTTAGCTTCTGTTATTACTTTTTCAGCAGTTTTCCTTGTCATTTATCCCGTTTGGCTTTTAATGACTTTAATCTATGTCTAATGACATAGAGCCACCCTGTTGCTCTAGGGCTATGCCCAGAAATATCCATGTAGGTTAGTTAGTCACCTCTTTTCATAGGCACACAGATATTTCTAGGATATGGCTTTTATTTGGCTTTTAGTCAATATCTGACAAGTTTGGTGTGGTTAAACTGAGCCTAGACATTTGGTCTCACATATAAATGATACCAATGGTGAGAATTGGTCAATGTAGTTTGAATGAAAACAACTCAGGAAAAATCCAGGCTGCTGGTGGCAGGAGCTGATCATTTGCCTGGATAAGCCCATACATCTCACTTATTTCAGGCATTGCCCTTGATGTGATCTTCCTTAAGATGACAGTTGGGGGACCTTCAGACAACCAGGATTAAGGTATAAATAACACTGTATTAGTGCCCCTCCATTCCCGTCATGAATTCTATTTTGTAAAATGATATCAAAGTTTCTACATTCTCTGAACTTCTTAAGAATCCAGTAAGGTCAGCAGGGCAGGGAAAGGATTATTTTCTTTATTTTGCACACGAGGAAACAGAGACTCACTCTAAGCGTCCTACATGAAGTCATATGGATTTCAAGCCACAGAGCCAAGGCCAGAATTCAGGCCTTGACTACAAGCTGGTAGCTTTTCAGCTCCGCCAGCAAGCAAATCAGCAGGGAAGCTGCTGAAGAGCTTCTGAGTTGTCAGAAAGCGGAATATGCAAGCAGCTTCTGGAACAGTACTGATGACAGCAGGTGAGGCAGGGCAGCTGTTTTTATCAGCTTATAATTTTTGTGTTAGAAGCTTCCATAGAACATCCTTCATTTGCCCTCGAGGAGTCAGTGAGATGCACTTTACTTTCATTCATATCTGAGGTCTTGCAGGGATGCGGTGTCAGAGCAGTGTGAACTGGCACTTGTGATTAGCAAAATGACTCCCTGGTGAGAAGTGCCAAATGATACAATAAAGGCAGACAGAAAATAAAAGAAAGGCAAGCATGTTTCTTCATTCCTCTCAGGTTTATTTAATCACCATGCACCTGCTGTCCTGAGTTAGGTATTGGGAACACAAATGTGAATGATACCCAGTCTTGATAGTGAGGAGGTCAGTCTACTGGGAAGAGAAAAAAACACATAATAAGAATTGTTTTAGAAAGTTATGAATGAAGAAGAATAAGAGGAAAAGAAGGAAAAGCTGATTTGTTTTGGGGGTGGTAGGATTTGAAATGGACCTTGAAATATGAGGTGCTTATACCAATGAAACAGGAGGCATAAGAGCATAATGGACATAGAGACAAGATGACATCTGTCACAGATAGGGAATCTGAAGTAGTTAAAGTGTGGCTGGAACATATGGTGTGGGACTGGATGGTTGGGCCGGAGAGGGAGGTAGAAATGGGACATGAAGTCTAAAAGGAATATGAAAATATGATATTGAGTCTAGAGTGAAGGGCTAAGGAATTTATGCTTAATGTTGTAGGTGGTAGAGAAAGGTATAATGAGGGAGGGAAATAACCAGATCTGCATTAGAAACAGTTCTGGTGGCTGCATGGAGGTTAAACTAGGAAAAAGTAACTGGGCAAAACAATGGACACTTTGCAGGCAGCAGAACTCTTTTTGTATTTCCTTTCTCTTAAATTTGTTCTATTCTTTGACATAATTTTTTTTTTCTAGTGGTTTTCAGGCATTTTGGAGATACGGGTGATATTTCCAACCAGTCAGGTGTTCCTCTAATGGTTAACCTAGGTATTCATGACAGGCCATGAAAATACCAGTAAATGTTAACTCTGAACATAGAGGCCAAGGAGTACTGGGGCATGCACTACCAAAGTCCCTCATTCAGACCTGGGGGAAACTGCTGTGCTGCAGCTGTGCCACGGAGGCACAGCACTTTCAGCCATGTCTCTACTACCCACTGAGTCTTTGAGTCCATTGAGGAACAACTTACATGTGAAATCCCAGGCTCTGGCCTCTTACCTGACAGCATTAGCTGGCTAAGACAGATACTGAGAATCAGTAGCCCAAGGATTCTTGGTATTTCTTACAGCAATAAGCCACAGAGAATCACTATTCAAAGTTTAACATCAGGAAGCTGAGCTTCAGGCAGCTCTGGGAAGTGTAAAGATTAGTTATCTGCTGAACAAAAGGAAGGGAGGCTGTTCCGAGCAGCCTGGAAGACACTGTGCTATTGGTTCTACAGTTCTCATGGAATCAGTCAGTCAATTTGGGCACCTGAGCTAAAAACTTGATTTCACCAAGTTATTTTCCAGGATTGAATTGATTTGTTTCTTGCTAAATTTTCCAGCCAGTTCAGTGAAGAGTCAAGTTTTATATGTAGGCCAAGTCAGAGAGAAATTGCAGCTGTGATCCATCTTACACAAGGCAGTATCTATTACATCTTTTGAAATAAATATAATGCTGTAATTTCCTACTAATAGATTTTGTAATTCTTTTTTTTACTTAGAAATAAAATATTTATTTTTCTCCTAAGCCTTTACATCTACTTAGTCAAAGATTCATTCCTCCCAAATCCTTCCAAGTTACCTCTCACTGACCACATATCTACAATAGCAATAATGGCTAAAAAATACATAGGATTTCCCAGGCATTATTCTAAGTATTTATTATTTACTTATTCATTTGTTTAGTCCTCACATTAACCTAAAAAGTAGGCCTTTTAGGTTATGAGATAATTGGTTGAACAGAAAGGTAAAGTACCCTGTCCCAGTCTACTTGTATGGTCATGACAAGCACTGGAATTTGATTGAGAATCAAATTATCTCAAGGGTGATATGTTCACATTTAATGGTCAATCTCTTCTTATTTTCTTTTGATAACTTAACAGAAAGAACTGAAAGTTATTTTCTAATAGATTGTATGACATATATATATGTCATGATTGCATTTGACATGAATGTGGGATCCAAGAGTGGGTTTAAAAAATTTTTTTATTGTGGTAACATATATACAATGTAACAGCTCCTATTTTAACCACTCTGAAGTATACAATTCATGGTGTTAGTTCCATTCACAATGTCGTGCTACCATCACTATCATCCATAGCAAACCATGCCAATTCAATATTAAGATATACTGTATGTGAACCTGGAGCAGGAGATCTGTGCCCTTATCCCAGATGCCACATTTGACAAAAGACTTTATAGTCAATTGTGACTTTTTTTTTTGCTAGCACACTTTTATTCTTTTATTGCTAAACATCAAATATCAGCAGTTATATCTTCAAGTTAAAGCTTAAGAATGAATTACAGCACAGCCAAAGGTTTAAAGAAAAAAAAAAATTGTGCCCATTAGTATGCGGACATTCAATAAATACCATAGAACAAAATGATGACTGAAAGCTGCATATCTGTGAAGCACACGTTTACAACCTACTTTTAGATAGACAATGACCCAAAAGTAATTATCAAAAGATCAAGTTTCACTGTGTGAATTTTCAAACCAAGGTGTTGAAAATAATAATACATACATTCTTTATAGAGTGTAGGTGCTTTAAAAAAAGAAACCTCAAAATACATAAACATAAAGTTGGAATTGGGCATCACCATCACAGAGTCCTCAGGATTGGGGAATGAACTATGGACTAAAGTAGACTTACTAGTATTCTATTATGGACTTACTGTGATTCTAGCAATGAAAGAAAGATCATTCATATGAAAGCAGTGGCCACTGGAGGTTCTGGGGGTAAGGAGAGGGGAAAAAAGTTGTAATACATGGGCATTTGGGGGACTTGGGAACCATCCTGAATGACATTATGACAAATAAGGCTATTACATATCCTGCCATAACCTACATAGTTGAGTGGGAGAGAGTGTAAACTACAAATATAAACTATAATCCATACTTAGTGACAATGCTCCAAAATGTGCTTATTAATTGCAATGAATGTTCCACACTACTGAAAGATGTTGTCAATGTGGGAAAATGTGGAAGGTGTGGGGAGTGGGCCATATGGGAATCCCCTATATATTCTATGTAACATTTATGTAATCAAAGTATCTTTTAAAAAATAAAGAAAATTATATATATATAAAGATTAGGGTTTTCATTCAACCACATCACATTAGGGATACAGGGTTGAGTCCCCACTCCTTTAGTGGGCTATATAAACAGACATTCACTCAAGGAGAACACAGAAGCAGATAAACAGGAAGAGGGAATGCTCCATGGACATGGCCCCTGAAAGAGAGATGAGCACTTCACCTGATAGTTTGCAGTTGAAGAGACCAGAGTCCTGAGCAGCTGAGCAGGCCCACAAAGAAATGGGCCCTCCAGACTACAGGTGAGATCAGAAGAAGCTGGGACCATGGAGCCTTAAGAGGAAAGAGGAAGGCTGAACCTTGCAGACATCGCCCACTAGCTTCCTTCAACATGTGGCAATAGCCTTTGGTTGAGGAAGAACCTCTTAAGGTACCTTGAGTAGCACTCTTTAGGGTTTTGTAACTAAGCTTTTACCCTAAATAAATACCGTTCATATATATATATACACACACAAACACACAATGCAGGATGGGAACACTTGAACAAATGACGAACCAGAAGAACACTTTATTTTGAATCCTCAAAATAGCTCATTTTTCTAATCACTCTACAGACATGAAATGGATTATTTGCATAAAGAAGATAATACACCAGGGACACAAAGACCCTCCAAGTATTTTTTTATGTTAACAAATATTTACAATAAATATTCAGTAATACTTTTTACAGCATACTCAAATAGAAACATATGCTTCTATTCCCTAAATAACATTAGTTATGTCATTCAACCACATTTATTAAGCACTTATAATGTCTCACGCACTATGCCAGGGATGCAAAGATGAATATGACATGGTCCTTATTCTAGAAGTGCCCCCAATCAAGCTGAAGAAACAAACACGTAACATTTCTGTCCTTATATTATATGAGGTCATTTCTATACAAAATAGTACTGTTCTACTCAATTTCCTAGTAAAATGGTTCCCAAACCCTGACCATATGAATCAACAGATCAAGGTGCTGAACAGTTAAAATACAATGAGTTTTTTATTTAACCCAGAAAAAGAAGTTAATGGATAGGATTTCTTTTTTTAAAATTTGTTCTCAGTTGTTTTTTTTAATGACCTGTACATATACAACATTTTCATTAATTGCTTAGTTCATGTAACCCAGTTAGTTATATAATATTTCATGGCATTCTCTAAGTTCTATTACCTGAACAAATTTGAACATTACTACACTAATAAACTTTATCCCAAATGAATGTCTACCAAATAATAAAACAAATGTTGTATTTTTCCTGGGATAGCCCAATAATTTGTCTGGTTTTAGTAATGGTATTAACTGATGATCCCAAGTCACTGGTAAAATGTTAAAAATATATTCAATATATAATTTCTTTTTCTAAAGGAAGGCAAGTTTATAATAAAATTTAAAAGTTTCTTAAAAATGATTAAAAGCTTTTAGTGCTTAAAGAACAAACTAATATCTGAAAAAGGTAACCTCACTGAATATCTCACTTAGTGAAGAAGTTGATACTTGGCTGTTAATGAGTTATTGCCTTTTATCACTTAAATGTATGGGAGAAGTGGGAAACAGATACTCATACAATTCTAAGGCCAATATGTTCACACTGGCCTGTAGACTACCCAAATTTCCCAGGGCTGTTTCTCTAGTTCAAAGGACCCTGAACTATGTATGATTCTTTTGGGCTCAAGAGTCAGTTCCCAGGCTCTGGCAAAGCCATGTTTGTACTCATATACAGTCATTCTTACTGTACTACAAAGTCTCCGGTGGACCCACAGAGGCAATTTAGGGGCAAGATGGAAAGCAAGGACTAAGTATTCAATCACGTGACACAGTGAAACATGGGAGAGGCTGGTGAGGACAGGGCATGGCCGAGGGCTCAAGGTTGCTTCTTGAAGACAGGAACTAGGCCCTATATGAAATCAGTAGCACAAGAGAAAACGTGTACCCTGGAAGGACTCAACGTTTCAAGGTATTGTAAAGAATGGTAACTGGGACTGCTGAAGAGTCACACTTGGAATCTGTCAGAATACCTGGCATGGTTCTGAGGCTCAACCCTGCCTCATCTTACACACTACAGGTGTCAGACTTGTCTGCAGTTCATGCTGAACGTCTACGCTAGTGCTGCTTTGTGAGGGTACAGGCATATTACCAAAGAGGCAACTCTTGTGGGGCAAAACATGCCACAAGATATCATGGGTCCTACTTTCTGCTTTGTTTAATCATTTAGTTGGCATCATTTGACAAAGATTTTCCCATTCATGTCATCAGGTTCTTTTATAGAATTTCATTACTTTAATTGTAATCATACTTCAGATTCCGGAGTACAAAATAACACACCATTAAATTTTAAAATATATTTCCAACAAGACAAAGAATAAGACATATAGGCCAAGAAAATGCTCACCCTTCCACTTGGCCAAAGTCTTGTCTTCAAATCTTGATAAGTATTGCTTTTTAAAGAAGTTTCCCCTGATTAAATCCACCCAAATCTGTTCTTCTTTACACTATTTTAATATAAGATTGAATCATGCAAAATGGTATTACATGAATTTGCACTTGTTCCACAGGCATTTGAAATGTATAGGTTCAGTTTTTAAAACTAGAATGTCCTCAGGGACTATGCCTTCCTTTCTTTCGTTTATCCCCTGACCCTGGCATTTGGGTACTCTGGATATAGGAGCTCAAAGCTGCTGGCTGAGATGTAATTATTTTTAAAACTTTACTTCAACTTCAAAACATGAAATAACAGACAAAAGGCAGCTTAACAAATTATAGCAGCATTACTTTAAAACAACTGAGTTTGTTTTTAGATTTAAATGAGATCAATGTTACTGAACAGGATTTTCCAGGATGTAATTTTAAGGAAGCATTTTAATTTCTTACTGAGCAAGGTTTTGAGTGGTATTAGTTATTACCACATAGCTATATACTGTAACTCAGATATTCAGCCAGATGAATGCAAATATTACCATGCTGTAACCATCCAGAGTCCCCGAGTCATGTTGGCAGCCAAAAGTACACTGCTGCCAAGCAAGATGAAAAATCCTCTCAGATCTTTAACATGATTGTCTCCAATCACTGAAATAATGGTGGATCCAGGAAAGAGTTTAAAATCCACTGTCCATCCAAAGCAAAGCAGCGCACTGCATTAACAATCCAGAGCTCCTGGAAGTGAGATCAGGTATTTAACAAATGTCTCCACAACCACAGGCAGATCTATGTTTAGAAAGTTGAAAGGTGGTATAAAACTGGTGATGTTCACTGTGTAGTGAAGGGGCAATTGATGGCCTACATACAACATCAATTCGAGGTGGGTGCTTCACTTTTATTAGGTGACTGTGAGTTTCCAAAGAAAGTGCTATATGGAAACTTGAACTTGACCCTTTTTTACAATCATTGTTGGTTGTACAAGCTTGAGTGGTTTCAATAGCTTTCCAGGCAGGTAGATGTGTGCAAATGCTTAGTAAAATTACTTCAGTAAGAAAAGCACCCATCCGTGAGGCAGTGATTGTTACAACTTTCACTCAAAACATCTAGCCATTTGTATGAGTTTTGAGGCTAGGAAAATGTCCAAATCAAGACATCATCAAGGCAATGATTTCTTCTCAAAGGCCCTTGGTTCCTCTGTTTTTGACAAAGCACAAGGTGGCATCTGTTGGTCTGTCCCTTTTCTTCTGGGTTTTGTTGATTTCAGCCTTTTGCTTCCATTGCTCTCTCTGCATCAGTGGTGATTTCAATTAGTTCTATTTCACCTGTTTCTCATTCATACTTTGTTGCAAAAGATATTAATATCTGAGCAGCTAGGCATTTTTAAATGACTGCCTCACAAGTCATCCTAAATGTCGTTACAAAATGTGAAAAACTCCCTGTATTAGTCAGCCAAAGGGGTGCTGATGCAAAGTACCAGAAATCTGTTGGCTATTATAAAGGATATTTATTTGGGGCAAAATCTTACAGTTACAAGGACCTAAAGAGTCCAACTCATGGCTGCTTTCTCACCAAAGTCAGTTGCCATGTGTTGAAGCAAGATGGCGGGTGATCTCTGCCTGGTCTCTCGGGCCTCCTCAACTGCTCAGCTGCTCTGTTTTCTTCAGCTGCAAACTATCAGGCAAATGGCTCATCTCTTTTCCCAGGTTAGCTGTTTGAGCCTTCTCCTTTCTGTCACATGGCAGGACTGAAATGACCAAGTTCTCTCCTCTTCCATGGGTCTTCTTGAGTGAGTGTTATTTATATCAGCTTATCAAGGGGAGGAGACACAACGTGAGTCACACCTTACTGACATGGTCAAATCAAAGGCCCTAAATTGATTTAAGTAAACTTAACATCTATGAACTGAATACAGTCAAAGGGTATCACACCCAGAGGAACAGACCAGTTTACAAACATAATCTTTCTCTTTTTGGCCTGTTAGTTTTTCTTAATCATACTGTTCTCCCTTAACTGTATCCCATTCTGAAAGTTAGAAAAGCCAAATACTTTCCTAGCCTCTCTTGCGATAGGGGTAGCCATTGGACAGTTGTAGTCAATAAAATATAAGAAAGACATCTCTGGGAGAACTCTGGGAGAATTATTTGTTTCCTGACAAGAGATAAGTACAGGAAGAGAAAGATTCTGTCCACACTGCTTCCTAATTCTGAAGATGGTTGGGTGAGGACATGATGATGGGAGCTGCTGCAGCCATCTTGCAACAAGGAGAAGGCCAAGGAAACTGCAGAGACATTGGCATCGGGACTCGATGTCATTCAGTTGCTGAAGTATTCATTCAACAACTATGATGGAATGTTTCTTGTATACCAGGCATTGTACTAGCTCAGGATTCATATGCACAGAATAAACAGAGCCCCTTCTTACAGGGAGCTTACATTTTAGCAGAGGGCAGGGGAGACAGACAATAATAAATATGCAAAATATCAAGTAGAGTTAAGAGCTATGGTAAAAAAATAAATAAACAGGGTGATGGAGATGGAGAATGATGGGATGATGTTTCATATAAGGGGATAAAAGGCCTATCTGATAAAGTGACACTTAAGAGACTTGACAGACATGAGGAAGCAAGCTATGCAGTTATTTAGGGATGGGGAAGTTGGGGGAGAAATGGTCCAGGAAGAAGGAACAGCAATGCAAAGGCCCTGCGGGAAGAGCATGCTCAGCATGTTCACATAGCAGCAGGAAGACCAGGGAGGCTAGAACTGAGTGAGCACTGGTGAAAGGCTAGGGAATACGATAAGAGAGAGCACAAGAGTCCAGTGTTTTAAGGGCTGTAAGCTATGCTGAGGACTTCGTATTTTATTCTGAATGAGATGAGAAATCATTGAGCAAGGTTGTAAAATGGTAATTACATTTTAACGAAGCCTTTTTATCTGCCTGATATGGAAAACTTTAAAGGTGAGAAAGGAGGAAACAGAGAGATAAGTTTAAAAATTCTTGCAATAATTCAGGCAAAAGATGATGGTGACTGGACAAAGGTGGAAGTGATGGATATAGATATATTCTGAAGGTCAAATGAATCGAATTTTCTAATGGATTTGCTGCAAGTTGTAGATCCAGCAATGTCTGGAAAAGTCTGTCTCCAGACTTCTTAATATATGAGAAAAATAAACCCTTCTTGTTATTCCTCTATTAAAATGTTATTCTCTCACTTGCAGCAAAGTATTTCTGGTAGAATCGAAGCAAAAACGTTTCTTTCTTCGTAAGTTCTTTTCTTCTTGGTTTGACAAATTCATACTGAATGATTACAGTCTTGGATCATTAAAAATTCTTAGACAAAAACCTACAAAACTTACTTAATTATTAAACTTCTTTAAAGACGTAACAGAAAAAAAGAAAATTGAGGCTCAAAAGGTTTAATGACTTGACAAAAGTCCCACAGCCAGTTAATGAGGGTTGAGGTTACATTTCAGGCTGTAATCTGAGTTCAGATTACAATATTATTCCAAAATGATTTTAGCTACTTTTCTGATGTACTTGGAAGTGGCTGAGCCAATTTCAACGTAGGGCAGCACTCTCATTGGTTGTCAGGCTTTGTCTATCATTGAATGCTTTGCCTGGCAAAGTTGAGAGTCCTGCCTAGTCAGGCTTACTGGGCTTCACAGGCTCAGGGTTGCTGCCTTACTATCTCTCTGGGAGCAAGGATAAAAGAGAAGAGAGTCAAACTTGCTTACTGGAATTTTAGCATGCAGAATTGTATGCTAGGGGAAGGGGTGGGAGAAGAAACTGACCCACAAAGAGAGGATAATTGAAAGCACTTCTTTTAGGTGAAAACAACCAGTGTTATTGGTGAAGAATATGGAGAACAAATTGCAAGGCAGAGTGTGGCAGTTTGTATTTGTGAATCCCAGTAAAGATTGTTTTGATCTAATCCATTCCTGTAGGGGTGGGGCCCTTTGATTGCATTAAATTCAGTTAAGTGGCCTTTGATTAGCTCTATTTAGGGCTTTTGATTGGACTATGTCAGTGAGGTATGGCCCAGGTTAGGTCTCTACCCTCTTGCAGGGTCTTACATAAACTGAGTATACACAGACAGAAAGACACACAGAAAAGGGTGCTTTGCCATGCAAGAGAGAGATCTCCAGCTTACAGCTGCAGAAAGACTGAGAAGCCCCAAGAACTCAAGAAGAAAAGGCTCAGGGAGAGAAAGCTGATCGCCCACGGCTGAGCTCCAGGAGAAAGTAGAGAGAGACTGGGAGACCCACCATCTTCCCTCACCACGTGGCAGGACTCCAGGATATGTTAGGCACAAACCTTTGGTGAGAAAGCATCTCCCATGATACCTTGATTTGGACATTTTTGCAGACTTGGAACTGTAAGCCTTTACCCAAATAAATCCCCTTCATGAAAGCCAGCCTTTTTCTGGTATATTGCATTGGCAGTATGGGGCAAACTAAGACAGAGCAAGTCTGGCATGTGCCAAATGTTCAAATGTAGACTCTTTGTGAAAGCTCTGGACAGTTTCATTAGAGCAGGGCTGTCCAATAGAAATATAATGCTAAGCACATATATAATTAAAATATTTTTAGTAAGCATATAAAAAAGTAAAAAGAAACAAGTGAAGTGAATTTAAGTAATATATTTTCTTTAACCCAACAGGTCCAAATAATATTTCAACATGTGGCACTAGTCACATTTCTAGTGCTAAAAGTCACAAGTGGCTAATGGCTACTGTGTTGGATACTGCATCTTTAGAGGAACAAACATGAAAAAAAATGTAAAGAGAAAACTTCTGCAAGGGTGACACAAAATATTTTTAAGAATCCCAATAATTTTATCTCTCTTTCAACATGTTTCAATCAAATAAAAATATTTCCAAGTTATTAAAATCCAGAATAATAGTTGAGAAAGAATGCAGACTCAGCATTGGAAGGAAAAATGGGGATAATAAAAGCCATCAAGTTTGTTGTAAGGATGAAATAATATAAATGCTTTATAAACCATTGGAAGCTGTGTGAATATGCATTTATGGATAAAATACCACTTTTGCATTTTATTAGGAAATTGGTCCTTGATTTTATAACCATTGCAGATATTTTTTTTTCCCTCAGTCTTGTTATGTTCTTTGATTATTTTAAACCAATTATACATTAGGAAATTTTGACCAAGAACACATTTCAATTTCCAGGAATAGACAGTCTGATAAAAATTTGTGGCATTCTCTCCCATCATTCAAGAAATATCTGGATCAGCACACAATGAAAATCTAGGGAGTTTTTGGATATTGCTCAAAGTGGGAGGAGGGGTGGGACACAGATGACTTTTCAAGCATTTTCTTATTAAAAGACTGATTTAAGGACACTATTCTGAGAGAGAAAAATACATGGAAATATATATATACATTTTTTTTTCCTCAGTAATGTCTGAGATATCTGAACTGCTCAGTAATTACATTTAGGAGGGAAAAACCACCTCATCCATGTTGTGCTGAGTAGCTCCCAGCAGTCTGTCAGTTTTTCACATCATAGTAACCCACTGATCACTGCCTCAGCTCTTCAATAAATACCGTAGGCCAAGTGCGTGTGTGCTTCCAGATCTTCACAGGTTTCCATGGATACGTGAATTTTAGTGCTAAAGCACATTTACTATCGCTTTTCTTGTCACCAAGAGTCCTGTAAACACTTGTGCTTTAAGATTTTGTGCAGAAATTTAGCAAGTTATAGAGGACAAGACAGAATTACCTTTTCCCAAATGCATTGTATGATTTTTCCCTGAAACCATTTATATTTGTGACCTCATTTTAGTGATGTGTTTTTTTATTATTAGACTAATGAAAGACAATAAAGGTTTAACTACAGTGTCAGTATTACTTTTAAGTGACAGATATTTACACAATATAAGTGTGACAATTAATAGATAGGACTTGCTCAGAATTTAAAATGGAAAGGTGCAAATAGGGAAAGCAAGGACTTATTACACAAGGACTGTTATGTATATGTTTAGGCATTTCCCTTCCTGAATATGATGGGATTTACGTGTTATATTTCAAGGATACCCTTATATTTATCAAACAATCAGAGTTTGAATTTATTCCTTCTTATACCTTTCATGCTTTTCATCTATTTAAAAGGTCTCTTTACAACTTTGTGAGGATGGCATCGTATGTTATTATTTTCCCCATTTCATCCATATATAAACTGAGGCTCACCAGTGTTGTTAAGGAATAAGCCCCATGTTATACAACTAGCAAGTAGTAGAACTGAGATTAGAGCCCAAACCCCTGACTCGCTGTCCCTTGGCTTTTCCATTGTCGCTTTTTTCAGGGCTGAATGCAGGCAACTTCAGCGAAGACATGCCCATTTCCTTGCTCCTTGCCATTTGCCAATAGGTTTCTGTGCCTCTGACTTGGACTCCATTAAATCTCCTTGACTGCTCCAGAGATTCGGCTCAGCCTAATTTACCAAAGCTTAGGAATTTCAGATGAACATATCCATTGGGAAGCAGCATTAAGCAGAGATCACACAGTTTGGATGTGCACTACGTGAAGACCCCATCAGGAAACATAGTTCTAGTTCTAATGATATTGAGCAGGAATGTTCAAAGCAGATTGAGGGGCTTGAGCAATTTTTCATTTTTTTTAATTAGAGAAGTTGTAGGTTTACAGAAAAATCATGTAAAAATCCACAGCATTTCCGTATACCTCTATGCAAGATTTTTTTTGTTTTCTGTTTTCGTAATTTAAATGAAGGACTTTGCTTTCATTGTCTAATAAATAAGGGCACCTGGAGAAAAGTGCTCTTGACTAAGAGGCCTGATCTCAGTTCTGTCCCAGGAGACCCTGAGCAGGGAGCCCCACATTTCAGGCCTCAGAGCCAGGTTTGTTGTGTGGGTCAAATGAGACTAAGGATATGAGTGCTTTGCTAATTGTAAAACACACATGAAAAAATAGGGTTGTTTTGAGCACTTTGCCTAATACCACACATTGCCAATTGGTTTGTGTTAAATAAGCTAATAATGACTCTTGCTACCTCATGGGGATTTTCCTGGAACATGGACTTTATTCATTCACAACGAACATGACTAAATCATCTCTATGATGGTTATATCAATATGTTTAAACACTTATAGCAAATCGAGCTGCAACTCAGAGCGTGGTTCACATGGTGTGTCACTTAGTATAACAGCCAAAATAATGGGAATTAGTTTTTTGGTTGTAATCTAACATCTGCCTCAATCACATTCCATGTGCAGCCCTGAGATCTAGAATTACAGGTCTAGATGAGGACAAAGCCAGAGACTAATTCCCCATTCTTTCCCAATAGAAATTTTAATTCTGCGCTGCCTCGTCCATAGAGTATCATTGAGTAACTCTTCCTGCAATCCTGAGAGACAAAGGGACAACTCAGGGCTCTCCTGAACTACAAAGCTTCCTCTGTTTCTCCTACAAATTCCATTCATGTAATAAATGAAATTTATTGTGAACCAAATGAATTTTATCTATACCTAGCAGGGATCTAGCAGTAAAATTACAAGATTTATTTCATTTTAATTCTATTATGAAGCATTTAATCACAAATACCCCCAAAATGAAAAGATAATTTATCATCTTGCCCTGACTGAACAACTCTCCTCAGTTCACATTCATGAATTCATAATGCAGGGAGGAGATGGGGTGATTAAGTGTCCGATTAGAGAAAACAGATTAACCTGGCAAACATAATAAATTTAGCTCATAAGCAGGACGATTTTATAAATGCTCAAAATAACTCTCCAGTATAAAATCATGAACCACTTCCTTCTGTGATGACTCAATTGAAATACTAGAGGAACATAAAGCAAATGCATGTTTATGGCTTTCTCTCTGAGACACTGAAAGGGTATTGGAAGCCATATTTGATTCAGTTCATAACTCTAAATAGATATTAAATAGGGAACATGAAAGAAAAAAATTAACTCATAAAAAAGGAAGCTACAACCTCTCAAGTGTTCTAGTCTCCACTTTGCTAATAATTATATCTAGATTCCAAATGTTCCCGGTAATGTCCTTCTCTGCACTGTTTCCAGAGGTGACAAAGTCAGAGCCATAGTTTCAGACCATGCAGATTCACCTACCTTTTGTATATGCCAGCTGTATATTTAGGTAGTGTTTATCCCATTGTGCCCAAACACATGAAATTAGTGACCTATTTTAGCCTTCGAATCCGTGGGAAAATTATTTCCTTTAAGCCAAGATTCCATTTACATCCGGTTAAAAACCTAGATTATGATTTTTTTGGAGGAAAGTCCTGTGCAGCGCTCCCAAAAGTTCACTTAACCGAACCTCTGCCTAGCCTTCCTCATTAGAAAAACACTTAAGTGGTTAGCATTCCTGGCCTCTTTATAGCGGGGAGGAAAAGGATACTCTCCATGCCCAGCTGTATTTTTAAACTCACATGGCTGTATTCCTGGAGTCAGTTAGGACCTGCTCTGTCACATGTACCGAGTCACGCTGAACCAGAAACCTGCTCATCTATCTAGAACCAGAGTTGTTTTCGGGGCAGGGTAGAGGCAGAGGCCGTAGGGAGGGAAATGGGCAGGCTGGGAGAGCCTCGTCTTTGAAGAAGACCCTCCCTCACCATCATCAGGAACCAGGTAGACTTCTTGTTGGGGGAAATCAATATCTGGAAGTCTAGGGGCTTGCGTTTATGTACACTTCCTTTTTCCGTTTTCCTTTCTCTCCCACCCTCAGGTTGGATTATAAGTTGTGGTTGGTCACAGGGAGGGGTGCAAAGGGAGTCTTCACAGTCCCTGAGTGCTGGATCAGGCCCACAAACTCGTGTGTGTGTGTGTGTGTGTGTGTGTGTGTGTGTGTGTGTGGCAGGATGGTTTTAATGGCCCCTCCTTCCCACCGTTTGCTGAGTTAAAGAGCAAGATGCCTGGCTAGGGTGCCGCGCATAGGCTCCCTTTGACTATAGGAATGTGTGTAGAGCTGGAGTACTTCATGTACGATGAATATATTACATGAATGTAGTACATGAACATTTTTTGGGCACAAGACGAGTTATCTTTCTAACCGCAGCGCATAGCAAAGCTCCTGGCATCATAAAAGTTTGTTACAGGAATGTGGAAGTGGCTGGGTGTAGGGTAGCTGGTTAGTTAGCTATGGTTTGATAGTCGGATTTGTATCCATTTGCGGACGGGCTTGGAGAACAGATGTGTTCACGCTCCCAGCGTGAGGACTGTGCGGTGTGCGCGCGCGCGGGAGGGCGCCGGAGGGTGACCGCCGCTGGCGGCGGTGTTTCCGCAGGCGGAGAGCAGCTCCCGGCGCCGCCGGCCGAGCCCGGGCTGCAGTTCCCCGCCTCCAGGTCCGGCGGACCCGGGGCCTGGAGCCGTTGGCGTGCAGCGCTGCGCTGGGCGCTGGGCGCGCGCCGCGCTGGCCTCGGTCCCTGCACTGCGTCCTCCGCAGAGTCTCCGCGAGGGCAGGCTTAGGGTTGGCGTTGGCCCTGGAGGGAGGCCCTGAGCCGCGGCCGGCTGCTGCGGCCTTGACCTCTTGTGTGTGCAGATGGAGTTCTTCCGCGGTCGCTAGCAGGACGGTCAGTAGCTTTGAAACCAGGGAGACCCCAAAATACCCGAGGCTACCGCCTGATGGGGAAAGACAACTCTGACTTAAGAGTGAGATAAATGTGCTGGGGGTTGGAGGAGGGTGCTTCTAGGCTCTCAGGCAAGCCTATTGTAGTGAATTGTCAAACGAGAGAAGCCTGAAGGGCATCTAATCTATCCGAAGCCCCTCTTTGTATTTTTAGTTTTATTTTTTATGAATGGGGGGCAGAGTCCACAGGGAAAGAGAATCTTGCCTCCCCAAATCACACAGCTATTAAGGGACAGAACTGTAGTCAGACCAGGGTTTTTTAAAGCTATGCTGTTTACTGAAGGGGATATGAATATGGATAACATTTTAGTCTTGGAAAATGGATGGTGGTATTACTTTGATACTCAGGATTACTAATATGGCTTATGTCTGGAAAAATCCAGCCACTCATGTCCTCCCTAGGCCTGCTTCCTCTTCCTTCCTTCATTAAACATTTGCCTAGCAATTATTTGTCCCAGGCACTCTGCTAGAAACTCAAATTATAGAGATAAACAAGAACCAGTTCTCTTTACTGAGCAGAAGAGAAAATTCCCCAGACACCAGTAACTAATGCAGGTGTAGAAGGTAGAATGAGAAGTTAGATACAAAACACTATGGAAACTAGAAGGAGAGGTCATTTCTGTGACTGTGAGAGGAACTGGTGGCGGAGGTTGCATCTGACAAGGGTGTTTGAGATTGGGTTATTCGGGGCATTTGGAAATGGTGGGCAGCACATTCTAAGTAGAAGGTTCAGTCTTGACAAAAAAAAATAAAACTATGTGACCGGGGATTTGGATGAGCCTGGAACATAGGCATATACAAAGGGGACACGATGAGGAGACTTGGAAGGATTCCAAGGAGAATGATAGTGCTGTGACTGAGGACCACTCATTTGGTCTGTGAGTGGAACTCTCCTGTAGAATGAGGGATCAGACCAAAGTTGCTTGAGGCCTAAGCATTTCATGTAGCAGGATTACAAATAAAAATGTGGCTGGAATGGGTAAGCATCCAAATCAAATTGGGAGACTGTTGGACTAGGAGTGCCATTCTTGGGGGTTGTGGACAAAAATATGCATTTGGTATTCCTGTAACACAGGTGGCCTCACTTAGGTGAGCAGCAGTTGATCAGCCTGTCATGTCCCCCTACCTTCCCCCACCACCCCGTGCAGAGAGCAGTAATTTCTTTTGATGCGTCCTCAGGGATCAACATTGGGATATAAACAGGGTGACTGTTTTGGCAGTTGAAAGGGAAAATTTCTTGTACAAAGATAATATACTTACTTTCATGCCACTGTCTATTATAAACTAGTCGAACAATTCCATGCAGATGAGCTATAAAATGAACATTGTCACCTTAAAGGGACACATAGAGATTGCATTAGAAGATTTTATAAATGTGTCTTTAATTGGTTCTGTGTTATTTCATGTTTATGAAGCACTAAAATATACTTATGCCTGAATGAAACTGGCAGATATGATCCAGGTAGGTCATGTTATCTAAGCAGACAGGTTACAGTCAACTGCCTAAGGTCTGCATCTGAGTACTTTTAAGATGCTTCCACCTCCATGTTGACACCTCCCCTGGAGGAAAAGAGCAGAGGTTCCCTAGCGAGGGTCCACTTCCCATTACTTGTGGGCTCTCCAGATGAGTGTTAAAATACTTCCTTCGTTGTTACATGGAATATCTATTTGTGCTTTCATAGCTGCTTCTAATGTGTAGATGAGAAGGAAAGATGAAATGTTGTTTAGTGGCAGTTCCTTTGGTAATGATGTTAATCAGTGGTATAAAGAGGGAACATGAAGTCTGAAGCCAGAAGCCAGATCTAGATTTGAATTCGAGTTCTGTCACTGTCTACCTTTGTGACTTTAGGTCTCACACTTAACTTGTCTATAAAATGAGTTAAAATGGTGATCAGCTTGTGGTTGTGAACCAGTCACACAGCAAGTGAGAAAGGTAGTGGCAAATATAAAGGCAGTAGAATTGGATAGGGAGAAGTAGTTAGGAGCTGACCTTGGAAGGTGGGCTAATCTGAGTTCAGGTGTGGACTCTGGCTCTTTCCAGCTGTGTGGACCTAAGCAAGTGCCTCATCTTTAAAATGGGGGAAAAACAGAAAAAACAAAATAAAATGGGAAAATAATTATATCTGTTTTATGTCATTTATGTGAGGACTACACGTAGCATGGTTCCTGGGGCATAGAATGAGAGAATGTTAGAGTTGAAAGGACTTTAGAAGGTTTCCTACCTCTTGTGGCAATTCTGTTTTTATCAACCTTGCTTAAACACTCCCAATGACAAACTACCATCTACACAAAGCACCCTATTCCATTGTTGGATTGCCTTCAATTAAAGAACATTTTTCTTTGTATACAGCTAAAAACCACTTCACTATAACTTCCACATAGCAGTCCTCGTCATCTGTTCTGTGAAAAACGCATTGGCCTACCTTTATAAAAAATCATTAAATTTATAATTTTGAAATGACTTTAGATTCACATGTAGTTGTAAGAAATAATACAGAGATCCCTCATACCTATACCTAGCTTTCCCCAATGGTAACATCTTACAGAATTTCTGTGGTATAAGTGCCGCTAAGTGTAATTGCTGAATCGTGTGATAGTTGCAAATTTATTTATTTTTATCAAAATTGCCAAACTGTTTGTAAGAGCGGCTATACCATTTTATATTCCCACCAGCAATTTATGAGTGGTCATTTACTTTGCATTCTTTTAACATTTGGTGTTGTCATTATTTTTCATTAGAGCCATTCTGGTACATTTGTAGTGATCTTTCATTCTGGTTTTAATTTGCATTTCCCTAATGGCTAATGATATTGAATATCTTTTCATTATCTTACTTGCCATCTGTGTATCTTTTTTGGTTAAATGTCTCTTCCTGTTTTTTTGCCCATGTTGTAATTGGATTGATTCCTTTTTTACTGTTGAGTTTTGTAAGTTTTTTTATTTGTTCTGGATACTAGTTCTTTGTCAGATATGTGGTTTGCAAATACTTTCTTCCACACTTAGCTTACCTTTTCAGCTTCTTAACAGGGTTATCTGCAGTGCAAAGTTTTTAACTTAGAGGAAGTCCAATTTACCTTTTTTTTTTTATGGATGGTGCTTTTGCTATCAAGTCTGACCCTAAATCCTGAAGATCTTATTTTTTTCTAAAACTTTTATAGTTTCACATTTTTTATTTAAGTCCATAATCCATTTCGAATTACTTTTTGTACGAAGTGTGAGACTTAGGTGGAGGTTCTTTTTTTTGCCTATGGAGTTCCAATTGCTCCAACACTATTTGTTGAAATCTTTTGTGAAATAGCACATGACCTTAGAAAAGTTAAATTACCTGCCTGGTTCTGGATCCTCTATCTTAAAAAATGATGAGGTTGGACAGGAATTTGATGGGTGTTATTCAAGCTACATTCCTAGAAGCTTTGGGGTCCCAGGGAACCTCAGGAGCAGCAGTAATGAGGACAGAGAGCAGATGGAGCTCTCATGCCCTTCCCTGATGTCAGCCAGGGCAGTGCTACTTTTTTTTATGTTTTAAATTTTGTGTTCCTTTAGATAATTTATTTGCTGTTAGGGCCCAGCTATTAAAAACTAGTTTGGAGACCACTGGAGTAGATAATATCTAAAGTACTTTTCTGCAGTAAATTGCTTGATTCTACATGCTTGGTGTAGAACTCAGTTCCCCTTACATATTCTTGTATGTGGGAAGCCGATGTTCAACGAGTGAGCCACATCAGCTCCCCAGAGTTGGTTTTTTCATTTGTTTTGCTTGTTGTTTTCTTAGCTTCTTCAAGGGTTAGTCTTTCCTTATTATCCTGTCATCTCTCTTTATAACTATAATAGGCTTTTCATAATTCCATGTGTATGAAATTCCACTTCATAAATCAGTTTATAAACTAAAAGAAATAAAATATTTTACATATGCCAAAATTTTGCAGTGGAATTATCCATTGCACAGAATTATTGTGACTGCAAGAGAGAATAGGGCACCAAAAGCACATGTAGGCTATGAACCAGTATCTCAACCCTTATTTTCACAAAAAGCCACAAAACATCTTCACAAAAAAATGTTTCTTACCATCCACCTCTCTAGCTTTTGCCAGTTCACAAAACACTTGCAGTAGCTTTTTTGCCACTTCAGAAAGGGTTACTTGCAAGTTTTTTTTTTTGCCATAAATAAGTCAGCCTTATATTCTCATGCCCATTTTATTTTATTTTATTTTATTTTTTTAAGATTTATTTATTTATTTCTCTCCCCTTCCTTCCCCACCCCAGTTATCTGTTCTCTGTGTCCTTTGCTGCATCTTCTTTGTCGGCTTCTGTTGTCATCAGTGGAACAGGAATCTGTGTTTCTTTTTGTTGCGTCATCTTGTTGTGTCAGCTCTCCGTGTGTGCTTTGCCATTCCTGGGCAGGCTGCACTTTCTTTCGCGCTGGGCGGCTCTCCTTACGGGGCGCACTCCTTGCACGTGGGGCTCCCCTTCGCGGGGACACCCCTGTGTGGCAGGGCACTCCCTGCGTGCATCAGCACTGCTCATGGGCCAGCTCCATACGGGTCAAGGAGGCCCGGGGTTTGAACCGCGGACCTCCCATGTGGTAGACGGACGCCCTAACCACTGGGCCAAGTCCCCCGCCCCTTATGCCCATTTTAGAGATGAGAAAACTGAGACAGTTTTAATGACTTGCCAAAGGTCACAGAACTAGCAAGCAGAAAACTTGAGACAAGAGCTCACATTTTAACCCTAGTCCACTAATTTTCCCCCTCTACATTGTTATAACATAAAGGTTTCAGTGGGTATTTCAAAAAATTGGCATTTGTCACTGTAGCTTTTCATCTGGAAAATGGGATATTAACCTAATACTTAATTCAAATGTTGTCTTTTAATTAAATGGGGTTAATTAAGAATAATTGTTAAACTACAGAGTGCTCTATGTTCAAATGGTGATTATTATTATAAGCTTGGCTAGGTCACAGAATTCTAGTAGACAGCTGTGTGTGCTTGCTGATTCCTATTCATGGGAAATGTGCTTGTTTATATCATAGTATATTATTCATTTTTTGTTTTAGTACCCATGTGGACAAATTGTGAACTGCTATATTAATAAGTTTAAAACATATTTGAGAGGGTGGTTAGACTTAATGGTTTCTGTAAGATTGGTTTAATAGTTATTTTTCAACAGATGGATGGCTTATATTTGGCCACGTTTCTGTGACAATGTGTGTTTGAAATTTTCAACAGATGGCATTCATATAGTTGGGAAAACACCCTTCCAATATTAATTGTTGTAAAAAAGACTTTCAGAGTGCCAGAGAATGGTAGTCTGTATTCCCAAGTCCTTAGCCTATACTATTACAATTATAATTTAGATGACTTAGAAGTTTCCATTTCTGGCACTTGGATTTATTTTGTAAATGAGTATACATCTCTGCATTAGAGTGGGAGATGATGAAGAACACTCTGTTGTCAGTTAGAGATTCAACATGGATGTAGCATTAAATCTCCCTTTGGTTGGCAGACATTGCTTCCTCTTGCTGAGTCATTCTACTTCTGTGCCAGACATAGAAAATTCCATAATAATCAACTATCAGAGATTTAAATGTTCTTTCTGAAAAGTATTGATTTAAAAGAAAAAAATACTCTCCCAAATCTACAAAACTGAGACTCTTGAGGCCTATTCATCAATATGATGAAATCCCCAAATTTCCAAGTTGTCCCACTTCCATTCTTTACCACTTTGCACTGTTTCTGGAATCAGTAAATGAGGAATCAGACAGACGTGGGACAGTAAGGGCAGGGGTGGAAACCAGGGGGACATTTGTGGTTGTAACAATGACCAAGGGCATTTACAGATATTTAGTGGGGTGGAGGCCAGAGATCTTAGACAAGCTGTAATGCAGAGCACAGAAATAAACAAGTAATAAATGTCCCATAGTCTACTTTATGCATGAATATCTGGCTGGACATTCATCTGAAACTGGAACCTATCTCTGATTTCAACAAAATGACAATATGTTTTGCAGTATAATGTATTTTTTTTTGCAGTTTTAATAGTCACAGAATATTAGTTTCCATCCAAAACTCTGCTCTCTGATTTTACAGTGCTGCTGTATGGAAAGCCTCTGATCTTCCACTCCTGAATCTTGATTTTTTTCATGCTAAGTAAATGCAAGCATATAGACATTTATTATGTCGTTTAGTGTAGTCATGGACCGAGCATTATGAGAAAAACCCATGTACATATTATTCTTTTTATAAATTTAATTTTCTTTTATTGCTCCTTTTTGTTACAAATAGGACATCATCTTAATGTTTTTGAAATTTTGTATATAGGTAATTTATATTATCCATGAATTTCTGGATCTAAGGAGAGGTAAAATGCTTGTAATAATGAAGTGCTAGGACTGATCAGGATGACACACATTGCTCTAAATGTAGCAATAACTAATTCTTTCTCCTTTTGTCTACTTGCACACATGTAATCCAGAATTGGAATCAGTCAAAGAAAATGTGGTGAGAGTCTAAGTTATTAAAAAGATCAATGTTGCTTATAAGTCCCAATAAATTCTGTCTCAGTCTACTTCTATGAAAGTCTAAAACCAGTTCTATTTTGGCGAGTTGTACCAGTTAGATCTTCTTTATGTCTGTCCTTACAGATGGCGTTTAATGATTGCTTTAGTTTGGAGTACCCTGGCAACCCTCGGCCAGGAGACTTGATTGAAGTGTTCCGTCCTGGCTTTCAGCACTGGGCGCTGTATTTAGGTGATGGTTATGTTATCAACATAGCGCCTCTAGGTAAGGTTTGCTTCCAGTGTTTCCTGATTGCTTTTTGGTTTCCTTGTTATAAGTAGGACTCATGAACAAAAAAAGCAAAACAAATCAGAAATAAAATGTAGAAAATAAATAATTCACCTGATCTAGGCTTAGTGAAGGACATTCTAAGCCCAAAGTAGTGTTAAAGAAATTGCAAAGGATAATTAAGATTAAAAGTTTAAACCTCTGGATTAAAAACAAATTACAATTTAAAAAAATAATTAACAGCTGGGAAAAATATTTGCTGTAAACATTACAATGGTCGCTATTTTTAAATATATCTCACAAATAGATGTGGAGCTTACATTCTAAGGGGGATTGACAGACTATGAACTAACTAAATAAATAAATGTTAGAATGGAGATAAGTGATATGGGGAAAAATAAGTCAGAGAAGCGGGATGGGAAGTGCCATGATTTTAAATAAGGTGGTCAGGGAAATTTCATAAGAAAGTAACATTTGAGGAAAACTGTTTGAGCCCAGAGAATAGTAAACACCAATATCCCGACAAACAAATGGGTAAAGAATTGTGAATGGTCTATAGAAGAAGAAAAGCAAGTACTAATAAACATCTTTAAAAATTTCAACTCTCTAGTCATCTAGGAATTGTAAACTGAAGCAATGACAGATTTTATACCTGTCATATCCCAAAGATTAAAAAAATAAAAGAAACACAAGTATACTGTTGATGGAAATTTAAATGGATAAACTTGTTTTCACAAACAATTTAACAATATGTTTTACAGGTCTTAAAAGAGTTTTGTGCTCTAACCCAGTAACTGTAATTCTAGGAATCTATTTTGGGGAAATATTTAGAGATGTGGATGGAGATTACTTTATATGAGTATCTCATTTATAATGATTTTTAAAAGTGGACATTGACTTAATGTTCAATAAGGGAATGGTTAAACAAATTATGATTTAGCCACATTAGAATATTAGATTTAGAATATTAGTTATCTGTGTTTCTCAAGACAGTATAGTTGTAATAATAGAATTCCTACTAGAACTAACTTAAGCAAAAAGGCAAATTCAATGCTTGCCTGGGAAACTGTAGAAAGGGTGCTGGCTTTGGGGACACCTGCATCTAGGGGTTTGAACATTACAAGACTTGCTGTCTCCCATCTGCATTTTTTTTATGTATGTTGTCTTCATTCCCTCAGGCTATGTCTCTCAGGCTATGAATTGATAGCCATAAGCAGCCTGGGCACTCACTTTTATAGCTTGTGACCCAACAAGGGAGCTATTCCCTGCCTGTTACAGTTAGAAAAATCGTGGAGAATGACTCTCTCTGGGCCAGTGTGAGTCCCTTACCTGTCGTTAGACCATGACTATGTCCAGGAAGATGGGATACTATGATTGGCCCAGACACAGTCCTTTCCCAAAAGAAATAAACAATGGTGAGATGAGGTGCTAGACAGACAAAAACAATAACTGTTATAAAAATGTTTCTGAAAATGTCTTGATAAAGTATTTATTGGAAAATTTCAATTTTTGTGATATGTATTTTACAATTTGCAATTTTTGTGATATGTATTTTACAAAATTTGCAATTTTTGTGATATGTATTTTACAAAAAATAATATATATACAAACACACACACTTAACCATACTTACATACATGTTGACAAAAGACATGACATAATAGAAGCACATCAAAATAATGATAGTAGTTCTTTCTTGGTGGAGAGGTAATGGGTGATTTCTTTTTTCATATTTATGTTTTTTTAATGTTCTAAATATTTAAAAATAAGCACAAATTTACTTACTAGGAAAAATGTTTGCAGTTAACAAATTACCTGGGGTCTTTTTTCTCTTCAAGTTGCCTTTAGAGAGAAGTGTTTATAGGTGTTAAGTCTTACTATCTTGGGAACTTCTGAGAATTTTTAATGAAGTAGTTTTTGCAACATTTTGAGATACTTGCCTCTTGTTCTGGAATACTGTAAATGAAAAGGGCAAATAAGATGACATTTGCAATTCTGAGGTGTTAGTTTCTGCAAGGTCTAGTAATTAACACTAGACGTATAAACTATATGATCTGTGCAGTTCTCACATCTGGGAAATAATATGACATTTTGATGCTGTTTCCTTATTTCCATATGTCTTAAACTTCACATTCATGTTGTTCAAGCATTGAACTTTAATCCTGTAGACTGAAATTCCAATCCTATTTCTACTGTTAGCTACTTGTGTGATCTTTTCCAAGGCAATTTACCTCTCCAAGTTTCAATTGCCTCATCTAGTAAAGAAAAGAAAGTTTAGTAATTCTAAATAGAATATATATGCTCTAAAACTTCTAATGTGTAAGAACTTTTAATGCATATAATGTTAACTGGAAATGCTGTTCCAGTAAGAAGGAGCTGGGAGGATATAAAGGAGTAGAAAAGAATGGTTGCTTTTAGTTGTTACTAAGAGGGAAAGTTCCAAATACTGGTTATGTAAGAAGCTTTCTTTCATGATTTACCTGAGCATGGTCAAGCATGGACACTTGGGCAGGGACCAGGGCCTGCTATCAGAACTCTGCCCACTGAGCAATTATCTGTCCAGGCTCAGATAATAAGAGTGACAGGCCAGGGCTCAGGGGTCCCTGTCAGTTTAGGTAAATGTTAACCAATAGCTAAAATGGAGTAGCTAAGATGGAGTGGTAGGGCATGGAGAACTGAAACAGGTAGATAGGATATAGCATGGCATAGTGCCACAACTGGTGGACAGTCTAAAAGTTAGATTCAGGGTCAGTACTTACTTTCTTGGCCAAAGGAACAGGCAAGAAAAAATAAGGGCCATAACAACTGACCCATCACATGACTGGGGTACTATGCAGCTTTCAAAACAAGGAATGTGAACCCAAAGTCTAGTCAAAGGAGCAAGTATAAGGATGAAGTACAGCTCAGACACTAAGAGTGCCTAATCATAATGCACGATAGCTAAACACTATGATGTTAGTGTGGAAGTGTTCAGATACTGAAAAGGAGACTGTTTTATAGAAAAAGTGGAAAATAATCTTATCTGTTTTATGTTAGAAACACAAACCAAGATCTCTAATGCTAATACCAATCGATAGTGAACTTATTCCCCAAAATGGACAGAGTGTATTTATCCAGTTTGTTCTACAGGGAGATTATGCAATTAAAAATTTTTTTTCTTTTATTCTCACTCATGCAGTATTGATAAGTCACAGAATGAGTGCTTAAGGTAAGATTAAGTGGCTTCTTGTTGGATAACTTACCAACAGAGCTGAGTTTAGACATTCCAGCACTTCCAACATCTTTAGATGACATTGGAGTCCACTGAACTACCACTGTATGTTGCTAATCAGAATTCTCCTTATAGAGGATGGCATCCCTGCATCGTTTACAAGTGCCAAGTCTGTATTCAGCAGAAAAGCCCTGGTGAAGATGCAGCTCTTGAAGGATGTTGTGGGAAATGACACCTATAGAATAAACAATAAATATGATGAAACATACCCCCCTCTCCCTGTGGAAGAAGTCATGCAACGGTCAGAGTTTGTTATTGGACAGGAGGTGGCATATGACATATTTGTCAACAACTGTGAACATTTTGTGACTTTGCTTCGCTATGGAGAAGGAGTTTCGGAGCAGGTGAGTTTTCTTTAGAAGATATAAGTAGTGTCTTACACTGGGAATGTAGTAACTATCAATTGTGACAAGAGTTCCCAGGCATCAAAACAAATGAACAGAACAAGGAAATAAAAGAACACTGAAGGACCGAGAAGGGTATTGAGTCATCCAAGGGGTACAGCAAGTTAATGACCAAACTGAGACTAGAATGTGGATATCATGAATTTTGGGCTAGAAAGTTCTTGAGATAGAATCAAGAATTATATCTTTCTGTTAGTCTTATTGCCATCTGTCCTTCTATTTTGTTTCTCCATTACCCCACAATACAGCATTCTCAAATCAGTACCCTCATCTACTGAAAAAATATGCTGAAAGGATTTTTTTAGTAGGTATTCACTGCCAAAAACATAAATGGTAAGTCTGGGATTCTTTTCCATTAGCTGACAGAGGTCAACGAATAAAATATCATGGCAGATTTGTATGTGTTTCTGCTCCTTGCTATGCTAGTTTCAAGGAAATGTTGTGCTTTTATGTAGATTCCTTGATTAAACGAGTTGGTGGATACGATTTTTTAATGATCTACTTGACTTTATTTTTAAAGTGGTCTGCAGTTTTGTCAGTCCCTACCACTATTTTTTAGTGTGGCAGATTCCTAACTAACAGCATGCTTGATTCAATTGTCCTTTCCCTAAACTATAGTCCCACCAATCCATTTTCATCATTGATGTTTTAACCCAAAGAATTATTAGTATCATAAGAGAATGAATATGTATAATTATTATCAAGAGGAAGTTCTCTGCATCCAAAATACATATGAGTATTTATTATTAAAATTGAAAACACCAAAAGTAATTTAACATTATTTTAAATTCTTCTTTGTTAACAATAAAGACATCCACTGCACCCAAGAAGCATTTTTTAAAAAAATGTGGCTAGATAAAAAGGAATTAGGGCTATCCTCTGGTTTTGACTCTAACATGCAATCCATCATCCTTTTCATCATTCATACCCAGACTCCAGACCCATGAAAAATTCATCATTTCTCAATGAATAGTAGAACTAGTCACCAGCAGTTCTGATGAAGATGGTGTCTTATGAAATTATCCAAACCATGGAGTTCTGCAGAGCTGGACTAGAATTCTGTCTTTTCCACTTTTAGTTGAGTGATCTGGAGCATGTTGTTTAAAAACCCTGAATATCAGTTTCTTAACCTATAAGCTGAGATTATTTTAAAGATTATATGAGATGTTTGAAACGTCTTAGCATAGTGCTTACATGTTATCTATCCCAATGAATAGTATGCCTAAGATGAATACTATTTTATATTACAATAGTTTAAGAATTTTATAGGTCTTTATTGACACACTTCAAAAAAAAATCTTTTGTTGAACTAGCAGGAACTTAAGCACTTTAGATTACTGTTTTTATTGCTATCAGTAATTAATAATGTTACACTACTATCTAGTATTAGATTAGGTTTTTGGGTCCCCAAAAGGCTTAGGGGCCTTGAGGTTAGAAGAGATTTCTTGGGAAATGACTATATATTGTTCCAGTTTAAAAAAATGTAAATTTGTAAACGCAAAGATGACAATAGTGGAAAGAATGTGGGGATGTGGGCCAACTTTCTTTTTCCTTGTGCTTTTCTGTATTTTTCAAAATTTCTTAGACAGCATTTGTTACTGTTAAAGTCTTTCAAAGCTGTTAAAACGTGTCTGTGTTTATGGAAGATAGTGGTGTCCTTGAATAGGCCTGGACAAGCCTACCCATGATAACACCCTGGCTGACCTCCAGGTGCCGATCAGCGCAGCCTCAGATGTTCAGGGCAGAGGCCTTTCTTGTAAACCCTGAAGTTATCTTCACCGTGCTCCACTGATGTTCCGACACGTTCACTCCAGGTTTAGCTCATGTTCCACTGGGCATACACGGAGCCTCTGAATGTGGTCTTTATTATAGCCCACAGACAGAAAACTTTGAAAAGGATGTAGTGTCCAGAATCGGATTTGGTGGTCTTATAACCCGAAGTAAATTTCCCCAAGAACATTCTCTGGGATATTAAGATCTTGCAGGTCAGCTCCCACTACCTGTAACTCCAAGGGATTCTACACATTGCATGGGATTTTGTCACCTAGGATGGAAATAAATGAGCATTTGGGGATTGGGGAAACTTCATCACTGCTGGAAGTGGCTTTATTATAGTAAATATCTTATTATAATAATAAGTATCTGGCCTTAACTACCTCGGGAGATTTTGATTTGGGATCAAGTTGCCTGTGCTCTCCTCAGGTCACTCTCTCCTTGGCCTTTGATTAGCTGAGAGATATCACCCTATCCACAGGATCCTGCCACTTTCTCAGGGCTGTGGCCTGCTGCCATTTTGACCTCTGTTTAAAGACTTCAGCTGCACTGTCATAATTCTTCACTGCCTGCCCCTCCCTGTATCAGACCTCCTTGGGGTCTCAGCATCTGTTTGGAATTGCACAAGGGTTGGGCGTGATTTTCAATCAGACAATACTGTCTGAGTATTGATTTTTTTCCCTTGGGATTTTATATCTTGTATCTCCCTGCCACTTTTTCTTCCCCAAATGCCTTGTGGTTAGTTCTGTGCTGCAGTGAATTTTGACTTTCTTACAGAAGATAATAAGATAATTTAGGTAGCCACTTAATTTAAAATTACAATATACATATTAAGCCAGTAAATATATAAATTTTAAATTATAAACCATAGTAAGATTTGTCTTGGGCAAATTGTTTGCTAGACTGTTCTCCCTGGTAACTGGGGGTGGGGCCAGAGGCAGAAAGTCACAATGACAGGCCTCTTCTCTGCAGGATGGTATTCAGGAGTGAGTTCACCCTATCATTTTGCCTCTTTTCTGGCTGTAGTCTTCACTGTCTATTCCCAACAGACTAGCTACAGGTGGGGAGGTCATACTGTGTTAGAGTCATGGGTGGGTAGCAGGTACAAGGGCTGAGCCTGTGGGTCAGATAGAGGGCATGCTCAAATGTGCCCCGGGGCAAGCTTATGGCTTTTGGCTTTGTCCCCAGGGTCATTTGGGGAAAATGTTTGCTTTATTTGAAAGCCTGATCCTTAATTCCCCGAAAATGAATGCTGTTTTCAGAATACCTGATGACTCTAAAGTGTCTGAATGTGACCTTTGGGTGGGCCCTCCAACCATGTGGATGGAAGGCAATATTAGCTGAATGCCACGAAAGCCATGAATATTCATTAACTCCCTCATCATGATGATGATTAATGCCCTTAAAGCTATAAATGCCTGAACTCTTTTATGGACAATTGAGCTTGAGAGTGGTTTATTTTAGTTTATGTACATGGGAAATTAATTTTGACACGGTAGCAAACATCAGTATTGAATTCTGTCAAAGTTTGTTTATCAGTGTAGAACTTGTATGTATCAGATAAGGACTCAAAATATTTAGTCCAGATCACATCCCTGAGTTATGTTACTAATAGACATTCTTTAGTTAGACAAAAAAAAAAGCAAGATATTTAGCCTAGTATAGAGCCAAGCAAAATAAAGCATGTGTTGAGGGGTAGAGGGTAGGTAGGAGGAGAGCACACAGTTCAGAAGACCCAACTTGTCTTTAGACATCCTGGTGGTATAACCTTGGGCAAATCACTTATAATGTCCCTAAAGTCCAAGTTTTGCAAAACAGGTGTAATGCTGCATTTCTCACAGCTGTACTATGATGATTAATGGGAACTGTATGTATAATGAGTTTATAAACTATTGAGTGCTATAAAATATAAGGAATATAAGAAATATAAGCTAAAAAATAAGGGTATATGCATCATCTAGATATTTACCATAATTATAAAAATTATAAATTTATTCCTTCATCTTCAGTCATGCAGAATTTTAATTTTTCATTGAGCTTTAAATTTATCCATTGTACATTATGCCCACTCCTTGGTTTAGGAAAGAAAACCAATGGACACTATGATATACCTTTAGAGTAAGATCTGTTTTTTGTTTGTTTCTTGTTTTCTTATAGGCCAACCGAGCAATAACTACCATTGGGTTTGTGACAGCTGCTGCTGGTGCTTTCTCATTCCTGGGCTTGTTTCCAAAAAGGCAAAATGGAAAATACTATTAACAATTTACCAAAGAGATACTGGAACTGAAGAATTTTGTGAGGAGGAAAAAAAAAACCCTGGAATGAATACTTATTTTCAGTGAGTCATTATTGTTCCAAATTCCAGTGCTAGATGGCAGACTCTTTAATAAATTGCTTACTGATATGATTTTGTCATTGAGCCAAGTAAATGTTTCTCCTGACTAGCATAGATCTGCTGTGGCAGCTTGAACAAGAAGCAGTAGCCTTTTGAATGAGCCAGCAGAGGATCTTAACAAAATCACATCACATTTTATCTTCTACTATAAATATTGCTTTCCTTTTCCCAAAAGGTGGCTATTTTGTTTTTGACAGAGATCTGGAAAACTGTGTATATATGATTTTAGAAGAAATGTTAAGAGCCCCAAATTGTTGGTGTTGACATCTAAGTTCATCTTCCTTTGCTAGTCAGAAAAGAAACTGGAAAACTCAGTGTTTGATTAGGCAGTTTTAGGAACTCTGTTAAGTCATCTGAGGATGAGCCCCCATCGTCTTGCACTTGTGCAGATGGAGGTGGGGTGGGAGGGAAGGAGCTTTTGTGCCAATGTTTCAGATCCAGTGTGATTTCCCTGGAAGCTACTCCTTTGTCAAGCGTACATGGCAGTAAAGCCTAGAAGAGAAAACAAGAAGACAGAAAGACACGGAAGATCACACAGTGAATGGACACAACAAAAACAGGTGGGGGGGCGGGCGGCAGTTGGAAGAGTACTTGGCAAGTAATAGTGGGCTGTTATTTCTAAAGAGTTACATTGTTCCTTTATGGTTTTGAAGTATTTCAAGGGTTTCACCCTTTTAATATTGGTACCAATCATTAAATATTGGCTTAAAGTACCATATTTAGAAAACAGTGTTCCACATTATTTTTCCAGGCCAGTACTATACGTCAAAGGAAGTTGTGATTTTATTCTTGATTTTGTTGATTGTGTTGAATTAAACAACTTTTTATGTAATTTTCCAGTGTAATTCTTAGTGCTAGCAGGGGAAGATAGGTTAGGTGTGTGTTTCTATAACCTAAGATTTTGTCAGACATTATAACATTGACCCCAAAACCCACAATGCCAGCCAATGGCATCCTTCTTGTGCCATTACCAAAGGCATGGCATCAAATAAAGAGAAATCCAAATAAAGATTGGAGTAAAGGAGTAAAATGAGGGAACTATTAGTAGGAATATGGTGGACAAATAACTAACCGGAAGACTCAGGGAAAGTCTTGGACCTATTAAACTGATTTAGATTTTACCCCAGAATGTTCCACATCCTAACTGTAGGGTTAAGAATGATGACAGTAGAAGTTATTATCTTGTACTTCAGACAAGACCAGTAAAGAGCCTGTTTCTCTCCTTTTCTCCTGACTGATACCTTCCCTTTCTTATGGCACCAACTCTTTCTCCAGATAACCCCAACACTGTCTTCTTCCACTGGTCTGCTGGAGAGATGTGTCTCCAGTGAGGTACCAAGATCCCAATTATCCCTTAATTTTTATGTTAAAGTGTTTCCTCTCCCTTTTATTTCCTGCTCTCAAGTAGTTTTCGAAAAGTGAGACGCTTTCTAGTATTTTCAAACAAAGGTGAAACTGACAGCAGCTTAAATGTCGTACTTTTTCCAAGGTCTGCTTATCTTTCAATAAACGATGATTGCCAAGGGCAAGTCCTAGCCCAAGATGGGAGAGACTCCAGTGTAGTGGAATTCTCACAGGGTGGCCGGTGTGAGGGAACAGAATTGGGGACAAAGAGAACCTCCTGAAGATCTTTAAGTCAAACCTTTCTAGAGAATTCTGAATGTCTTGACTCCAAATGATAGTCCTAGTTATGCTGGATAATCTCACAAATTCACATTTAAATTTAACTCATGCACTCATTTTTCACATACGTAGTTCTCAAGGCTCTAATAGTGCTCTCCCTCCCAAAGTTAGTCATCAATTTTCCCATGTAAGTGGCCACTCTTGATGGACAGCTTATGACTGATTCTAGCTTGGCAACTGTTTTTCCTAGAGGTTATCATTTGGTAGGTGGCCATGTCATTGTATTTTTATTGAACTCTTTTGCCTAGTCTATTAAACCGTTCTCTGAAGATATATTTAGCAAAGTCAAATATAGAGTTCAACTTTATCATACAAGAAAAAGTGTGCAGAATAAAAATTGTCTATCAGGTACCTAGTTGGTTGTTGGAAAAACTGGGAAAAATCTGTACATTTATTAAATCAAGATTTTAAAAATCTTTTTATGCTATCTAAATGTCATCATATATCAAATGAATCTTATTCTAAAAGTCAAATTACTAAATACAGGTATGTCAGCTCAAAGAACCTGAGCTACCACGTTTTTTTAAGATGACATACATATCTTAATCGCAAGCTAAAAAATCTTTTTTATCTTTTTATATTATCAGTAGCCACTGAATTAGACATACTTAGGAAATTTTCACTTCCCAAAGGACTGTAAAACCTAGAAAAGGTTAAAAAGCAAACAAATGTAAATACAGAGGGCCTCATGAGAATTTGCATTTATGCTGCTGGTTATGTAGCAAAATATATAATGAAATTTATAGCAGCAAATTGCTGAATATGGGTTGTTGAAAACATTTGTCAATCTTAAAGATTTCCAGAATCATAAAGTCAAGCCCATCTTATATATTGAATCCATATATCACAGTGTAGGCATACCTCTCTTTATTGAGTTTTACAGATATTACATTTTTTACAAATTGAAGGTTTGTGGCAACCCTGCTTTGAGCAAATCTGTTAGTGCCGTTTTTGCAACAACATGTGCTTACTTCATGTCTGTGTGTCACATATTGGTAATTCTTGCAATATTTAAATATTTTCACTATTATTGTAACTTCTATGGCGATCTGTGATCAGTGGTCTTTGATGTTACTCTTGTCATTGTTTTGGGGCCATGAACAATGCTCATGTAAGATGGTGATCTTAATTGATAAGTGTGCTGTGTGTTCTGACTGTTCCACTGACTGGCTGTTCCCCCATCTGTCCCTCCCTCAGGCCTCCCTATTCCCTGAGACACAGCAATATTGAAATTAGGCTAATTAATAATCCTACAATGGCCTCTGAATATTTAAGGAAAAGTTGCATGTGTCTCGCTTTAAATCAAAAGCTAGTAATTCTTAAAGTTTAGTGAGGAAGGCATATCCAAAGCTGAGATGGCTAGAAAGCTAGGACCCTTGAGCCAAAGAGTAAAGTCCTAAGTGCAAAGAAAAAGTTCTCGAAGGAAAGTAAAAGCGCTACTCCAGTGAGCCACGAATGAAAAGAATGAAAGGGAGAAAGTATTAGTGGTCTGGATAGATAATCAAACCAGCCACGACATTCCCTTAAGCCAAAGCAAGGTCTTAACACTTTTCAGTTCTGTGAAGGCTGATACAGGTGATGAGGTGTAAGGAAAGAAGCCATCCCTATCACATTAAAGGGCAAGGTGAAGCAAAAGTGTTGATGGCAAAGTTGCAGCAAGTTATCCAGAAGACCTAGCTGAGATAAGAGATAAAGGTGTCTATACTAACATATTTTCAGTGGAGGAAGAAAATGCCATTTCGGACTTTCCTGGCTAAAGAGAAGTCAATGCCTGGCTTGAAAGCTTCAAAGGACAGGCTGACTTTCTTGTTAGGGGCTAATGCAGCTGGTGACTACGTTGAAGCCAGTGGTCATTTATCATTCCAAAAATTCTAGGGCCCTTAAGAATCATGCTAAATCTACTATGCCTTCTATTTTTCTATACATGGAAAAACAAAAACCCTGGATAACAATACATCTGTTTACAACAGGATATACTGAATATTTTAGGCCCATTGTTGAGACCTTCTACTTAGGAAAAAAAGATTCTTTTCAAAATATTACTGCTCACTGACAATGTTCCTGGTTACCCAAGAACTCTGATAGAGAAGTATAATGAGATCATTTTCATGCATACTAACTCAACATCCATTCTTCAGCCCATGGATCAAGAACTTTCAAGTCCTTGACTTTCAAGTCTTATTATTTAATAATAATAACGTCTTATTAAGAAATACTTTTTGTAATATTATAGCTGCCATAGATTGTGATTCCTCTAATGGATCTTTTTAGTAAGTAAATTAAAAACCTTCTGGGAAGGATTCACCATTCAGAAGATTTGTGATTCATGCATGGGAGGAGGTCAAAATAGCACTATTTACAGGTGTTCAGCCAAAGTTGATTCCAACCCACATAGATACCTTTGAGGAGTTCAAGACTGCAGAGGAGGAAGTAACTACAGATGTGATAGAAGTAGCAAGAGAATTAGAATTAGAACTGGAGCTTGAAGATGTGACTGCATTTTTGCAATCTTATAATGAAACTTGAATGGATGAGTTGCTTCTTATGGATGAGTAAAGAAAGTGGTTTCTTCAGATGCAATCTACTGGTAAAGATGCTGTGAGCATTGTTGAAATGACAATGAGATATGTAGAATATTACATAAATTTGATAAGGCAGTGAAAGGGTTTGAGTGGATTGACTCCAATTTGGAAATTCTCCTGAGGGTAAAATGCTATTAAACAGCATAATGTGCTACAGAGAAATCTCTCAACAAAGGAAGAGTCAAATGATGTGGGAAACTTTGTTGTCTTATTTTAAGAAATTGTCACAGCCACCCCAGCCTTCAGGAACCACCACCCTGATCAGTCAACAGTTATCAATATTGAAGCAGGACCCTCCACCAGCAAAAAGATTATGGCTCACTGAAGTCTCAGATCATAATGTTTTATTTTGAAATAGTTCAAGACTCATACAAAGTTGAAAAATAGCACAGCCATTTCCCAGGTACCTAGTTTCTCCCAATGATAATATCATAAATAACCTGGTTGTCTGCACAGAAAATTATGCTGATACAATATTAACTTGGTGTAGCAGCTTGATATTTATGAATTCCAAAAAAAGATATAGATTATGTTTGTAAACTGGTCTGTTCCTCTGGGCATGACACCCTTTGTGTTAAATCCAAAGTTTTATGTTTATTTGATTAAATCGAGTGTAGGGCTTTGATTCGACCACATCAGTAGGGTATGACTCAGGGTTGAGTCACTGTCCCTTTGGTGGGCTGATAGAAACACTCACTCACTCAAGAAGACACATGGAAGAAGACACAAAAGAGGAGGGAACTTGGTCATTTCGGCTCTGCCATGTAACAGAAAGGAGAAGGCTCAAACAACAAAGCCCTGTGAAGAGAGATGAGCCTTATGCCAGCCTTTTGCTGAGAGAGAGGAAGACTGAACCTTTGCAGAGCTCGGCAACCATCTTGCTTCAACACATGGCAACTGACTTTGGTGAGAAAGGAACCTTAAGTTGGACTCTTTAGGGTCTTGTGACTAAGCTTTTAACCCAAATAAATAATCTTTATAAAAGCCAACAGATTTCTGGTACTTTGCATTAGCACCCCTTTGGCTGACTAACACACTTGGGTACAGAACTTATTTGCATTTCACCAGTTTTTACAAAAATTATCTCTATCTCTTTTCATTTTTGATGTATAGGTCTGTTTCCTGGCTGCTAAAACAAATATTATGCAATGGGTTGGCTTAAATGATGGGAATTCATTGGCCAATTAATTGGTCCAAAATCAAGGTGTCAGCAAAGCAATCCTTTCTCTCAGAAGACTGTGGTGTTCTGGGTCTGGCCGCCAGCAATACTCAATCCATGGCTTTTCCATCACATGGTGATTCACATAGTGTCTTCTTCTCCTTTCTCTTCCAGATTCAGTTGACTCTAGCTTCTGGCTCCTCCCTGTGACTTCTCTCTCTGTCTTTCACTCTACTTAGAAAGGACTCCAGTGATCCAGATTAAATCCCAACCTGATTCACTGGGTCCACACCTTCATTGAACTAATGTCTTATTTACAATGAGTCCCCATCCACCAGAATGCCGACCAAGAACCAAGAACATGTCCAAACTTTAGGACACAATTCAATCCACCTCAAGTTCTATGAAATTCTATCACGTCTACACTTGAGTAACCAACACCACAATCAGGATACAGAACTGTTCTATCACCACAAAGAAACTCCCTTATGTTAAACTTCAATAGCATGATGTAATATATATTTTTTTATTAGCAAAATTGTGAGCTTACAAAACAATCATGCATAACATGCAGGATTCCCATACACCACCCCACCATCAATACTTTGCATTGTTGTGAAATATAAATTACAAATTATGAAAGATCATCAAAATATTATTGCTAACTTTGGCCCTTAGCTTTTATTTGTGTACTTTTCCATAAGCCTCCCCCCATTATTAACATCATATATTAGTATTGTATACTTGTTACAGTTCTTGAGAGAACATGCTTATATTTGTACTGTTAACCACAGTCCATTACCCACCACATGGTTCACTGTGTAATACCGTCCCATGCCTTGTACATTCCGTCCAAAGTGTACACTGAATGGCTCTCAGTTTCATCAGAGTTGTGCTGCCATCATCTCAGTATTTTAGAATGGTTTCCTTATTCCAAAAGAAAAAAAATCCCCTACCCTCATATTATTGACCATTAGCAAATGATATAGTACCTTCTTTGACATTGATGCAAGAATATTGCAATATTGCTATTAACTATAGTCCATAAGTTACCTTGTTTTTTTTCCCATATATCACCAAATCCTTAACAACTTGTAATAGTGACATATATTTGTTCTACTTCACCAAAGTACAGTCTTGTATTTTTACTAATAACAGCAATCCTCATTCACCACCGAGTTCACTATTTTATACAGTCCATAGATTATTCTCTAACTGTCTTTCAATTGACATTTGAATCCCTAGACTACCCATTTCAGTTACAGTCACAATTAAAAATCATCATTGTAAGTTACACTCACTATAATGTATTATCATCAATTCTATCCATTTCCACACATTTACAATCAACCTTCTTAAAAACTCGACAAATATTAAGTATCAGTACTCTTTCTCAGCCCTCATTCTATCTCCTAGTAACCTATACTGTAGATGTTAATTCTGTTTATTTACTCTTCATATTTAGTTCATATTAATGAGACCATGCAATATCTGCCCTTTGTGTCTGGCTTATTTCACTCAACATAATGTGCTCAAGATTCATCCACGTTGTGATATGTGTCCCAATTTCATTTCTTCTTACAGCAGTTAAGTATTCCCTTATACGTATATACCACATTTTGTTTATCCATTCATTGGTTGATGGGAATTTGAGTTGTTTCCATCTTTTAGCACTGTGAATAATGCCATGATGAACATCAGTGTGCAAATGTCTGTTCATATCCCTGCTTTCAGTTCTCCTGAATATATTCCTACTAGCAGGATTGCTGTATCATACAGCAGTTCTATATTTAGCTTACTGAAGAACCACCAAACTGTCTTCCACAGAGGCTACATCAGTCTACATTCCCACCAACAGTTAAAGAGGGTTTCTATTTCTCCACATCTTCTCTAGGACTTGAAGTGTTGTTTCTTTGTTTGTTTTTAAATTAATGGCCATTCTATAAGGTGTGAAATGATACCTTGTTGTAGCTTTGATCTGCCTTTCCCTACTAGTAGTGATGTTGAGCATATTTGTCCATTTGTATTTCTTCCTTGGAAAAATGTCTATTCAAATCTTTTGCCCATTAAAAAAAAAATTGGGTTGCTTGTCTTTTTATCATTGAGTTGTAAGATCTCTTTATATAACATGGGAATCAAACCATTTATGAAACATGTGGTTTCCAAATACTTTTTCCCATTGAGTAGGCTGTCTTTTCATATTCTTTACAAGTCATTTGAAGCACAAAAGTATTTAATTTTGAGGAGGTCCCATTTACCTATTTTTTGTTGTTGTTGCTCATGGTTTCTTTTTATTTTTTATTTTTTTATTTTTTATTGATTTTGTAAAAATATTACATTAAAAAAATATGAGGTCCCATTCAACCCTACCACCCCCACCCCATCACTCCCCCCCCCAGCAACCCTCACTCCCATCATCATGACTCATCCATTGCACCTGGTAAGTACATCTCTGGGAATCTCTGCACCCCATGGTCAATGGTCTACATCATGGCCCATACTCTCCCACATTTCATCCAGTGGGCCCTGGGAGGATTTACAATGTCCGGTGATTGCCCCTGAAGCACCATCCAGGGCAACTCTAAGTCCCAAAGGCGCCTCCACCTCTCATCTCTTCCTGCCATTCCCCACACCCATCAGCCACCATGTCCACTTTTCCCACTCCAATGCCACCTTTTCTCTGTGGACCTTGGATTGGTTGTGTCCGTTGCACCTCTATGTTAAGAGGAGGCTCAGATTCCACATGGATACTGGATGCAATCCTCTTGTTTTCAGTTGTAGGCCCTCTAGACTCCATGGTGTGGTGGTTGTCCTTCTTCAACTCCATCTTAACTGAGTGAGGTGAGTCCAATAAATCAGATTGTAGGAGCTGAAGTCTGTTGGGGCTCAGGGCCTGTCTATCATATTGTCAGTCCAGAGATTCAAATCCCCTAAATTGGTTTCTTAAACCTTAACTTACCATAAGATCTTGAAAAATTTTCCCTACATTTTCTTCTAGGAGTTTTACAGTTCTAGCCCTTATATTTAGATCCTTGGTCCATTCTGAGTTAATTTTTATATAAGGTGTGAGATAGGGGTTTTTTTTCTTTCTATTTTACAAGGATATCCAGTTCTCCCAGCAATATCTGTTGAATAGACTGTTCTGACCCAGCTGGGTGGGCTTGGCAGGCTTTGTCAAAATTACTTTCATAAATTACTATTTCTGAACACTCAATTCAGTTCCAGTGGTCTACATTTATGCCAATATCAAGCTGTTTTTTTACCACTGCAGTTTCATAATTATGATTTAAAATCTGGAAATGATAGTCCTTCAACTTTCTTCTTTGTAAAAATGTTTCTGACTATTTGAGGCCCCTTACACTTCCAAAAAATTTTGATGATTAGCTTTTTCATTTCTTCAAAAAAGACTGTTGGAATTTTTACCAGGGTAGCATTGAATATGTAAATCAGTTTGGGTAGAATCTATATCTTAATGATATTTAATCTTCCAATCCTTGAACATGGACTTTCCTTCCATTTATTTAGGTCATCTTTGATTTCTATTAGCAATGTGTTGCATTTTTCTGAACACAGGTCTTTTACATCCTTGGTTACGTTTGTTCCTAAATACTTGATTCTTTAAATCACTATTGAAAAATGGAATTTTTTCCCTGATTTCCTCCTCAGATTGCTCATTATTATTGTGTAGAAACACTACTGATTTTTGCATATTAATCTTGTCTCCCATCACTCTGCTGAACTTGTTAATTCTAGTAGCTTTGTTGTAGATTTTTTGGGACTTTCTAGATATAAGAGCATATCATTCACAAATAATGAAGTTTCTTCTTCCTTTCCAATTTGGACACCTTTTATTTCTTTTTCTTGTGTAATTTCTCTAGCTAGAACTTTTAGCACTATATTGAACAACTGGTGATAGTGGACACCCTTATCTTGTTCCTGATCTCAATGGGAAAGCTTTCAGTCGTTCACCATCGAGTACAGTGTTAACTGCATTTTTCATATATGCCCTTTGTCATGTTGAGAAAGTTTCCATCTATTCCTATCTTTCAGAGTGTTTTATCAAGAAAGAATTCTGTATTTTGTCAGATGCCTTTTCTGTGTCAATCAAGATAGTATGATTTTTCTTCTTTGATTTATTAATATGACATAGGACACTGATTGGTTTTCTTTTGTTGAACTGCCCTTGCATGTCTGGGATAAAACCCATTTAATGATAATGAATAATTCCTTTAACATGCTGTTGGATTCAATAAATGAGTATTTTGTTGAGGATTTTTGCATCTGTATTCATAAGGGAAAAGGTTTGTGATTTTCTTTTTTTGTAATAGCTTTTCTGGCTTTGGTATCAGTGTGATGTTGGCTTCATGGAATGAATTTGGTAGCTTTCCTTCCTGTTGAATTTTTTTGGATGAACTGAACAAGATTGGTATTAAATCTTCATTGAATTATTGGTAGCCATCTGGCCCAGGGTTTTTCATTTTTTAGGAAGTTTTGATGACCATTTCAATCTCTTTACTTGTGATAGGTTAGTTGAGGTGTTCTATTTCTTCTAAAGTCAGTATAGGTTGTTCATGTGTTTCTAGGAATTTGCCCACTCCATCTACTTTGTCTAGTTTGTTGGTGTACAGTTCTTCATACTATCCTTTTATGATCTCTTTTATTTCTGTAGGTCAGTGGTAATGTTCCCACTCTCATTGCTTATTTTGTTTATTTGCATCTTCTCTCTTTTTTCTTTGTCAGTCTAGCTAAAGGTTTATCAATTTTGTTGATCTTTTCAAAGAACCAACTTTTCATTTTGTTGATTCTTTTGTTCTTCTATTTCTTTCCTTCTGCTTGATTTGGGAATAGTGTCCTTGGGTCCAAGATGAGTCAACTGAAGATAGCATTTAGATGGCTCATATTCTTTTTAAGCCGTTCTGCCAGTCTGTATCTTTTGACTAGGGAGTTTATTCCATTATCATTAATGTTAATGTGTTATTACTGTAAAGGCAGTGTTTATGCCATCATTTTGATCTTTGGATTTTATCCGCTATATCTTATTTTCACCACTTCTTTTACACTTTTAGTTACTGATAATCTTCATTTCTAGCCTCTCTTTCTTTTTTTTTTTTTTTTTTAGGGCAGAGCATGCTTTTATTTTATTTTTAATTGAATTAAAGTATTTTTATTTTTTATTTTTTTTAATTGACTTTGTAATAATATTACATTAAAAATATATATGTGAGGTCCCATTCAACCCCACCCCCCCCGCCAATGGTCCACATCATGGCCCATACTCTCCTCCATTCCATCCAGTGGGCCCTGTGAGGATTTACAATGTCCGGTGATTACCTCTGAAGCACCATCCAGGGCAGCTCCATGTCCCAAAGACGCCTCCACCTCTCATCTCTTCCTGCCTTTCCCCATACCCATCGTCCACCATGTCCACTTTTCCCAATCCAATGCCACCTCTTCTATGTGGACATTGGATTGGTTGTGTCCATTGCACCTCTATGTCAAGAGGAGGCTCAGATTCCACCTGGATGCTGGATGCAATCCTCCCATTTTCAGTTGTAATCACTCTAGGCTCCATGGTGTGGTGGTTGTCCTTCTTCAACTCCATCTTAGCTGAGTGTGGTAAGTCCAATAGATCAGATTGTAGGTGCTGGAGTCTGTTGAGGCTCAGGACCTGGCTATCACATTGTCAGTCCAGAGATTCAAATCCCCTAAATATATCTTAAACCCCAACATTAACTGCACCTCCAGCACATTAGCATGAAAGTCTTATGAAGGGAGATCCCATCTGAGTCCAGATTCATCACACATAAACACCATTTCCAAAGAGGGGCCATCTGCCCTGGTAGTTAACCCCATCGGCCATGACCATAACTCCCATGGGTCTCTTTAGCCCTCAAAGGAACCAATATCTGGGGGTTGTATCTGCTTTATCTGTCTCTCTGACTCTGCTCAGTTGTGCATGAGGGCAATCCTTCTGCCAGCCTCCAGACTCTTTTTTAGAAACTCGTAGCCATATAAACTCATTTCTCCTTTCCATTTCCCCCTTACTTTAGGTCAAACAGTCTAGCCTCTCTTTCAAACCACTCTCTGCTGTCTTCTCTTTTCAGGCTGCACCACTCTCTTTCATATTTCCTGTAAGGCTAGTTTCTTGGTGAAAAATTCTCTCCATTTCTGTTTATCTGTGAATATTCTAAAGTAACCCTCCTTTTCAAAATGTAGGCTTGCTGGACATAAAATTCTTGGCCAGAAGTTTTTCTGTTTCAGTATCTCAAATTTATCATACAATTGCCTTCTTGCCTCCATGGTTTCTGATGAGAAATCAGCACTTAATCTTATTGGGAATCCCTTGCATGTGAAGAATCACTTCTCTCTTGCTGCTTTCTGAATTTTCTCTTTATCTTTGGCATTTAATATTCAGATTAGTATGTGTCTCATAGTTCATCTATTCAGATTCATTTGAATTGGAGTATGTTTTGCCTCCTAGACACAGATATCTATGTCCTTTAAAAGAGTTAGGAAATTTCCACAATCATATCCTCAAAAATTCCTTCTGTTTCATTTACCTTTTCTTCCCTTTCTGCACATGGGATGTGTGTTTGCATGCTTCTTTCCATTACTTAGTTCCCTGAAATGCTGTTCATTTTTTCTTTTCCATTATTTTCTTTATCTGTTCTTCTGTGTGTTCATTTTCAGAGGCTGTGTCTTCAAGCTCACTGATATTTTCTTTAGCCCCTTCAAATCTTCTGTTAAATCTTCTGTTATATGTCTTTAGCATATTTTTTATTTATTTTTGTGCCTTTCATTCCCATAAAATATTATTTTTCTATGTATGCTGTCAAATTCTTCTTTATGTTCACCCGGCATTTCTTAATCTTTTAGCCATCACATTGAATTTATTAAGATTTGTTTGAATATCTGTGATTAGTTGTCTTAATTCTTGTATGTTATCTGAAGGTTAATTTGTTCCTTTGACTGGGCCTTATCGTTCTGTTTCTTTGTATGGCTTGTAATTTTTGCTGGCATTTTGACATCTGATTTTCTTGATATATTTGTTCTGGGTTCAGTTTCTGTCTTTAGTCTAGGGCTTTCTTGTTGATTGGCTTTTTGCTAAAACCCCTCTTTGATACTTCATTCAATTTATCTTGGAACTTGCTATTTAGCCAATCTGAATTTTTTTCAGCTTTTATTCATCTGTATCTTGCCCTATCTCCTTGACCAGGGGCAAATTAGGGGCCAAGGGTACAGTTGGTACTGTAAGCTGACATTACTCACATTGCCTCTTGGACCAGTGAAGTCCCACCCACCTTTCTCCCCTCCCAGGGATGGGCATGAAGCTGCAGCTGTGGGTATTAATTCAAGTCCTGTGGGCCAGACCCACCTGTAGTTGCCTGGAGAGACTGATGAAGCTCCATACAACTTTCTCCCCTGCCTGCGGTAGGGATGGAGCCACTGGTGTTGGCAGTAAACAAAGTTGTACAGACCGAAACTGACTGCATTTGCTGGAGATATTGATGAAGCTCTGCCCACTCTTCTCCCCTGCCCAGTGTGGGGACAGAGCCATGGCTGTAGACAAAAATCCAAACTGTGGGAGCCTAAACCAACTGTAGTTGCTTTAAAAGGTTGATCATACTCTGCCCACCTTACTCCCCTGCCAGGGGCAGGGATGGAGTTGCAGGTCTTGGTAGGAGTCTAAGCAGTGTGGGCCAAAACTAACTATTTGCCTAAAGAGACTGATGAAGTACCACCCACCTTTATTCCCTTCCAGAGGTGGGAATGGAGCCAAAGGTATTGGCAACAAGTCTTCAGGCTGCAAGTGACTGCAGTTGCCCAGAGAGACTGATGCATTTCTGCCTATCTTCCTTCCCTATCAGGGGAGGGGGTGGAGTCCCAGATGTGGGTAATAGACTAAGCAATGGAGGGTCAAAACTGGCCACAGGTGCTTGGAGAGACTGTTCTCCCTCTTCCCCTGCCAGGGGCAGGGATGTAGCTGCATGTGTAAGTAATAGTCTAATCAAGGCAGGCAGAAACTGACCACATTTGCCTGGAGATACTAATGTAGCAGCAACTCCCTTCCAGGTGCGAGCCCAGAGCCCAGGCTGAGACAGCAATCTGCTGGGGAGAAAGCCAGTCCCTACCATCCAGGAAATCACTGTGATTTTCAATCAGGCTTGCTTCTCCTCCTGCTGGGGGCAAAGTTAAAATGGAGGCTACTGGCCTCTTTCTGACTTGGACAGGTTCAAACTTTAGCTGTACTTCCAATTGGACTTTAGCCATCCGAATTTACTAATGAAGAGCTGAAGTTAGTGCCCGGTCATCTTTTCCTGCCCTGATTTAGGGAAATGGAGATTCCACCTCCAGCCACGGGGTAGCTCCTGAGGTCTCCTTCCCTGCCAGCAGAGGATGGGCACCAGCCTTCACAGCACAGAGCGTTCTACTCACAATCTTCACTGCAGATGGTCAGCCTCCTCCTCCTTTTTTCCCAAGGATGTTTCAGGGTGCTCTTCTGGTCTCCTGAGCCTGCCTCCCAAACAGTCGATTTAGATAGCTTCTGGCTGATTACTAACTGCACTGTAGGATAAGCTGGCTCTTGGAACTCCTTACACTGCTGCCAATTTGCCTAACCCCTTGATGGTTAGTATTCTTTAACAATATAGTAATTTTAAAAATTAAGATATGTACCTTGATTTTTAGACAATGTTATTGCACACTGTTATTAGAGTTCTCTAGAGAAACAGAACTGACAGGAGGTATCTATAAATAGTATGAGATTTATAAAATTCTCTCATGCAACTGTGGAGATGCACAAGTCCAAATTACATAGGGCAGGCTGCAAACCAGGGGCTCTGGCTGTCCCAAGTAGAGATGGGATTTCTCTCTCTGAATGCTGAAATCACGTCCCCTTTTAAGGCCTTCAACTGATTGGATGAGACATCACTCATTGCTGATCGCAATCTCCTCAGTTGATTGCAGATGAAACCAGCCATCTATGCAATCAACTCACTGATGATTAAAGTCTATGAAATGCCCTTGTATTACAATTAGCCCAGTGCTTGCTTGACCAAATACTAGGTGCCATTACCTGACTGAGTTGACACATTAGCCTAACCATCACACATAGTTAATAGACTATGGAATAGTGTAAATATATTTTTCATATGTACTGGGAAATCAAAGGATTTATTTGACTTGCTTACGATATTTGCTTTATTGTGGGGGTCTGAAACTGAACTCTCAATATCTCTGAGGTATGCCTGTATTAGGCACATAATTGGTACTCATGTAAAGGGACTAATTAATTGCTTATGAAATCTATTATATTAGCACAATTTATTTTTACAAGGGAAGCCTAGTAGATAATTCAAAATATTCACTAGGAATAAATGTCCTCTGTCAAGTTCATAGTAAGGGAGATAAATATTAAAGGCAATAGTGACAAAATAAATACGTTAAGGATGTAACCTTTCTTGTAGACTTTATTTTGTATTTTTTAGATGATACAGATAATGAAAAGGTGAAATAAAACTTAAGGTTTTTTACAAGCCTTAGAATTGTTGTACTATAGATACAAACATTATGGGTCCTTTCCCTAGGATTGTTTTTTAAAAAGCACTTCTGAGTTCTGACCAACTTTTAGAGTTAGTGCTTCCTTATGTCAGTAATAAAGAGTAAATAAAGGTACTGTGCTTCTTTAAGTGAAGGGTATATTTTAGCAGTTTATTACATTATCTTTGTGATCTGCTCTGGATCTTCTAGCTCACTGGCTCCAAATAAAATACTTTGCCTGATGCCCAACTTTGGTAGAATTTGCTTCATGCTGAGATTTTAGGCAATTTACAAAAGCCTCCCTTCTTCTCCACTCGCACAATTCTGGTTTACTAGAGTTAGGATTGAATTTTCTAAAGTTAGTATCTATTCTGGTTTCTCTACTAGAACCATATGAAAGGAATGAAAAAGAAGATTTTTGTGACCTTTGGAAAAGAGGTACAAAAGTGTTCTTCACAAGTGGATACATAAGTAATCTTGTGACAATTTATTGGGAGGAGTTCCCCCCCTCAATTTTTTTATTTCTGTATGTGAAAATAAAAATACATTAGTGAAACTTTCAAAGACCAAGCTCCTCCTCAATTTTTCTTTCTTCTATTGATGTTCATACTACTAATTTCACTACCTTATAACTGTGCAATCTAAACAGAATAATGCTATGCCCTATGAATAAAGTTTATTATTTATCATGATAATCCATGTGATGCATTTGTTCCTCAATGGTAGATTAAGATACAGCCAAAATAAGCAAATTTAATGCTCTTTGTTTTCAAGGCTCAATGCATATATAAATGTGCTTTGAATCCTTGACTGGAAGAAAAAAGATAAGGATAGATTGTCGACTCCTCTACACTATGCTTTAGTTTCTGGGAAAAAAAAGGGTGATGCTGTTAAGTATGTATGACAATAATTGATTAAAGTCGAGTCCAAAAATGCTGTTCTGTGGTTTGGTCTCCCAATGTGAGTTTTGCCTTTGGAGTCTGTTTAGGACTTTCATAGCCTCGGTTGATGTAGAATCCATTTTTGCCATCACCTGAATAGTCTGTCCTGTTTGTGGGAGGCCAGGTTGAATCTTCTGCCAGCTTTTTTTGCCAGTTCTTATATTGACTTTTGGAGTAGAATCCAAATATTTTCTTGATTAACATCCAAAGCTCTCGATTTTGAAGGATGGCATCCTAGAAAATCAGGTGGGAAAGAATAATCAAACCATCATCCACTTCTCCCTGCTACCAGGTTACTCATAACCACATCCTGCCTCCTGAGCCCTTCCTCTAAGATTCTAAGATGCTATTTTTTTTAAGGAGGTACTGGGGATTGAACCTGGGACCTTGTACATGGGAAGCAGGTGCTCAACCACTGAGTTATATCTGCTCCCCTAAGATGTGCTTTTTACTGCTGCTTCTGCAGCCATTGCTTCACCTGCAGGACCCAGGAAGTCCAGCAGCTCCCCTACTTCTTTCCTTTGAGAAGTGAGAAGATGCTTGTGTTCACAGAAATCTGCTGAAAGCTTATAGCATTTTATTTCCACAGATTTCCTAGCTAAAACCTGGCTAATGATTCACTTAAATTTATTTTATTGCCAAACTGAAATAATAATGTATTCAAAATCAAGAAAAGGACAAAAAAAAGTCACTGTTAGTCCTGCCTCCTGCCTCCAGCCCCATACAAATTGCCATATAAAGGATTGATGAACAAACAGTTGAACCCTCAAAATCAAATAGCTTTTATTTTCTGTTTTCAGAGGGTCCTCTTTTTTCTTTATCCATGTGCACAAACAATTTTTATGCATTTATAATAATAGGATTGGTAAAACTTTGTATTCTACTTTTGTTTGAGTTATTATGTCATATACTATTTTCTGTTGCTACATTCTTCTTAATAATCATTATTTGGTGATGACAGCCTTATTTCAAATTGTTGTTTAACAAACAGCATCTGTATTATTGAACACGAAAGTTGAGTCATATGTTGCCACTGTAGGCAGTACTATGATGAATACCTTTATATATGTAGGGTTTTTTTCCTTCTTCTTTTGGTTTATATTTTAAAAATATAACCTTAAAAATGGAATTCCTGAGTTAAAGGGTAATAAAAATGTTATGCTCATTGTATACATTATAAAATTGCTTTCCACAGGGTTTATATTGATTTTTACTGGACAGGTCACTTGTACAATTTCCTCAGTTTTGCTTATCAACATGGAACCCTTTTAAGATTCACTATAAAACAGTTGCTTAAGAGCTAATATAATCCTGGTAAAGTCTAAAAAATAAAAATCTTTCCTCAAAGAATTCTTTTCAGAGTGAGAAACTGGTGTTTAAAAAATTATCCACATGTTCCTCAGTTATAATATCTGAAAACATGAATAAAGATATTTGTATATGTTTTTTAAGTTCTGGTTGATTCCTTTCCCCAAGGAGCTTACCTACATGAATCTTTTTTAGATTAACCCCACCCCCTTTAAAAAGTAGCATTCGAACCTTTAGCTGAGCTGGTAAAGTCACTTAGTGACGGTGCACAGACAAGAAATGCTATAGGGGAGACCTTCACAGGTAGGAATTGACTACAATGAGCCATAGATCCCTTTTCTCTTAATTAAGAAAGTCTTCCTGGTGAGGACTCCTCTGCTGAGCTTTATTTTAAAAGGTCTCATTGAATTTTAGAGCTGGAAAGTCTAAATTGCTGTCTTCTCTACAAGATTATGGAGATATAAGAAAAGTACAACACAACACTTCATGTAAGCCAAAATGAGAGATAACTGGATGCTTCGCTTTCTATGCCTAAGATACTGGGAGCATTTCTACGCAGACTTCAAATAATTTTAAATAATTCTTCAAGGAACTTCCCCCAAAGAGAATATGTGCATTATTTATAAATTCTTAACAACTATCCTTTTTAGGGAATAAAGAGGTTGCTTTAAAAAATGAGCATCTGTTGAGAATGAGACACTTCTTTGACTTATCCCGTGGAAAAAGTAGTAAGAACCATACAGAAATGATTTTACCTCTACAAAGAAGGCCACACAGAACTGGGTGAGGGCTGCCACCAAAATCGAAACCCTCCATGATGTGGTGGTTGGGATGAACTGTGGGAAAAAAAACACCACCATTATACTTTTCTTACCTTATACTCCGAAAACACACATGTTAATGATCTTACTTAATCGAACTGAGCTTGGAGGGTGGGCATTAATTTCCCCATCTTTTCTCAGATGAGAAAAATGAAGGTGGTGTCTTGCTCAAGTGCTCAGAGTCTGTAAGTAAATGGGCCGAGCCAGAATTCAAACGAGGCCTGACTGCCACTCAGCCTGTGGTCCCTCTGCTGCCTGACAGTGTCCATGGAGTAAACATGTCCTCGATTGTAGAGGTTAAGACCAGGCACACTTTGGAGCCGATGTATTTCTCTTAATTTTTTCCCCCTTTTCATACAGGCAAGAGAGTATAAGACTAAATCACTCATGTAATAATATTATTAATTCTAATTCCCCCAAAAGCGAATTACACTGAGAATTCTTTTGTTTGTTTTTTGTTTGTTTGTTTGTAAAATAGCACATAGGTGAGACATTAGGGTAGCAAAGGTGCACGTTTATTTTTATTTAAACTGGGGACAAATTTCTGAAAGAGTGTTCCCAGCCCTAACTCTAATGACTTGATGAAAGTCAGGCCCACCAATCCAGCACCCACTTTTAAGGATTGAAGGGTACACACTGATCTTCTAATGCAATTATTTGATAGCCGTGAGAGACAGAAACACCCACGGCCGCATCCATAGTCAAAGAGCAGCCCCCTTTTGGACTCTTCCCCAAGGCAGAAGAGTGAGGACTGTGTGTGAGACTGAGTTCCCTTCAGGACCAAAAAATCACAGACCCTCCATAGTGTTGAAATGCTTACCTTGAATACCCATCCCTAACATGGGTTACTTCAAAGTGATATTTTATTTACCACTTTTCCCCAAGTGGGAGACAGCTTTTATGGGAGCCGTGAAATACAGTGAACTTGGTGGACGGGTGGTCCGGCAAAGGCTGTAAGACATGCCTGTGATTTGGGTCCCAGTGGAGAACCTGGGCCTTTCCCTCACGCTTCCATGCCCTGACCTGGGAAGGCCCTTCTTCATGCCTCGGCTGGGATGGCATTTGTCACACCAACTGGTAATTATTCACTTATGTGACTGCCTTCCCACTGGCTTCTGAAGTCCTTGAGAGCAGTGACTGAGTCTTACTTGCCTTTGTAACCCTTGTGCTAAGCATACCCTGGAGCTTCATAAAGTTTGAAAAATTAATGAAAGGTTTAGGTTTTTATTTCTTAACTGCTTCTCTCTCCACAGCCCCTCTGCTCTCAGACATAGCCTTCCTGCCATCACCTAATTAATCTATCTTAAAAGCACTGCCGGAAAACCTGCTAGACTATCTTCAATGACTCCCTGTTGCTCTTGCCATGAAGTCCAACCTCCACTGGCTGCCTTTGTCCACCCATCCCTTCCTTCATGCTTCACTCTTGTTCCTGACACGCCACAGCATGCTGCCTCCATTTTAGTCCATCTTATAGATGTGAAATAAACTTTGCCTTTGATTGTTGTATCTGCTAACCTACTCTTTTTTTGCATTCCCCAAACAAAAGAGATTCAGTCTCTTTCGTGTAGTTTGTTCTCATGTTTGGGAATATCCCTACATCCTGCTGCACCAAATCGGGCCTATCCTTTGGGTCCCAAACCAAACTGCGTCTCCTTCAGAAAGCCTCCTACAACAGCCTCTGGCAGCAGTGAGAGCTCTCCATTCCAATGTTCTTCCCAGTTCTCTCTCTTTCTGTACACTCTCTTCAAGCATGAATGGCTTTAGGTGACCGTTCCATTATTTCACTTACATATGGCTCATCTCTGCAACAAAACTAAGAGGTCAGGGGTCAAGCTTTCCCGTCCTTTCATTTTCCTTATAATGTTGGGTCTAATAATGATTCAATAACCTCTTGATGAATTGAATTTCAACCCAGTGCACTTTGGATCAAATGATGTCCCTGAAATAAAACTCCCTATAGTCAATATCTTACAGACAGAGCATTATTGACCTTTAAGTCCAACTTTTTCTATTCTCTGACAACTACTTTATAATTTCTACTATAAGTTTAAAAGGTTTAAACTTGGGGAATTAATAATTGTATTGATTAATTTTATTATATTAGCAGAACATGGCAGAATAAAATATCCAAACACAATATATTAGGCATGAACAGGGTAAAGGTTCCCAACTGATGATACTAATAATATGAAAACAATCAGAGGCTAGCATATTTGAGATTCAGAAATGTTATTTGCTGTTCTAGTACATGGACATATTCTCACAATATTTAGTGGTCAGAGAGGATACAAATTACAAATTACAATTTGCAAATTACAATAGAAATATGGTCCTATTGCACGCATGAATTGTACCAGATGTGCGAATGAATACCTCTTACCTCCATTCCACGGTATATATCTTGAAAATCAGAAAACAGAATGAAAATTGTGAGACTCAAGGCAGATATTAGCAGAAATGAGAACACATCTGAAAAAACACCAAACATTATTTTTAGATGTTATAAGAGTGTTTCATATAATTTGGCGCACATTGCAGAAACAATTTTCTCTGTTGGGCAAATAACAGATCCGTCTTCAGATGTTTTGATACAGTCTCATATGTTTTAAAATATGTTCTTATGCTTTGAAGATAAAGGTGATATCCTAAAATCTTTCCTTGAAAGGCTGCTAATGAAATGTATTACAGCAACCTCCATAAAGGTGTTACCTCGACTGAGGCTTCCAGGGGCTGGGGCATCCTGCTGGGACCAGCCCTTCTAAAGGGCCACCAGAGAGGCCCTGGTGCATTGTCACCTGCATGGCTCCTGAGCCCTAACGCATGGATGAACAGCTGGTCCTTAAGACAGTGCTGCGTTCCTCCTCGCTGCCTACAGAATAAAGCCCAAGGCCCTTCCACAGTCTGCTCCCAACTGCCTTTCTAAACGGATCTCTGATTGCTCTTCCTGATGTGCAGTAGGAAAAGGAGACCACAATACCTGCTGTTTCCACAGAGGCCTAACGCTTTCCAGCTTCTGTGCCTTTGCTTACAAAATATTCAGTGTAGCTAATATTTTCCTCTCTGTCTTGGCATGTTCCAATTTTTTCTTAACAAGCCCAGGTCAAATGCCACTTTCTCTTTAAAAGAGTCCCCTAATCTTTCCTCGCCATGTTTTATTTCATATACTATGTATAATACGCTGCTTTGATATCATCTTAATTTATGTATCAACTAGACTGTAATGATTTGAAAGTGACTTTTTGTGTCTGGCTGTCTGGGTCCCCGAATAGAAGAAGTATGTGAAAAACAAGTGTGAACATCTGTCCGGTTCCTTTTTCCAACCTGCCCAAATTTACTTTTGAGAGCTGAACTTCCCAGGATGCAATGCACTGACATCACTGCTCTTATTCCCCCAACCCCATCCACTCACATCCTTCAAAGCTTTAGACACAGCACTCAGTAGATAGTGATTTATAGATGTTCTGTGATAGGATTATCACTTACAGGCCAAAACAGGGGCATTTAATCAGTGCTACCATGAGATAAATGATTCTCACAACTTGCAGCAATGGTAAAGAAGATACTATATCAATTCTGAAGGTCAACAATAGGGAGGCATAAGGGGATATGTTATTTTTTCCTTTTGGTATAATAAAAATATTCTAAAATTGACTGAGTTGGTGACAGCATAACTCGGGATGAAAATTAGAGGTCCTGAGTGTACGGCTTAAATGGATTGTACAAGGCAGGGGATTGTATAACACAGTGGAATCCAGTGGTGGAAGATGGACTGGGTTAACAGAACAAAGGCGAGATGTTCTCTCGTGAACTATAACAAATATATAATACCACTACAGGTTGTTAATAATAAGGAAAGTTTGGGGAAAAGTACACCAAATGTAAGATAAACCTGTAGTTAGGAGTAAGAGTTTGATGGTGCTCTTTCATCTACCATCTGTAACAAATGTTCCAGAACAATGCAAGTTATTGCTGGTGGGGTAGTACATGGCAGTCCTGTATGTTATGCATGTTTGATTTATTATAAACTTATTTATGTATGTTCATGAATGCATGATATACTAAAATAAAATTTTTAAGTGAGAAAAAAAAACCTAGTTTTTTCTCTTATACTCTGCCTATAGTTTCTATTTTTCCAGCTACCAAAGTTTTGTTGTCATCCTTGAGTCCCTACAGGCACCCTTATATTCATCCATGCACCACTTGACATGTACGACTAGAGGCATCCCAGGCAGATCATCAGGCTGGCTTGGGCAGAGTGTAAGGCAGAGAGAAGGAAGCTGGGAACCAGAGTATTAGGAAGAGAGAAAAAAGTGGGAAGTAAAGCTCCCATAATAAAGTGCTGTGAGTATGTCAGTGGTAAGAAGCCCCCAGAAGATGTCTGTAGGAGTTTTTATTTATTTTCTTGCTTGGAGTCCCAGAAACCCAGACACTGGGGAAGAAGAGGATGCAGCGAATGTCCTTCTTGACGAAACTTGGTATTCACAAGCAATTGGGCTGAATGGTGTACACATCTCTCTGTTCTCAGACTAATGATCTGAAAGGCAAGTCAGGCCAGTGCACAAATGAGCAGTGCAGAAACAAAATTATAAGGCTCTCCCTGTTCTTTAATTCAGTTTTGAAAAATATCATGAAGAACTGAAGTGAATATTACCCTTCTCAGTGAGGTACTGTTCATGAGGAAACTTAGGAGAATGAAGTCTGTTGACATAAGTGATTTGGGAAGACAAGTCCAGTGTACGACATTACTTATTTTTAGATAAGGAAAGGGCTAGTGAATATTCATAGATCTATTTCCATAAAATTTGTTTATTTATTTATTTTTGTTTATGTATTATGTTTATGTATTATTTTTATGTATTATTGTTTATTTATTTATTTATTTTCAGGAGTAGCAGGGATTGAACCCAGGACCTCAAACATGCAAAGCAGGTACTTAACCACTGAGCTATGTCTGCTCTGCTTGTTTCCATAAAATTTAAATCCATGCTTTTTCGGTATCTTGTCATGGTAAAGTTTACCTTCTGTCAAGGTTAAGATAGAAGTTAAGAAGAGCAACAGCTTTCCTGTTATACAAAAATAAATTTATTTTTAACAGTAGTGCCAAGGTCTGTTGACTTGTGACCTTGAGACTATATGATTTGTTATAAGATTACATTTGTTGGAATCTGTGTTATAAAACTTCTTTATTTAAAATGATCGATTATGTTTGGCTTGGGAGTTTGAGCTTATTTACAATAATAAGCTCTAATCAATAATAGCTCTAATCAATGCAATTTATATTAAAGACCTTTGCAGCTATGATTAAAATTAAAGTACTAGCCACCCTTATATACGGATTTGTAAAATATATTTAGAATTAAAATAAAGAACTATAAGAGGTTAATTTTAAAACATATGTCAGAATCTTGAATTGTTGTGAACAGAGCCAAGGGCATTAACAAACACTGTATCAAAATTAAGAAAATAGTTAAGAAGTTCAAGATGAGATTTATAGGGAAGCAGACTTGACCCAGTGGTTAGGGTGTCTGTCTACCACATGGGAGGTCCACGTTCAAAGCCCGGGCCTCATCGACCCATGTGGAGTTGGCCCATGCGCAATGCTGATGCACACAAGGAGTGCCCTGCCACGCAGGGGTGTCGCCCACATAGGGGAGCCCCATGCGCAAGGAGTGCACCCCATAAGGAGAGCTGCCCAGCGCAAAAGAAAGTGCAGCCTGCCCAGGAGTGGTGCTGCACACAGGGAGAGCTGACACAACAAGATGAAGCAACAAAAAGAAACACAGATTCCCATGCTGCTGACAACAGAAGCGGAAAGAGAAGACGACGCAGCAAACAGACACAGAGAACAGACAAATGGGGCGGGGGCAGGGGAGAAAGGGAGATAAATAAATAAATAAATAAATAAATCTTTAAAAAAAAAGATGAGGTTTATAGGATATATAAAATTAGAGGAAGACCTTAGCATACTTTCAAAACCTTTAACTGACCAGCTATACCAAAAATTGAGGCAAGAACAGAGAATCTGAGCATATATAATTGCATATATAATGTATATACAATATGTATCATTGTTAAGACTGATTTAATATAGTAAATGTAGATTTCTAACTCAGGAATAGGAACTAGACCTACTTTTCTAACATCTATGACTCATTTAGAGAACAGAGTTTAGTGTTTATGCTATGTGAAGCATATACATTTATAATATATGATATAAGTTATATATATATATATAAGAAATCCATAAATGTATTTAAATACATTCCCCAAAAAGTTGGGGAATAAATGAATGGAAAGAATATAAAATATTCAACAGTCAATCTAATCTGCTAAAACTGTTTGACTAGTTGATACACCAGTTTAATGCCTACCTAAAACTATACACCAAAATTAACATTAGATTTAAAAAGAATTAAATGAAAACAAAAAATTAAATAAGTGACACTACATCAGATTTTGCAATTAGAAAAAACTTTTATCTGTGCATAAAGGCAATGGAAAAAAATCACAAAGGAAAAAAACAACTCACACAAATAAATAATAATACCTACCAATAGAAAAAAAATGGGTAAAGAATAAAAAGAGACCTCATTTAGTAGTTTTCCTCACAGGACTGGGAAGTTTGTAATACTCCCATTTTACAGATGAGAGAATAGGGGCACAGAATGGTTAAAGTAACTTCCCTAAGGCCAAATAACCCCAGGAAATCGGCAACCCCTCGATGAGTCATTCCTTGGAATATATGATAACCTGTCTCCCCAGTGTAACAGAGTTAGACTCATTTACGATTTCGCTAAACATAGTAATTGTTTTCCCTCAACCAATTACTTCATCAGTGGGTTGCAACTCTGAGTAGGGTAGGGAAGGACAAAGAATATTCAGAAAGAAATACTAAATCCATATACTTACAGTTTGTGTAGATGGGTTTTCGAAATGGCTTCCCCTTAGAAAAGATAAATGCTACTGTGATACAGTTGATGGTGGTGATGGGCCACAGGGTGGTACTCTCAAAACTTAAAACTGAGCCAGGAATCAGAGTTGCATTTCCAGTCCAGTTTCTCTCCAAGCTCACATTTGTTGAGAAATTATTTTGGTTGGCCAGGAAGCACTCACTACAAAAGAATCACCGGCATTTGTGAGGCTTTTCATTTTATTTTTATTCAGTCAGTGGGGTTGGGGGGAGTTAATCACTACTAGGGGAACCTCTACTCTCAAACTGTTCTAGGCAGTAAAATACAAACAGATATTTTTTCACCTCTTGCAGAAATGAAATTCAGAGAAAGTCAAGGTTGTTCTTTGCCCAGCCTTCCACTGGGCACTTGGGGTAAGTGATCTGTCTTGAAAGGGCCTGGGTGGCAGTTTTCCATAACATTTCTTCCAAATCATGGGGTAAATTAACCATGTGTGAGTGTGTGTGTGTATGTGTGTGTGTCTGTATAGTGTTTTCTCTTTCATGGATCAATGCAAGCTTCCTAAATTGGGTTCTGAATTTGAGTCTCCTTAGTCTAATCTGTTCTGTCCAGACATCCAAAGTATCTTCTTAAAGATCTGAACACAAAACTCTCCTGCTAAAGCTAGAGGCAGGAATACCCAGAACTCCTCATTTCCTGTCCTTTGCCCTTTGGCTGTGCTGTCTCCTAGATTTAATAAGAACTCTACCTCTCTGAATTATAATCACTCCAAACTGGGGGAAAATACGGTTTTGAAACTAAAAGGAATTTATATGCCATGTAAACTTGAATTACTGAATTCTGGATCTAAATAAGAATGGTAGACATCATCTGTGTTTTACTCATTTATAAGGCTTTGCTACCTTTCATGATCACTTTGGAGCATGGAAGTTTGTACATACCCTTCTTTAAAAATCTAGGTCTTCTGTCTTTCATTTGTGGGGAAGTTAGGAGTCTTTGCCAGCAAAAATGAAAGGTCAAGCATCTATGCATAGCTTACCTCATGTCACACTTAATTTCTAGTAAAGAAATTCAGGCTCAGAGAAATTTACCTTGAGTCTCACATAGTCAGAAGCAAAGCCAGAATTAGAATCTAGGTCTACTGATGGGCCGTTGACTGTTCCCACTCAGCCAGAACAATGACATTTTTATGTATTGAATCATGTTTCCCCAAAAGACAACTTCAAGGCCTCACCCCTGGTCCTGTGAATGTGAACCCTTTTGTAAATAGGATCTTTGAGGATGGTGTTAGTTAAGGTGAGGCCAAACGGAATCAGGGTGGACGTTAACTCTCAGTAGGAGAGAAGGAGACAGATGGGTACTGAGTTACGGATTGCCAGCAAGTCATCACAGAACTCTACAGACATCAGAGAAAGCATGATCCTACTGACAACTTGATTTTGGACTTTCAGCCTCTGAAATGGTGAAGTAATAAATTCCTATTATTTCAGCCAACTAGTCTGTGGTACAGAAAACTAACACAGGTAACGGTGCTAACGTTTTTATTTTAATATGCACTTTTAAAAAAATCCAAGCTAGTTTAAGCAAATTTTTTTTTTTGTTATAAATTTATGTCAGGAGTCAGAGAACTATAGTCCACAGGCCAAATCTGATCCTCAACAGATACATGTTTGCCAAACCTTGGTCTTTATGATACCCAATTCACCAGGAAATTAATACATTCAGTCAGTCAACCAGCTGTTAGATCTACAATCAAACAGCCAACATGACAGTTTCCCACCCACTCTGCAGCACTCCAGCCATTAACTGTATTCTGCATTCTGTCTTATCATTTTGATTTTGCAGTGTAGAGATACAACTATTGTTAACTCATCTTAGGATATTTGTTCAAACCAAGTTATACAATTTCAGTGGCTACTCATTGTAAGAAACTGAGCTTTACCTGTATCTGTAGACCTTGCAATACCAGGGTTGCTGCTTCACATAGAGAAATGCACTGATCTGAACAATGCAGGTGAAACAGGAATTTAAAAAGATTGAGAGCAGCAAAGGAGGAGAGTGGAGGTGTCCTGCTGGCCGATATGGAGCCAGTTTTGGATAGGCATGAGTTGAACTCACTGAAAGACAAATGCATTTTTTTCCATTATCATTTCATCAATGAGAATAAAGGTTGAGCTGCATATTATCCTGAATCTTACGTTAGAATTCCAATTCAGTAACATGAATGAGGGTTTACACCTACCTGAGAATATTGCCTAGTTGCATACCTGATTCTACCAGTTTTTGTCTCTTCCATGCTTTGGTTTCACTTTCAGGAATGCAAAGAAATAGGTTCAAAAGTTCTGTCATTAAAAAATGTATTATCTTGCATGGTGCAAAAAATTTCTCCACAACCAAACTGAACAGAAAAGTTATCCTAAAGAGAAAGATAGCCTTCCACATGAGATAATAAGACCAATAATATTTCTCAGTGATGATGGGAAAGCAGAGAGTTAGGGTGATGAACATAGGGAGGAATCTAGCTAGACTAGACATTATATACTGGGTAGTTAAAAGAGTAAGCTTTCATCCAGTTATTCATTCATCCAACATTCCTGGGCACTTCAATATGCTAGGCACTATGCTAGATACTAGAGGTGTGTTCTGCTCCCTCCTGGCTAAGTGTGTGAGTGGAGGTCTGGTAGTACAATTTACGCTTGGTTTGGAAAAAGACCTCATAAAAAGCTTTGCTTCCAGATGGTAGTGTTAAAATATATTGCATATTTGATCTTAGATTTATTTTTTGAAATTTAAAAGGGTTGGCGATGGGCAAAGAATAAAAAGAACTCAAAAAAAGAGAGAGGATGAGTACAGCCTTCTAAGAAGCACACATTCTAATAAGTTGATGAAAATGAAATGGACTTTATTTCCCAGAATAAAGCAGGAGCTTGGGGAGGTCAGAAATTAGAAACCACATTTAAAGGTTTGCATTATAATCTTCCCTTTTTACTGGTCTTTATAACTGTCACCTCTTCCCTCTTCACTTTTTTTTTTCCTTTTTTTTTTACTGTAGGAAGGGAAGTAGGGTGTGTATGCTTAGGTTTGTGTTCACACATGTTGGGGAGGTGGGGCAGGGAATGGGTATCCAGTTTAGGATAATGAAACTCTAAACAGGTATTCAGCTTGTTCAGTGTATGTTCTGGGGGTAATCTCTGGGCATTTGTTCTTCTCATGCATAAAAATGAGTGTTGAAATATCTAAAAGATCTCCAAAGGCTCTACCACCTCAGTTATTCCAACGTTCTATGACAATTTGAGGGTTTGTCCTCACCAATTCAATCCATGCTTCCCAGGAAGGTGCTGATCTAGAGGCTGTGGGTGATGCAGATATGAGGAAGACAGCTCCTGCCCTCAAAGAACTTGAAGTCTGGTGAAAGAAAAGGCCGGGTACACAAAGAAGGGGATCGCAGTATGTACTGCCATCAGTGCTGTGGAGAGGAGCAAAAAGAACTATGCTCCGAGGCCACAAAAGGCAGAGGCTGCAGTGCTTAGGGGTCCCTCTGCACTCCAGCATCCAAGGTAGAAAGTGGCCAGAGAGTTCCTACAGAGGCCATGGGTAGAGGAGGGAGAAGTATAATTGTATCGCTGTGCATCTGACCTCTGCTTCTTTGGTCTTCTCTTTATCACATGCCTGTGATTGTTTCTGGCTTTTCTTTAAACAGGGATGTGGTGAATTGAATTATTAGCCTCACAATGGTGGGGTGTACTTTACTATCCCCTTAAACTGTGGCTCCACTATGAGACGTGGTCTGGCCAAATGTTAGCAGTGGCTTGAAGTAAATACGCTTGCATGGCTGGGCTTGATCTCCCGATTTCCTGTAATCAACAGTGAGAAGATTATGCCCTGGGGTCTGTTCATTCAGCCTGGACCCCAGAATGAAAAATAGGAACAGATCTGAATCATTTCCACAGTCTAGATTAAGAACAATTGATCTATATTCAAAGGTGAGGTGCTTGTCTGAGCCTACTTAGATCAGCTAAACCACAGTCGATTTATAGACTCATGATTGGAGAGAATAAATGCTTGGTGTTATAAGTCCCTGAGTTTTGGGGTTGTTTGTTATGCAATATTATTGTGGCAAAGACTACTTTAGTTTTTCCCATATTAGAAACTCAGTACTTCCTGACAGGCAATTTGTATACCTGACTATAAATAAAAATAAAAATAACAGCTACCATTTTAGGGCACCTACTAGGTCCCAAGGTTGTACTAAGTGTTTTTCTAACATGATTTGCTTATAAAACAAAGACAAATAAGTATCAAGCTTCCATTCTAGAGGTGAAGAAACAGGTTCTTAGAAGTAGAGTCCCTTGCTCAAGGACCCACAGTTAGTGATGAGTGACAGGGGGATGATGTAAACCCAAATCTGTCTGATGGCAAAGTCTCATATTCTCTGCTCTGTAGCATATTGCAGTATGATGGATCCCATACATTAAAGAATATAAATGAGAAACCCAAAACACAAGCATGGACATTATTATTTAGCAGCAGGCAGAGGAATGTTTTTTTGAATTGGCCAGGTTTACTTAAAACAATGATGAGGTATGCTATCAGACTGCACACAAAGGAGTGCAAACTTGTGAAATGTTATATTTTATTCAGAATTAATTATTTCCTCCACTGAGCTCCCACAGCATATTGCTCATATCACTGCTATAGTGCATGGTGTCTTGCATTAAATCTAGTAGTTCCTACGTGCATTCAGCAGAGTGCGAGCTGCCTGAGGGAAGAAACTCTGCCTTATTCCACTTTCAGGCCCTTACTGAACTTCACACAGGGCCTGACACATAAGAGTACTTAGCACTTTCAAATTCTATCCTCAAATAATACTTTTAAATTGTTCAGCATCATTTGTATGCAATGTGGTAGTGCTTTTCCTGAGTAGTTGGTCAACTCCGTATTTTGAACATTGTGAGTCATGTTAAGTCAAGTTTCAGGAGGCTCATGAACCCACCTAATTCATAGGCAAAGTGTGAGTGTGCATCATGAGATTTCTAAGGTAAAAAGATCTATATCTTCCATCAGATTCTCAAAGAGGACCAAGGCACAGGAAAGGTTAGGAGTCATTGAAACACAAATGGAATATATCTGAGTTATATTTATATCTCCTTCACAGCCTCTTCTTCAAGAAACTCCCTCTTCCCACATGCTGGAATGGTTGACCTAAATGGATCCAGATCACATTATATCACCCACATCCACAGAAATAATTGGCCAAGAGGTGGGTATATTAGTCATGTTGGATCAATAAATTTTCTCACTAAAAGCTTTGCAGCTGGGACAATGAAAGTGCAACTAATTAACTGTGGAAAGATGAGCAGAAAGGTCTTAGAGACTTGGAACTAGGGCCACAATTTGTGATCATTTTGCAAGATGAATAAATAGCAGCAGTCAGACAAAAAGCTAAAGAATGGGGAGAAAAATCAAGAGACAAGGAGGCCTCTTGAAAATAAAGTGGTCTTTCTTTCTGACCTTTTTATGTTCTAGTCCTTCTAAGGCTCAAGTGCTTCTGAGTTCCTGTTCTCAGGTTTTAAAAAGAATTATATTCTTTGACACCCGCCATCTTCCTACTCCCTATTTTTTCGATCTAGTTTGAGGTTTTTGCTGAAGATAACATAAGATACATCTAGAACAAATCACCTTGAAGATGACTGCTATATAGATAAGTGTTAAATGTGTGAGCTACTTTCAGCAGTAATTGGACTTTAACCCATGCATTTTCTTAATTGACCTCCCTCTTGGCTTCATCTTACTTTTCTCCTTGACTTTCTCTTTAATGCATTGTATCTTTTTTTCTTAACTGACTTTGTACATTGCCTGAAAACCTTTTGGAACAAGGAAGCTTGTGTATAAGTAAGTAATTAAATAAATTAAACATACGCTGGCAATGTCTTTTCCCCTTGTTAATTCAGGTTTAAGGCCTAAAGATTTAACTCAGGAATCTGGAAATATAGGAACCTTGGTGAGAAAAAAATTTCATTATGTGGTAGTTTAATTGCAATAACAATTGAATATCTCTTTCGCAAAGCAAATGATAAAGCTTGAAAAGTTATGGAATAAATAAATGGGACTAAAATGTTCCCAATATCCTCAGCTGCATTTCAGAAATCATAGTCCATGTAAAGAAACCTGAAGAAATCATAACTCATTTAAGGAATCCAGGAGTTAATACAGTCAAACATATATTCACTGTGTCATGAGACCCCTCTTCTGATGCAGTTTTGGTTTTTTTTTTTTCCCAAAAACAAATCTATTTTTCTTTTTGTTCTTTTTTTTAATTGTATTTTTTTGAAGACATGTAGATCACAAAAATGTTACATTCAAAAAATATAAGAGGTTCCCATATACCGCCCCCCCCCCCCCGCCCCCATCCCACTCTTCCCACATCAACAACCTCTTTCATCATTGTGGCACATTCATTGCATTTGGCGAATACATTTTGGAGCACTGCTGCACCACATGGATAATAGTTTATATTGTAGTTTACACTCTCCCCCAGTACATTCAGGGGGTTATGGCAAGATATATAACGTCCAGCATCTGTCCTGCAATATCATTTAGGACAACTCCAAGTCCCGAAAATGCCCCCACATCACATCTCTTCTTCCTTCTCCCTGCCCTCAGCAATTACCGTGGCCACTTTCTCCACATCAGTGCTACAATTTCTTCCATTACTAGTCACAGTAGTTTCATAGTAGAATATCAGTAAGTCCACTTTAATTCTTATTTTATTCCTCCATCCTGTGGACCCTGGGATAGTGATGTCCACTCCACCTCTATATCGAGAGGGGGCTTAGATTCCACATGGATGATGAGAACAATTTTATATTGTTGTCTATGTTGGATTGAATTGTGCACCCCAGTTTGGACAAGTTCTTGGTCTTGGTCCACATTCTGGCTTGTGGACTCATAGTAAATAAGATCTCTTTAACATGTTACCTCATTTAAGGTGTGGGCCCAATGAATCCAGTTGGGCTTTAATCTGCATTACAGGAATTCTTTGTAAACAGAGTGAAAGTCAGACAGAGAAAGAAGTCACTGGAGAAGCAAAAAGTTGGAAGTCAAAGGAACCCAGAAAAGAAAGTAGAAGATCCTGTCAGCCTATGTGGCAGGAAAGTCAAGGGACCCTGAAGGTCCCTGGCCTTGCCAGCCAGCCAGAAGATATTGCTCCCTGGAGGAAGCAAGACTTCTAGCCTCTGAAACCATACCCCAGTAAAGTCCTGTTGCTAAGACAATTCATTGCATGATACTTGTTTTAGCAGCTAGTAAACTAAAATATTATCCAATTGTCAATGACTCCTAATGGCTGCAGATCCAGCTCAACTGACTTTTAAAATTTTTTCTCCTTCAATTTTTCTTATCACATACCCTACATTGTGGTAAAATTGGAAAAACTCAAACCCCATATTTACAGCTCTCTCTTGCTCACACTGCTTCCTTCTACTCAAAATGCCCTTCTTTTAGCAGCAAAGACTTGAAATCTATCCATCTTTCCTATTTTGAGCAAGTGCTACTTCTTCCATTAAGCCGTCTCTAGTATCTCTCTCCCTATTCTATTGTTATCTCCTCGCTAAATCCCCATTGTCAGCCAGCTGGGCCCTGAGCCTCAGCCGAGTTGCAACTCCTAACCTCTGGTTCATTGGACTTACCCAGGTCGGCTAACAGGGAGGTAAAGATGGTCAACCAATACACCACGGAACTGAGAATGCCTACAGGAGAATTGCATCCATCATCTATGTGGAATCTAAGCCCCCCTCTGGATATAGAGGTGGAGTGGACATCACCATCCCAGGGTCCACAGGATGGAGGAATAAAATAAGGATAAAAGTGGACATACTGATATTCAACTATGGAACTATTGTGACTTGTAATGGAAGAAATTGTAGCACTGATGTGGAGAAAGTGGCCATGGTAATTGCTGAGGGCAGGGAGAGGGAAGAAGAGATGTGATGTGGGGGCATTTTTGGGACAATTTGGAGTTGTCCTAAATGATATTGCAGGAACAGATGCTGGACGTTATATATCCTGCCATAACCCCCTGAATGTACTGGGGGAGAGTGTAAACTACAATTTAAACTATTATCCATGTGGTGCAGCAGTTCTCCAAAATGTATTTGCCAAATGCAATGAATGAGCCACAATGATGAAAGAAGTTGTTGATATGAGAAGAGTGGGATTGGAGGGGGTGGGGGATATATAGGAACCTCTTATATTTTTTGAATGTAACATTAAAAAAAATAAAGAGATCTTAGAACAGAAAAAAAAAAACTGTTGTAAACAAAAAACCACCACCACAAAAAATCCCCATTGTCAGAAACAATCTCTTTTTTCTCTGAATTGCCAAAGCATATGCTATTTTTGGTACCTCTTACTTTGGACTTGTGGTCATCTTTCTTTACGCTAAATTGGCATTACCATTCATTGTACTTTAAATATGAGACTTAACAAAATTTCCCAGAAACAAGAAAAGCCCCATCCAATATTCTTGTAGACAGTGTTCATCTCCAACTATGTGTTTCAATTTAGCATTATTGACCATGTTCAGAAGTGAAGCAAGCAAATTTCTTAAAAATAGCCAACACTGCAAAAGCAATATCATTGATGCAAAATTATCCTGCCATATGAATATTAATAACATATGTAGAAAAATATTTTAATGCTATGAACAGACATTTAAACCTTAACAATTAAAATTGATATCACCTCCATCTCTGGCTGATATACCGGCAAATTTTGTCCTTGTATTGATATAATAAATGACTTCAATATCGGTTTCATATTTTAAGATGCTACATGAATTCTCAAGGTTATTAATATCCTGCATTGCCTGATGGTTTATCTGTTATTTTTCATAGCACTCCCATTGTTGAACAAGGAAAAAGAGACAGCTATGCCATTCTTTTTTTGTTTTTGTTTTCGGTTTCTCACTTATTAAGAGTTAGTATCAAGCCCTGAGTTCCTTGATAGGAAATATTTTATCAGTGTCATCTCAAAGGAAGGAAATGAGCAATAGCTGCTGTAAGCTCCACCTTGCTTTGAGAACATTCCACTAGAATAAAAGCCCAGCACTTGTTCTCACACTTCAAGTCCTAGAAAAAAATCTGGTTTCATGTCAAAGTGAAGCATAACTGAACAATGGAAAATGACCTTTGGGGTTTTAAAATTTTTCCTTTGTACATTTTTCTCTCAGACACAGACATATAATGAATTCTGAATATGTTGACAATTTCATGAGGCTAAAACCTATTTGCTCCCAAGATATTTTAATGCCAAGTCTGGGGCCTTACAGCCTAAACTCATCCCCAATACCAACTTCCAAAAAATCCACAGGGAAGCATGTTTTATTAATAGTAGTTATGGTGCATCTTTCTCAAAATTCCTTATTTGTATATTTCTAGAATTTCATGGATAAATACAAATAATACAGCTTACTAAAGAACTTACTTGTTAAGCAGACCATCAAGGTAATGGCTACATCTTGCATGAGGTACTGGTAATTCCCAAAGAGTTGAAGTTGCTGAAAAGAAAAGTGAATATAAGCATAGCTCCTGCCACCATAACATTTTTATAATTTCCAATACTTAAAATAGTTATCAACTGACAAATAAAATATGGTATACATACAATGAAATATTATTCAGCTGTTAAAAAGGAATGAAGTCCTGATACATGGAGTAACATGGATGAAACTTGACGACATCATGTTGAGTGAAGTAGGCCAGACACAAAAGGACAAATGCTGTATGATCTCACTTATTTGAAACAATTAGAATAAGCAAACTCATAGAGCCAGAATCTAGAATATAGCTTATCAGGGGAAGGGATGGAGATAGGAAATGGGAAGTTAAGGGTCAAAATGTACAGGGTTCCTATTTGGAATGATGAAAATGCTTTGGTAATGATAATAATTTATTATATTATCAATGTAATGAACAGCACTGAAATATATATTTGAATGTGGTTAACAGGTCAACTATTAGATTGCAAATACTGTAATAGCAAAAATTTTTTAAAAATCCATGAAACTACACTACGCAAACAGTGAAACCTAGGTTAAACTAAGGACTGTATAATTAACAGTACAATTATAAAAATGTGCTATCACCAATTTTAACAAATGTTCAACACCAATGCAAGGTGTTTTTAATAGAGTGGTATATGGGGAAACTGTATTCTATGCATGATTGTTCTGTAAACCCAGAACTTCTCTAATAAAGAAAAAAATACTTAGGAGGCAACTGTTATTTATCTCCCATCTTTATGGAAAAAAAAAAATAGTCAGGAGTTAACTGCTCCTTTGTGAAGAACAAGGTCAGTGACTTACCCACTCAAGATAGATCAAAAGATCATTACCCACTCATTGGATAGAATGAAATCAGATCACTGTTTTCCCAATGTTTAATTTAATATCACATGAACAATGAAAGGCAGTCTGGCAGGATCCCTCCTTCTACTGGCCTTGGTAATTCTGCAACTGCTGTCTCAGCCTTTAAAATAAAATTCTCCTAATAAGATATTAAAGCCTGAATGTACCTCTGGGAACTTAAAACTATTTAAAATTTGAAATTAGAGCCTAGAATCATTCAACAGGTGTTATTCGCCATCGTCATCTATGGACTGAGTTCAAGATGTACTTCACTTAGAGGTCACCACTCTCACAAACTGTGCGAGTGCCCGTACCCTCAGTAAACCCATGATTTTCAAAGGTGTGTGTAGACAAATTAGCTTCTTTATGTTTACTTTTATGAAGTTGAAGTTTTTGAATATAAAAGTCAAATTATTACTCTCCAGGAACTTGCTTTACAATACCTTTTGCAGCCAGTTCTGTTTATCTGAATCAAAGCTGTCAACTAAGCACTGAATTATAATCTGCTTTTGAGCACATCCTATACCAGATTTATGGACATGAAAAATATTGCTGTCCTTTAAGAGGATGGACACAGGGGCCAGAAACAAGGCTCAGGAAGTATCAGGATGAAGATCCTCAATCTAGATAATCAGAATGAACACCATTGAAGTAGAATATGGTCTCAATTCCATCCAGGGAAATTTAGAAACTGAAATTTTGTATCATATTTTCAGGCTGCAGATGATTCTGAAGTGTCCCTCTCATTCTCCATGTCTTCCTTTACTTTTCTTTCTCATATCTTTTCCCTTCTTTTCACTCACAGTAATAAGATTTTATATATAAAATCTGCTTAAGATTATATATATATGTATATATATATACACACACAAACACACACACTATATATATATATACATATGCAGGGAGAAGTTTCCAAAAGCAGCTTTAATTTTCATTCCAGGTACAGCTCTATCAGAATAATGGAGGGCTCTGGAAATCAGCCAGCCCAGCTTCTCAGAGGAGGGTAAAAGCTAGGTCAAGGGCAAGACCTAACTTGTCTTCTGTGATGGAGGCAGAACTAAACCCAGGTCTCCTGAATCCCAGTTCAGTTCTGGTTTCACCCTGCCTGGCTGCCTCTTCAGCCTGTGTGTGCTGTCTTTGAAAACAATAGCCCGCCTGATGCTCTAGTGTTGGGATCTTCTCATTCATCTCTTGAATTTCCAAGGAAAGCAGTAAAATAATTCTCTGCTTGTTGTGTTCTCTGAGCATGTTGGATCATTTTACGATGGAGTCTGTTATGACTGGATTAATGACGATTACTTTCAACCATACACATTTCTTCCACACAGCTAGTTAATTCTGAAATCATTATTATTTTTAATTTTGTGTTTTCAAAAATGCTAATCCTTTACTATTGACATATTTAAGTGTATGAATTCTGAGCAGGTTCAGAAATAAAGCTCCAATAGGGGACTATTTTAGCTCTCTAGTCCTTCAAAGTCAGCTTCAACAATTTTTCTTCCTTTTTTTCCTCTTAGTTTTTGCCAAAAGTATTCCACAGTTGGAGACTGATCCATTTTCTACTGAGTTATATTTAGGCTGCACTGAAACTGTCTTCATTGGCTAAGTGAATACAGAGAGGCTTGGAGAGGTCAAGTGTCTCAGGTTATCTAGAGAAATACAACACTCCTAGAAATGGATCCACCTCTACTTTATGTCCAGTTCCATATTTAACGCACAATTATACCAGGTTTCCAAGTTTGCAGACATCTATTTTGAGAAATGTCATTTATATTCAAAACATTAAATCTTGTGTAGAAGCCAAACCGTCCCCCAAGAGAATAAACTAGAATAAACCAAATACAATAATAACTGAGATGAAATGATTGCGGTTCATACCCAATAAAGCAGTGATGTACCAACAAACTGGATTATGCCGTACATGGTCAAGTATTTAAATACCCCAAAGGATGAAACCAGAGCAGCTCGACCTTCTCTGTTTCAGGAGGAAAAAAAAAGGTAATTATGTATGATTCACATCTCCCAGTCTCTTCTACATTTCAAAAGAAGTTTGGATTTTTAATAGGCTGTTATTATTCATTCTCTTAATCATTGACTTATCCTATCATTTATTTAACCATTCATTTATTCATTCACTCTCCATTGATTCCCTCACTCATTGATTCATTCACTCACTTTTATTTAGCACTTATGAAGTACCATATGCTAAAGTTGTGGAGGCTATAAAATGAATCAGGCACAGTCATTATTTTCAACAAGCTTTCAGTGAAGTAAGAAGATTACACATGTACATTACAAACACAATACCACTTTACGCTAAGTGCAAATATTAAGGATTGGCTTGATTATAGCTCATTACCTCCTAACAACACATCGTTCCTAAGAATTGTACTGTGTGGTGTTTTAGAAGCCCTTGGAGACAAACAGCTAAAAAGCAGATATTCTCACACTTGAGGAAGTCTGGATGTGTCCCTGGTATTTTAGATAAAATGAGTTTTGTTGGCTTCAATACTCCAGGAGGACCCCAGGGTAATAAGCGTAGCTGGAGGTGACATCAAAAGAAATAAAAACTACAGTTAAAACTGCAGCTTTAAAAGAAAATATTTCTCCATTTTAAAAATTGCATTTGAGGTTTTTGTCCCTTTAATTGAGACCTAGTTGGGTGGTGATTATGACAGGCCACAGGAGATGGGGGGAGGAAACAGCAGACAATGGGGGAGTGGGGAGCTCAGCGAACAACTCCTCCCACAGCCTTCTCTGGTCAAAAGACAGAAGCTAGTCCACCTTCGAGGAGGCCCATATCCTCTTCTTGTTCAGACTCCAGGGACACTGACACTTACTTTGCTCAAAGAGTTTGTAGGCAGAACAGGGAAGTGAAAAGGAAATACCAGAAACTCAAACAAATAACCATTTTGCTTCAGGCAGAAGGAGAGAGTGGTAGAGCAGGAGATGGGTCAGGATGTTTAGGCAGATTGTTTCCACCTGGCTGTGAGGTGCTGCCATTTATTTTAATACAGAGGGCAAGGCAGAAGACACACTGAGAAGGGGGCAAGCACGGGAAGTCTGGGCAGTTTTCCTGAGTTTGACATAAACTTGATGATGTCATCCTTTGTCTTCAGTTATATACATTTCCAGAAAAAATTAAGACACCCCAATTCAAATGAAAGTGCAAAAAATTATTCTAAATAAAGCATGTTTTGCATGGGCCTCCAAAATTACTTGTATTTAAAATGATTTTTAATTTCATTTACCTTGCTCATTTATTTATGCAATTCACAAACATTCATCCAATGTGCTAATGTACCCTTCTTAGTGCTGATATAGATATGAATAAGACACAGTCCTAACCCTACAGGACTTGAACTGTAATAACAAGTAAAACATTTTTCAAAGGATAAAAATGAAATCTGTGGTCTGGGCCTATGTATCTAAAGCTGTACCTCATTGGAGAATGCCCTCTCATGAGCATGCTTCAAAGATAGCATGGGCAAAACAAGCCTAAGAGAGCTGAACCATATATAATTTGTTAGATATTTCTTCACCAAAGTCTTAGTAAACCATCTGCGCTGGAGAAAATTTACCTCATGACTCATGTTTTACAATGGTATGTTGCATTTATAAACACATTGGGCCATGCACATGAAGAGGCAGCCTCTAAAGTTCAAATGCCAATGCCTTTTGGATGGATCGAGTAAGAATTTTATACCAAAAACGCAGGAGGTCCAACTCTCTAGCTGCCATGCAAGACCTCCTCAACCTGGCGTTCTAGCCTTATCTCCATGACACTAATCTGAGACGCTTCCAGTCCAATTGGGTTAACCGACCCCTACATACTCCAATTGCAATTCCATTTCTAAATGTGGTTTTCCCATTTTCCACACCTGGAATTCCCTCTCACCTCTTTTCTGTTTATGTAAGTCCAGTCCATCTTTCAAGTTGCAATTCATCTGCTAAAGACTTCCCTCCTGGCTTGAGTTCTCACACTGAACCACCAGAACAGTTATTGTACCATTTGGTCATTAATTTATTTAGAGCAAATTTGCTGAGTACCTCTCATGCATGAGGCTTAAGTTTCTCTGTAGTGTGAAAATAGATAGTCAGACAGATAGACAGATAGGTGATAGGTATGTGTGTGTGTGTGTGTGTGTGTGTGTATGTGTGTATGTGTGTATGTGTGTACGAGGGGAGTGTGGAGGGCTTCCTTTCCTGGCGTGCATATTTACCAGGCTACCAGGGCAGGGCCTCTGTCTCATTCTTTATCCACTACATTCCCACTAACAAAATGTAAAAAGAGTTCAGGGCGTCATGTTGATAACAGAAAGCATGAAATAGGACCAGGACAACAAGTTTTCTCATTTTCGAGTCACCTCGAAAATGTGAAACAAGATTAAGACAATAAAGATAGTAGAAAAGGGTTTAGAGAGCCTCTGCAAAGGGCCAATCAGTAAAACATAAAGCCTGATAGGCTGTGAGTGAGGATGAGGAAAGAGTTAAGACCAATTTGAGGTTCTAAGATTTGATGACTGACTACAAGGACCAAATCCTCCTTAGAGGCAGAGAATATGGGAGTTGGGAAGAGGAGCTGCTTTGGAGGCAGGGAAGGTGATGATGTTTGAGGACATGGAAGGACAGCAAGTACAGATGCCAGCGATCAGGGAGTTGTGAGTGTCAAGGTGTCTTGCAGAAATGCAGTTAGACAGGGGCATGGGATCTTAGGCCTGGAACCTTTGTGCCAGACCCAATGTGATTCCTGCCAGTAACCTCTCTGTTCAGAAGGAGCATGCTGTAGAACTCACAGTTGTACGTTGTGCTTTTTACCATAAACCTTAAAATTTGATGATGTGTCTCACACCATTTCTTTTGGAACCATTTAGTTTTGTTAAGAACATGAAGATGGCCTGAAGAGTTAAGAGAAACAAGGTAATAAAATGCAAGACTAAATTATTACTATATACATTTTTATGTGTAATCTAATGTTTCATTCTTAACAATATTTAAAATATAAGTAAAGCCAAAATCAGAATTAAGAGTGGAGTGGAAGTGAGGGAAGTATACTGGGAAAAAAATAGTTCTTTTTTCCTTCCCCGTCCATAAATATTGTCAAACAACTGTAGAAGTCTTTTTATGCAAACATGTTGGATATTTGTATACTGGCATTTTCGAGACATACACTGTTTTAGGGAGCTAACAGACTCTTTCTTTTCTACTTCCTCACCTATCCTCAACTCCTGGGAGAAAGGTTCCAGGAAGCATCTAGCAGACAAAATAAAGGAGAAGTAAGAAATGCAATCAGTTTTAAAACACTGAGCCAAGACTTCAACTGCTACACGACACACCCATGTATCTTGTAAGCCACAACAAAAGTCCCTTTTTTGTGGCTTTTACCAGCACTCTCAAGCAGTACCAATGGTCCCCTAAATTGGTGCTCCAATGCACTTTAACCTTTCTTCTGTCGTCGCATTTCTCATTTAAAATTATAGTTAGACGGCAAGCAAGTTGCTCATGGGGGTGGAGGAGAGGAGGTGGCTTACCTGATGAGATGGGGCACACACTCAATGCTGGCTGTTTTTGAGGTGAAAGGGGATGCCACGGATGCTTCCTGCTCTGACAGTGAGATGCCTGCATGAGCCATTTTCAATGCCTGGAATGAAAAATTCACTTTATGTGCCTGGCTCTAACTTCAAATATCATGAGGCTATTTCATATTGTAGATGATAACACAGCCTCCTGCCACCTCTGGGTCTCTGTTTTTGTTGTCCCCCATCTGGAATAACCTCTCTCCCCTGAGCCATAAAGTCACCAACTAAAGAGGCACTAACTAAACAAGATCCAGAGGTGGAAGAGTGGTGTGTGTGTGTGTGTGTGTGTGTGTGTGTGTGTGTGTGTGTATGTTGATGGTGGGGGTGCAGATGTGAAAAAAATAGAACAGTCATTCAAGAAGTCTCTAAAAAGGACAGAATCTGGATGGACACCAGTGGGGGGCCTTCACCGTCAGAGTTCCTACCCCTCACGAGGTTGTCCTTATGAAAGATGAGGACAGGGACCTAATCCCCACCTTTCCTAAGCTAACTGCTGGGCTTGGAGCCAGCATCGGGCCCACCGGGGTATGGGATAGCCAGAGACAGGGACCAGATAGCACTCATTACAGATTCATTCCAGGACGTGTGTCATTGCTGAAATAAGGACTACTTTGTTTCTCATCAAGACTGAAAATGGTCCAGAGAGTGCACATAGTGGACAGTAGCCAACAGGGCAGACCAGGCAAGCCCCTAATCCTATAAGAATTGTGCAGGTATAAAATAAGATTTTGCATCTCTGTAAGTTCTATAGAATGACAAGTATCTGGTATTGTGACTGGTACATGTTAGATCCATGGTCAATACTGGGATATTTTCTTTTTCCTCTTTTCTCCCTTATTCTTTTTTATCACTATTACATAGTTTATGAGCGTCTACTTTATGTTAGGTTTAGTTTAATGCATGATTCTTTCCTACCAGATAATGAACACTTGGGCGCAAAGACAATATGTCCTTTTAGCACCTGCTTTTTGTTGTTGTTGTTCTAAACCACACGTAATTAATGGGGAGAGGTACTCCTTCCATATTTTAAACCCCAGAGTAGCAGTTAGCTTCTCATGAAGCAAACGCAGAAAATTGCATAACATATCTGTTAATATGAATTTAGTTTTTCACAAAACTTTGAAGAAAATATGACAGGAAAGTAAAATAAATAACCAGATCTTGGATATATAATAGACTTTGGGAATACAAATCATTTCCCTTTCTTCTTGCCACACAAATTAGCTACTAAACTATTTTCTTCTGTACATAATTTTGAAAATCACCTACTGATTCCACCATATCTCCAAAACCCAGATTATAAATGATGTACTGCCTTCCATCATATATAAAAAAGGAATCTGTTGAGGGTCACTTAATTTTAAATATAATTGCATTTCCTTAGTTTAGCTATCATATATAATAATCAAATACTTTGGTCTAGGATTTTATTTAGCATAAGAGTGGTTAGATAAAGCCAACTTTAGAGTTAACCCTGGAGTAGAGGTTTGATAGGAATAAAGAAATTTTACAAATAATCTAAAAAATCTTTACTAATCAGATTCAAACTTTTCCTTCACTTAAGATTTCACCAGCTGTATGACCTTAGTGGAAAAAAAAAAACCCACTTCCCCTTCATTTCTTTGTCCATAACATGAGATATTATTTAAATCAGCTAGTCTTATAAAGACCCTTCTGACTTTGAAATGTAGGAATCTATGCAGCCCTCGGTCTTTATTATTTTAAGAGGTTCCAGCAAACAGCCAAAGTGACTCACCTTACTTTGCTCATCTCCACTTCCAACCCCAACATAGGTAGAGGTGATACAGACAGGAAAATGATCAAGTGATTGCAGCAGAACGGTGGAGAGGCAGACCCCAGGGGAGTGTGGGGCCCTCAGCGGGGCGTTAGCAAGCTGCCTGCATTAGTAAGAGTCAGTTCTACTCACCCCACAGTCATTAGCTCCATCTCCACACATGCCCACATAATAACTGGAGGGGAAAGGATGAGAAAAATTAATAGCTTCAAGTCTCACTTGAATAATTTCTATCATCACTAACTCACATTTGGTGTGTGTGCATGTGTGCGGTGTACATGTGTGTGTGTGTGTTCTGAACACATGTGAAGTCAAGTTGAAGGGGAACAATCAGGGGAGAAATATCCCTAGAGGAAGAAGAGCCTCACATGATTTATTTTATTTCAGTCAATCACATTGAAATGCTGGTGATGGCATCAAGGATGTCACTATGAGGGTGATGACACACCTAAAGAGGTCCTGTCTGCTCATGTATGACAGAGCACTCTCCACACAGCCAAATCTGAGATCCTAACCTGATCCAGCTGTGCCCTGGTTGCTCACTGCCTCTGAGAATGCGGAGCTGAGACATTAGGGGGAGAGAATCTTGGGAAAGAGTGCGACAGACATAACCAGAGAAGTAGACATATATTCTTTTTTTTTTTTTAATTGACTTTGTAATAATATTACATTAAAAATATATATATATGAGGTCCCATTCAACCCCACCACCCCCACCCCACCTCTCCCCCCCCCCAGCAACACTCATTCCCATCATCATGACACATCCATTGCATTTGGTAAGTACATCTTTGGGCACCTCTGCACCTCATGGTCAATGGCCCACATCATGGCCCATACTCTCCCCCATTCCATCCAGTGGGCCCTGTGAGGATTTACAATGTCCGGTGATTGCCCCTGAAGCACCATCCAGGGCAGCTCCAAGTCCCAAAGACGCCTCCACATCTTGTCTCTTCCTGCCTTTCCCCATACCCATCAGCCACCATGTCCACTTTTCCCAATCCAATGCCACCTTTTCTATGTGGACATTGGATTGGTTGTGTCCATTGCACCTCTATGTCAAGAGGAGGCTCAGATTCTTGATGCATCTGGTAGTGAAAATGAGAAAATATGCCCCTCATCTATATCAGTTTGATGTACAAACACAATGATATAAATGGAAGAGTCAAAATTAGAGCTGTTGGCAAAGAAAAGGAAACTGATGCAAGGCAAATTCTGCCTTCTGTTATAACAATACATACAGGTATTGGTTAATGGCAAAGCTATTAACGGCTCAGTTGCCATTTCCTAAAAATATATAAAATACCAAAATCAATAAGGGGGAAAAGTAAAGCTTTCATCAAATTTCCTTATTATTGGTTGACATATAAAGTGGTCAGTTTTATAGGTCTTTTAAAAATGGTCAACAGCTGACAAATTCACATGGGCTATCATAGATGAAAAATCACCTATAAACATTTCATGTGCATGTATGTGTCATGGTTATACACATTTATTGAGAACTCTTGTCAGGTTTAAAATACACATCTAGCCTTTATATCATGTGAAAATTTTCTCACGTCCTAATGTTCTCTGAACTCAGAAAGGGAATTCCGACAACTGCACTTTGGCAATGATAAAGGCTTAAAGGGGAAGATCACAAAGTTGTTGGAGAGGACAGCTCATTCTGAGACTGTGTGTCTTCCTAAATTGATTTTTCTTTGGAGAACACAGCTTTTTGAAATTAAGCTTTTAAATTGGCAAAATGTCTCAGACATTTGGGAAAGGTAAAGTTACTTTTCTCAGTCAATATCACATAATGACCACATGAGTGAAACAGTCAAATTAGACACTATCTCAGCCTCAAGACATTTTGGGGAGTTGATAGGCACTTTTTAAGATTTCTCTAGGAATGTTAGGGCAATAAAAAATCATAGTAGGTTAAAGTCTGTTCGAAGGCTGCTCTCACACACATTGGTGGAAGGAGAGGCCACACTCCCAGCTGAGCATGGTGTTCCAGGTGCTAGAGCCCACTGAGAGCTACTTCAGGTCATATTGCTATGTTGGGTTCTGCTTTCGAGGTTCTTGCCACAGCATGGAGCATGATAAATTTAGTTCCGCCTGTTGACTCTGCAGCTATGACCTTTATTTATCCACTCCCTGATGTGGAGATAATGTGGCCATTGGTACAACTGGACTTGGGTATGTGATCTCTGAGGATTTTGAGATTCTGTTAACAGGATACAACCTTTTCTGCAAGACATACTGCTGCAATGGAATTGAGGGCCAAGTATTTTTGTTTCCTTTATCCAGATTCCAGCCAAAAATGTTTATAGGAACGAATAACATTCTTGGAGATGTTGGAAAAAAATATCTTGGCCTTGAAGATAATTACTGGAAATATGCTGAGGAGGAATAAAATTGAATGACGTTGTTCTTAGAAAACATTGTTTGTCAAATTTATCTTACTAAGAATTTGAAGATCTAAATAAGTTTTTTCTTTATATATACAGGTGGTCCTTGCTCTGCATGGTTTCAATATGTATGAATATCTGTTATGACAGTTATGTTAAATATCACCAGTCCACCAAAAATGCAGTTAAAATTTCAGTTACTGCAGTACTGCGAGTAGTTGCATAAAGTACAAACTTTGATGCTAGCTCTTTAGTCCACAAATCTGTATGCAGATAGCAGATGTGCAGCATGATGAATGATGAGATCACAGTAATTCCTTCAAAATCTGCTGGTAATTGGTCATTGAGCATATGTTTATCCAGTTCATGTACAAACAACAAAGTATGTAGTTGTGTGGTCTCCTTGTCGCACAGTGATAAGCCCATGTGACATTTTACAAAAATGGATAATAGAGGGAATAGATCAGCAAAGATGATGCGGCAGTGAAGAAACACAAAGTGATAATGCTGGAAGTGAAACTGAATGTGATTAGAAGATTTGAAAATAGTGACAATAAAGCCAAGATGGGAAAAAACCTAGGCTTGCATGAAGCTAAGATATGAACTATATTGAACAAGTATGATAAATATAAAACACAAGATAAGGTAGCTTTAAGATCTTTTAGTTTAAATTGCACTAGGAGCAGGAAGTTGGTCATGGTTGAAATGGAGCATTTACTTCTACTTTAGATTGAAGACTAATCAAAAATAAATCCAAATCAGTTTGACAAGCTTTCAGGTCAAAGTGCTGAAATTAGTTGCTATGTTGAGAGAAAACGGTAATTACAAAAAGACTGAAAAAAGAACATTATACTGCCAGTAAAGCCTGGTTCCCAGCTTCAGAAGTCAGCATGAATTGATTGATGTTAAGCTACCTGGTGAAGCTGTAGATTTAGATAAGGATGCTGTGGTCAAATTTGCCCCCAGATTCCAAGGATTATAGGCAGTCTTTGCTTTGCACAGTACTGCATAAATGTACAGTGCAAAAAATTTTTGCAGATTAGAATGGAATGAAAATGAAGGTATGGAAGATACAGCTGATCATGGGAACATTGACACTGCTGCTGTTCAAGAGCCTCTAAATATGCAGCCAGAGGAACTTAATGAAAATAAACTTTTGGGCTTAAATGAGGAAAGTGGTTGTGATGAACAGGATAAAAATGTCTCAGAGGAAGTGATCCTGTTAAAAATCTTCACATTACAGGAACTCTTGGAGCTATTTCATGACATTGAAAGTACAATCGATTAAATTTTGGATGCTGATCCAATGTAGAAAGGAGTATGACAATTTGTCAAGGCATAGAAAAGACAGTAGTTCTATATAATAAGTTACATGATGGTAAGACAAGCACTGTTCAAACTACTCTTAATAAATTTTATTTTTTATTGTTGTTAGATCATTCACTTTTTTAAAAAACAAATTAATTTTATTGTTACATATTAATAAAGCATACAATTCAAAAAAATAAAAGAATGAAGAAGAGTAAAAGAGAGTCTCCCGATTTCATATACTACTTGCCAGCAATATCTAAAGTTTCATTTCACCACGCTGTTTCTTTTCACTTTCCAAAAACCCGAAGCCCCCTAAATTGTAATATTTCTAGCAAGGAATAAGTAGTTTGAGTCTCAAAGACAGCCATTTTATTCTGATATGACTTGGTCATCTGTATATGTGAAGGAGATTTAAAAAAAGGGTTTTTTCTTTGACTTTGGCCTCTATATCCAATCCCTTCCAGGACCAGATACTATTCCACTTCTTCCTAAGAGGACCTGAAATTTTTCAGATATCCTCTAAGAGACCAACATCAAACAATCCCAGATGATAACCCATATTTTCCCATTTTCCCAATTATGACCCATACAAAACAAACCACCCACTATTTCTTTTCCCTCCATTCAAGCAGGGGATCTTCCTCTAAGATAGGTGTTAAGGCCACAGAACAAATGCTCTCTGTGTAGGCAGCTTCTAAAATGGCTGCCAATAATCTCTGCCTCCTGTGTTCATGTTGTTGTGTGATCCACTCCACCTGAGTGTGAGCTAGACCTTGTGACTTAGGTATGCTGAGAAGAAAGTAGGAAAAGTGATGGGTTGTCAATCCAAGATTAGGTTATTAAAAAATGGTGATATCCACCTTGTTCACTCTTTCTTTTTCTCTCTGGCTGTCATTTTCTCACTCTTATGGAAGCCAAACACCATGTTTTGAGATTCCTCATGTAATGGTCTATGCGGCAAGGAACTGAGGGTGGCCTCCATCCAACAGCCAATGACAAACAGGTTCTTAGCCCTATAGCTCACAAGGAACTGAATTCTGCTAACAACCAAGTAAGGTTGGTGGCAGATCCTTTCCCACTCAAGTGCTGAGAGAACAGCAGTGCTGGCTGATGCCTTGATTAAACCTGGTGAGAGGCTCTGAGCCAGAGGACTAGCCAAGCCACACCTGATTCTTGACCCACAAAACCTATGAAATAATAAATGTTGTCATTATACGTCACTGAATTTTGGGGGTAATTTGTTACTCTTCTTTCACTCAGTGAAACTTACTTTAATTTCTGAAATTCTTCAACAAGACTTGATTTCTGTCCAGGAGACATTCTTGCAAAAATAGTTCCATTCACCAGAATCTAGAAAGAAAAATAGCAGTGCAATAAGATTAGGAAGAAGAATACTATTAAAATAAAAGAGCAGCATTGAAAAATCACCCCTAGTCATCACTTTAATATAGACCAGGTGGTATATCTTTAGATCAAAGGTTATAAGAGGATCTAATCATTTAATATTTAACTTTCACTTTAAATCCTCCATTGTATTTCTCTTACATCTTTCCAGAGCACTTTTCCAGGATAGGGTAACCTCTAATTAATAATAATGATAAAAAGCAGAAGAGCACATGGAATAAAAATGCTTAAGGAAATGCAGTTCTATTTTACTAAACACTGTCTCCATAATGGCAGGATTGACAGAGGAAAGAGTAACAGACTAGCAGGTGAGAAACAAGGTTCTGTCCCCAGATCTGTCCCAACTAGCTGGGCAAATCTTAGCTAAGTCTCTTAACCTCTCCGAGTCTGTTTCCCCATCTCTAAAAAGAGGAACTGGTCTAGGACTTTTCTAGAAAGCCTTTAGCATCTAGATTCCATGTCTTTGACAGACTGTTTCGAACGCTGCTAAGAGATGGTTGCTACCCTCATTTTGTGCTCCACTTATCTCCTCCATACTGACAGAAAAATCCTTCACAGCATTATTTTAAAATAGTACACACAGAAGAGAGGATAACAAATGAGTGTGAAAATGAACTATGGGTCTTTTGTTTCCTCCTCTTGTAATTTAAGTATTCAGACAGGAAGGGGAATAGAGCCCAGCCTGATGTGATTCAGTGGCTTTCAGAGAGATGATCTGCAAAACAGGCAGCATGTTTGGAACTATCTGGAGGTTCTCTTTAGTGGTGAGGGGATGAAGGAGGGAGTTCGGGATTGTACTGGCCATGGGGGCTAGGGAATGCCAGAACTCAAACTCTGAAGAGGAGGCTGCTGTGTGTGGGAGGGGGACGACGAGGTAGACATAGGCAGGGCTAGGGAACTTCTGAAGGACTTCTTGGGACTTGTTAATTCTCTAACATGGAAACAACCTTACTGATCACATTGAACTCTATCCTCCCCTTTTTGGTATCACTTAATTGAGGAGCAAAATAAAACACTTACTCTAGTACTTACTTTTGGAAGCAAGCTGTTGAAATGCTGAAATATTACTTGGTATGATTTCCCACTCATTGCAAAATGGTAATGGTTCCTTCCTTCCCCATCAGGAACTGAACTATTTCCAATGTTAATGTAGGTTTCCTAAAATCAAAAAGGCATTATTTCTACACTGGCTTCTAATGAATGTGTCTGCTTTCCCATGTTACATAACAATGTAAGGTTTAGGGAACACGTAATGTGAAATTTGCTCGTGGAACTTTTGAAGGTATTCAAAAGCAACCTCCCCAAATTATCTGAACATATGATGTTTTTGACCATACCATATTCTGGCCCTGTTCTGTGAGATAATATATGTGAGGAAAACATTCCAAGATATCTATTAGTGATTCCACAGAAAAACAGGAATATTGTTCTCTCCTCTTTCTTCTCTTCCTTACACAAATTTATTTTATCCAAGATCTTATACCATTGATTCAAACATTTTGTTCTCCCTTAATTGTAAGTAGGCAGACTCTTCAGAGCCTAACTCCCTTTTACACCTCTCTCCTCTATCCCATTCTGTCATGATGGTCAATCTTCTTCCACATTCTATGTTCCATTGTGCCAGCACAATTCCTTTCTTGAAACGTTTTAACAACCAACAAAAGATATTCCCTAAAGACAGGAATTCTTTTTGTTTGAACCAGGAAGGGGGTAAGAGAAGTGTGAAAGAGGGGAACCAGAAAGGAGGGAGGTCTGAGATAGTGATGTAACCTCGTGGCAATCACCAAAACTTCAGTAAAAATATTAAACTTGTAAGTGGAGTGTGAGTTGATGGTGTGTTAAAGTGAGTGAAGTACCTGAATTTTGTCACGGAGTGAAATGAAGGTATGTGTATTGATGTAGAAGAAAGTAGAAGTGGATTTGTAAAGAAATAAGCAGCAGAAATCTGCTAGAAGCACAGAGCAAGCTATCATCTTTCACAGCCCATACAATTGGGGTTTGATCCAAGTTAACCCACCCATTCACAGGACAGTGCTAGGACCATTCTGTTCAGTTGTACAGTTTATGTGCACACAGAGGTGCCTGACTGCATAAAGGTCCACTCAACACTTAACCAGGAGGGCCCATCAGCCTGAAGGAAGGTGTGTGTTTTTGTAATTCATCTGAAGAAGGCTAGTTAGGAGATCAATAGACGGATCTGGAACCTGGCAGAAAAGCCCATGTGGACTTCAGTATCTCCAAGATGGCTGCTGGAAGAACCTGAAGGTTTCCCCCATTTAGAATGAGATTCTGTCTAGAAGCCAGGAGAAACCCCAGATATTCTTCAGGGGCCTTATCATTGGGCCATCCCAGGGGATTGATGGGTGGGGTACTCAATCAATACAGCAAACAGCTGGGACTCCTCCCTTATCATTAGCAAAGGGGCAGAATAATTAATGGTTTAAAAACCAAGCGCAGGGATGCGGACTTGGCCCAATGGATAGGGCATCTGCCTACCACATGGGAGGTCTGCAGTTCAAACGCCAGGCCTCCTTGACCCGTGTGGAGCTGGCCCATGTGCAGTGCTGATGCGTGCAAGGAGTGCCCTTCGCAAGGGTGCCCCCTGCGAAGGGGAGCCCTACATGCAAGGAGTGTGCCCTGTAAGGAGAGCCGCCAGCGCAAGGAGTGCGCCCGGTAAGGAGAGCTGCCCAGTGCGAAAGAAAGTGCAGCCTGCCCAGGAATGGCGCCACACACATGGAGAGCTGACACAACAAGATGACACAACAAAAAGAAACACAGATTCCTGGTGCTGCTGATAAGGATAGAAGCGGTCACAAAATAACACACAGCAAATGGACACAGAGAGCAGACAACGGGGTTGGGGGGTGGGGAAGGGGAGAGAAATAAATAAAAAAATAAATCTTAAATAAAAAACAATCAAGCACAAAGGACAGGCTAGTCCTGTTCTTGCCTTTTTCCCTCTCTTGCCTTTTGATCCCTGCTCTCACATTCCCCCCCTGCCATGATGAATGCACAAGTAGACCTGGGATTTATAATCTATAATGGAATTGTATCTGTAAATCAGCCCTCTTTCTCATTCTTCAGCCTCTTCCTCTCTACCTGGGACCCATGATCTGTTATATTCTCCCATCTCTCTTCTCACCCTTCTTTAATAAATTACTCGCCTAACTAACGTGGCTTGCTCCTGAAATCCATTTCTCATAGCTTAGCTAAGAACCTAGAGAAAATCCGGCTACACATCCTCTTGGATGAATTCACACAAAGGCCCCCCTAAGTATCAGCTGTAGTGGTGGAAGGCCAGGCTACAGCCCATTTTCATCATATGAAAGAGCAGGCCTACGGCAAGCGCACATGAGGCTTATTTCCAGAGGAGTCCAATGCTTATTAAATTCATATAACAAATTCAATGTGATCTAATACCCATGGATTTGGATGGAATAAAAATTTCCTGCTCTACACCCTGCCTGTTATGTGTCTTGAGCAAGCTTAACCCCTCTGAGCCTCAGTTTTCTCACTTGTAAAATGTATTTGCCCAACTGCATAGGGTTATTGTGAGGATCAAATGAGAAATACAGATATAAATCAGCTCAACCATGACTACACATTGAAATCACCAGGAGAAGTGACTGATGCCAGGTCCCACCTCAGAGATTCTGAATGAATTGGTGAAGCCTGGGCATCTGGAATCTTACACGTTCTCCCAGGTGATTTTCACATGTAGCCAGGACTCAGAAATGCTGGTGGAAATGTTTTGCAAACATTTTTTTGCAAACTGCAAAACATGCAAAAACATGTTTTGCAAACTCTGTACAGATGTGGAGGATTATTATTGTGATGACTTCTAAAACCAAGACAAGCTGCTCAGGGCCAGCAGGGCTGTATTCCCTCATCCCAGGACCAAGAGGGGCCTTTCTAACATTTGCTCACATTCTTCCCAGGTCTGTTCTCTTGGCTCTCTACCACCTGCCAGGTCACAGAAGCAGGAACAGATTCTTCTGGTTCACTGGCGTCGACAAGGATCACTTGGCTCCCTCGAGGAATCATTTCAGAATTCCTTGCAACAGTAATGGCCGTTTGAAGATTGTCACCTAAATGACAATGAACATGTTTTTTAGGTATAAACACCACTTCATCAACCAGAATTAGACTCTCCCTCCTCTGAGTGTCCATAGCACTTTGCTCAGTGCTCTTTGGTGGCATTTATCACCTTTTGCCTTATTTTATAATCATTTATCTTCCTATCTGTCCAAGATTCTCTGCTTCTAGTGGGCCCCACTATATCTGCATCTCCTTCCCTCAGTATTTAGCATCATGTTCTGGCCATTGCTTATTTCCAAAACATGTGTGAATGAATAAATAAATGCATACACAAGCACCTTATGGCTAATTCACAGGAGACAGACAGTTGTTTGTGGTGAATCTACGATGGACCCAGTCTGATAGCATAAAACCAACATCAGGATCTGGATCCTAGTTAAGCAGAGAAAAGAACACATGGTGCCAGGCCAAGCTTGGGTTTGGTGATCACACACCACTCTTGGCCTCACTGTTCTGAAGGGCAGTTGACCAGAGTCGCCTGCCCTTTACATGGAGGTCTCACTGGAATTCTTGATGAAAGCACATCCATTCTTTCACTTAAACATATACTCCTTAAACATTTATTGTAGCATCCTGTGGATATCCCAAGCACAGCACCATGCAGTTTCTGCAGTAGGAAGAACGGGTATTAGACAAAAAGAATGAGATAGGGTCCCTGCCTCTGAAATCCATGATCCTATGGAGGAGCTACACATGTTCCCAGGTAATTGGACCTTGGGGTAATAAACTCTAAAGAAGAACATTTTCTTTTTTTTTTCAGTCATATGAACTCACTCGCTTATCTCTACACAGTCTTGTTCTTATGCCTGGATAACATTCAACTTGTCAGATCTCCAGAAGCACATACCCGTAATCATCACCGTCCTGATGCAAGCCTCACTCAGTTCCTTCAGCACTGGTTTGGTTTCCTTTTTCAAGCGATTCTCCATTATGAGAAGTCCAAGAAATGTTAAATCTGACTCCACTCTATCCCTTTGGATTCAGGAGAAAAATCAATATTAAACTGTATCTATTTAGAGTCAACAATTGGATTTGATTCTTTTAAAAAATGTTGTCTAATTTTTGTCAATGTTCTATATGCACATGTCTTAAAAAACAAAAAGATTCAAAAAACTCATAAGGAAAACTAATAGTCCTATCTATATATCACCTCACCACTCTTCTTCCCAGAGGCAACCACTTTGAAATTTTTTAAAAGCTTCTTGTTTTCACCACATATTTTTAAAACAATATGCTTATATTCCAACTCTTCCACTTTTTTATTGTTAATTATATAAATATAAAATATATATTTAAAATTCCAAGAGATGTTTCTTGATTTTTCATTGTTCATTTTTCTGTGCAGAGGCTGGGATGGGTTTGCAGGGGGAGGGCAGGGGAGAAGGGGGAGACCCAGGAATAGAACTTATTTGTACTCTTTCAGTTAATTCCCCTATGTCTGGCACGAATCTCACCTTCACCTTCCATAGTACCTAATATAACTGAGTCCTGGCCTTTTCAGGGTCCTGCAGGGGAACAAACTGTCCTCTTGCCATCTCTCTCTTTGCCTATGGTATAGGCTGCAGCTTCTTCTAGCCTACTGATTTGGCTATCTCTCCCCCAACTCTTTGCATCTTCCAGAAATGTGTTGAAATTGCTAATCTGTACTTGTCTCTTCCATAGTCTCATTTGATATTGTTTCTTAATTATCACGTTAGCAGGACTTGGGAGGAGAGGAAATATGTGGTCAGTGAGACTTCTTTAAGAGAAAGATGAAAGTTGAATTTCTTGATGAGAAATATAATTCTAACCTGGATGGAAACACAATGAAGAAATCTCTCTAGAGCAGAGTACAAGTTGCACATCATTCATTCAAAAGATCATTTACTAAATAACTACTTTGTTTCAGATCTTATATTAGGCATTTTTGGTGAATACTCAGACTCCGATATGAATATGTCCTTAAGGATCTCAGGAAAGAAATTCTATCTTATACAGAGTTTTCTAAAGACTCTCCTGACCACTTAATTCTATTATTTTTATTGTAACTTAGATTGAAATTTTCTCATTACCTAGAACTAAAAGGAAAATAAAAAAAATCTTCTCATCTATTTATTCTGTTTTGGGTCAGGGCTATCTATACCCGCTCTATTTTAGGACTATTCCCTGTTGTTCAGTGCTTTAGGTGCCCAGGCTTCTTTGCTACATTACAATATTTCTAGCATAATTCTGTGTTGGGGTCTTTGCACCTACTCTTCCTACTACCCACAGTGCTTCATCTATGGATATCTGCATGCTTTGTTCCATTACTTCATTAGGGTCTGTTCAAAGATCATTTCCTAGGAGGACTTCCCTGATCATCCCATACAAAATAGTGCCCTCTGTCATTTTTAAAAATTCCTTAGGGTATTTAACAATACTTGACAATGTTTTATAGAGGCATTTTGTTAGCAATTTCCCCCAATCCTGCTGAATCCTCAGTGCCTTGGAGAACACACTAAAACTCGATTGAAATGTGCTAAACCATTGAAGGGGTGAATCTTGATGAAGTATCTTTTCTGTTTTCTAGTTGTTGGGGATTTTTGTTTTAAGTCATTTGGAAACTTCTATATCCATTTTATGTCTCCAGTTTTATAGAAGTTTTGATCTTTCCAGTTGAAAAATGCTTCTAAATATAATTTGATTCTAAGCAAAATCAAAACCCTATTTCTTTACCCTGTTTGAAACAATAACTAAATTCCAACAAGCATAATAGGCTCCTGATATTTTCTGCAAAAGTCTGAGATGTTTGGAAGTCTAGCATATTTTATCATTGTTTTCTTATTTTATTATATTCATAATAACATCTATCTCACCAGTGGCTGTTAAATGAGAACAATACAGCTGCATTTATATCTGGCAGCTGGGTGGTCACTACACTCCATCCCTAGCTATGTAAACCTTTTTTTCACACAGGAACTTAGAATTCACTATGCAAATTTATGTCTCAAAATTTATAAACTTCCATGTAATATGGACATTTATGCTTGTTCATAAGCATAAATTTAACATTGCATGTTAAATCTGAGAATGCCATTTATATATTTCAAAATGAATTTTGTGATTCTATGTAGATTAGAATGTTTGATGTTTGAAAGGCCCCTTTGAGATGATCTAATCCTATATTCTATAGATGGGGAAATAGGCCCAGAGAAAGGAAGGGAATGATAATTGATTATTTTAGTGTAGATGGACTTGGGTTGCAAAGAGTAATGTTGAACAAGGAATATCAGTATCTTCCACAGAGGGGCTAATTATATACAAATGAGGACCTCTTTAATAATGCATTGATTAATTGTTATCCAATTTCCTATAGTATCTCAAGGAAATGATTCATAATCACCTTAAAAACTATGACCATTAAAAGGAAAAAAATAATCTATAGATTATCCCCTAATATGGACAATTTACCCCTCTAATGCAATGAAGAATACTGAATTTTATTTCATATAAGGAACTTAATTTGTTCTCCAGATCTAAGGGAGCTGGGGTACTGAGTCCTAAAAGAAGCCAAGTTCAAAGGGTCCTGGGCATATTTTAAAGTGACTACTGTCCTCTTCCCTCAACCCTCTTATATGTGGGACACTGAGTATGTCTCATAATATTCCAAGGTTGAAGGGGGGTTTGTCTGGTTTTGGTGGCATGAGGCTGGGACTAAGGTAGGCATGGTATAGCGTACAAGGAAGAGAACTCCCTGGCTTCTGGGAGCCAGGCACTCTCTACTGCCATCCTTGTTCTGCCATCAGCCAGCCCTGTGACCTGAGCAAGTCCTCCCCAGTCTGGCTTGTCATTGGGCATTTCAGAATCAGGAGACTGTATGGCACTCATTCTCCATCTCTGAGAGTCTTCCTAGTGATTGGAGCCTATCCATCTCCAGGGTTTATTCACTTGATGCACATAGATCCTGCCCTAATGCCCATTCCCAAATTCCTTACCTGGCTATACTTTCTACTTGTGAAATCTTCCCCATCTTCAAGGCCTTATGTGCAAAGGCAATAACACGGAAGCCTTGTATTGTGTAATTCTTTAGCTCCGGTGAGAAATTTGGGGGTACTGTAGGGAGAGAGGGAAGGGGTAAATGTAAGGTCATGTGGAAGGCTGCCTAAATCCTAGGCAAGACTCTGGGAAGCAGTCAATCTACCTGTTTTAGTTTTCATTCCATAGAAGTGCTTTAGTAGAAAAAAATAATGTTTCACCAAAACCTGCAAACAACTTTATCAGTGTGTTCTTACTATTCTGATAGAAATGAATGCCAGAGACATGCAGGTCATCAACTGGGTGTTTAACACACAGACTAGGATCACTAGGGAAGGACCTCAGGGCTATGTCTTCCTGGCCTTTTGTATATTAGGTCAGGGGTCTACAAACTAGAGCACACAGGCCAAATTTGGTCCACCACCTGTTTTTGTAAATAAAGTTTTATTGGGACACAGCCATACTCATTCATCTGGATATTGTCTATGGCTGCTTTTGCACTACAATGGCAGCATTGATACCATGAGGCCCATAAAGTATAAAATATTCACTATCTGCCCCTTTAAAATAAAAGTTTACCAACACCTGTTCTAGAATTTAGATGACACAATGCCAACATTTGTGGATTTGGGCAGGATAATCTTAACTAATGCTTATATAATATACTTGTAAAATCTTCGTGATCGTTAATGTGCCTTATAAGGGTATTAGGAGAAATCACAGTGTAATGGGAGTTGCACTGGCTTAGCTGTCAAAACACCCAAGTCCTAGTCTCCCCTCTACTGACAGCTAGCTCTCTGACCTTGGGCGTGTTAGATTTAAGGGGGTTGTAGAGCTCTATGCCCCCATTCAACTCAGACTTCTTATAATTCTAAAGTAATCCTGAAGATGAGGGTTGAATTTAAGAAAGTTCCCAGCTCTGTATTTCTTAAATACAGAAGAAGGAAAAATTCACTGAAGATAGTTAATAGCATGTGTCAGGGATCAGAGGCTAGGACAATAGGAAGAACTGGAAGCCTGCCAGAAGGGTAGGAAGCTAGGCGAGAGAGAGGCCCAAACCATCATGGAGAGAGCAGAGGCAACAGATACCCATTAACATTTCAGTGAGATGCTTGTATGCTGGTGTGACACCACCCCCACACCACCCCCAACCAAAAAAGAGTATAGTCTGTAGATCTGGGAAGGATTGGGTTAACAGGAGCTTTGAAGAAGGTCAAAGTCAGAATATAGGGGCATGTCTAAGGTATAAAATGCCTCCAAATAGAAAAGTTAAAGTAGTCATTTGACAGAGCTAACATTCTGTGCACAAGTTGATGGCAATCAGCCATTGCAAGGAGAATATAGATGAAAATCAGGAGAAAAAAGGCCAATTTTATCAAAATGAACTCATTTGAATGCAACAATATTCTTATAAATCTGGCCTGCAGCTTAGAGAGTGCATATGTTGATAAGACCAAGAAACAATACAAATCAGTTCAAAACCTGGCTTGAAAGATGAAATTGCTGTGAAAATGACCAATTACAAGCTCTAATACCATCTAATTTACTTTAATCACATTTTTCCCTAAAAGAGTCATTTTTTTTTCTGTGTTCTCCTCTCATATATCTGTCTGAAATCCCATTAAGTGGGCTAGTCCCCTGGAATGAGGGAACACCTTGTCTCCAGAATTAGTCTAATATCCAGACCTCTCCTTTTGGTTCCCTCTGAATGTCCCTTACTCTCATTTTCACCCTCCCTGGTTCTCAGCACCCCCGTGGGGCCCCCTCTTCTGGCTCCTGGTTCTTGCTGCTTTTCCTGCTGTCCCACTTTGCTTGTTTTTCTGGCTGGACCACAGCCTGGTATTGACTCTCTGCCTTGAAATGATCGCCCCTGCCTTATAGAACCAACGGGGCCACATCCTACCCATCCAGAAAATGACCTATCTCCACATTCATTGATTTAGGTTTGTTTGCTTTATGTTTGGGGGCTTTTAAAATGCTTTACCTCCTAAAAGAGAAAATTGTCAGCTAGTACCTGTTTCAGATCTGCAGAACCTGGCCACCATCTCTGGAGCACCCTTCATGTAGATGTGGACGTGTTCCTCCCCTGCCAGCTGAGCAACCACAGACATCCTCTGCAGACTGGAGGAAAACGGAAACTGGCGCAAGATGGTGATGGCTTCCACGGGACTCTATGAGTGCATCCAACCAAGGGGCAGTTTTAAGAAGCTTTAAAGTGAGATTTAGCAGATGTGCACCAACAAATAGGGATTACTCTACAACGTACGTGACCCTGAGGTGCCCAGGGACCTCTGTAAAGTGGTAAATTTGCCACAACATTGATATTTTGGGGTTTGGATCTAAGGTGACTCCTTTGCCACATTGTTGGTCTGCAAGGCCCTTCCCCTTACAACCTGGAGAAATCCTAATCACTTTCCAAGCCAAGATCATAGATCAGCTCCTCTGTGGTGCTTCTCCTTCCCAGAAACTGTATTCCCTCCCTCTTCTGGATCCCCCAGGCCCTTTCTTCCATCTGTATTATGGAACTTAGCATATTATATTGCACTTATTTGTACCTATATCACTTTTATCACTTTTATCACTTTTTCTACCAGACTATGTGCTCCTCCACTACAAAGCCAACCACATCTAGTTTTTAAATCTCTCTACCTCCAGCACCTAGCAAGTGCTCTAGATACTTAGATAATGTGTGTTTGTTGAACAAATTAATGGATACATTCAAGAGTGAAGGAATGACTGAACCAACTATGCGAACTGTTAGGATAAAGAAAAAGGAGTACAAAAATATGTGAAATCAGGAAAGTTTCACCAACTTTAAGGGGAAAGAACTCTAAAGATTTAAGGAAGCAAACCATACCTGACTGGCTTTGGGTCCTGGTTTTATTATTATGCTTGAATCTGACATCCCAAATTTACAATAGTCTACATTGCAATCTTCAATTTTCTGTTTTAAAATGAAAGCATTCATAAGACTCCTTGGAGAAAAATAATAAGAAAGAAATATCTCTTATTTGCATTGCACTGTAAACTTTTCAAAGCCTTTTTCACTTATTTTCTTTTCTAGTCCAATTATCTTAATACCTTCATTGTCAAATTCCTGTTGTGTTGAATTATACAAAGGACCTTATTGTAGAATGTCAAAAAGCCAGAGATACAGTGAATTCATTTAAATAGTAATTGATGGAAGAAGTGCTAGCTACAGGTTGATGGTGCTTCCTAAATGGTTATGTCTAGTAATTGGAAGTAGGTTTAAAAGGAGATCTACTCTCCAATATCGCCAAGCATATTAGCTCTCAGATGAGTTAAAATTGGGTACTGAGATAAACATGAGGCTATTTCTTATGCCATATCTATGCCACTAGCCTAGTTTGTTAGCTATATATTCAGCATGTTAGCTTCTAGCAAGTTAGAAAACACATTCGAAAATGATTTGTATTTTTTGCATGTTACATCAGTAGTGGATAGACTTCTGAGAAGCTAGTATTAATCTAAAATATGGGGAAAGCAAATGAATATATACGTAGTGGAAGACAGAAAATAGGAGAGAGTTTCTGGTCTCCACTCTATCACTTACTTGTTTAACCTTGGAGACATCTCTTCATTTCTCCAGATCTCAGTTTCTTCTGAAAAATATTCTAACCTCCTTTCTAGTGCTAAAATTCTTACGGTTCATAGGGACATTTTCATTCCCTCTTATGTTTAGTGGAAGCCTTCAAATTACCAAAAGGTATTCAACTCAAGACTACTTCTGACTCAGCATTAATGTTTCTCCTGATTGTCTTAAACACAATGAATAATCTATCATTTTTACATGGACTTTTTGGGGGAGAGCGAGTAGAAACACTGTTCTCATAGACAGTTCTTACAGAATTAATACCCAAGATTTATGCTAACAGATAAGACCCTGGTTTGTATGTCATTTGTGCAGACAGACTGATCTTCCATGAATGGAGAAAGGAACACTGTGCGACCAGGACCAAGGTCACATTTAGGAACAGTGACCCTGTGTACCTCATCACTGTGTCAACTCTAATGATACTGGTAAGGACATTGCTTATAAGTACAAGGATTCCTATCTCTTTTGATTCCTATTCTTGTAAGCAAGTCGAGGAACTTCATGGAGGGCAGTAGATGTATTTAATTAATTAATTAGTCAGACCTCTTATCATTTAGCATTTTATAGTGTTCAATGTGCCTGCAAATTCACTCTGTCAATGCTCAACACAACTCCATGAATGGGACTTTATTATCCCAAATGAGGTAATAGACTCAGAGTGTTGGCTCTGCATTCTAGTTCACACAGCTAGAGAACAGGGGAGTAGAGAGTTCATCCCATCATGTCATGACAGTCTCCTTTGACTGTCATTCATACTCAGGACAATTGAAGTAGTTGGAACCAGAGTCTTTTAGTGCAGTTCCTTAATTGCATAGCTACATTTCAAGAAGCTAGTGGCTACTGTATAGGAGAGCACGAATCGAAAACATTTTTGCCTTCGCAGAAAGTTCTATTGGGCAGCACTGTTCTAGGCTACTGTTTCCCTGAGGTGTTCTGGAGAACATTTGGACAAAGATATGGTCTGTCAATAAGGTTTCTGTGGTCAAATAGATTTGCTAAATGCAGCATACTACATTTTCTTCTTGATTATTCACAAAGTCCTACAGTATGTTGAAGAAATACTGCAGTCAAGAAACTGATACAACTTTGTTTAAATAGAAGTTCCCAAATATATTTGATTATTCTCCTTTTCATGTTGCACTCATTAATAGAGTTCTTTGGAGTAGAAGTTGGGAAAATCTGGCAGGATCAGACCTTCATCACACATTTTTTTATTACTCTTTTCTGGGTTTTAACAGAAGTTAGAAAAGCTTTAACACTCAGTAAGAATTTCATCACATTTTCCTCATTCAATTAAAGCAAGAAACTATCACCTTACCCAGGCAGTCCCCTCAAACATTTTGAGGTCCAGAGGGTCTCCCTGGACCTTACCCTCGAGAAGGATCAGAGAGTGGCAGCTGGCCATGGCCGCACACAGTGGGCCCCACGGCAAAGCCCTGCCCGAAGCAAAACTGTGAACTTCTTGGAAACTGGCAAAGAAGATAATCAGTAAGTTAAGGTCCTCAAGAAAATCATTTGGCACACACTGTCCCTTAACTCTTTTGAAGGTAGAGCTTCAGTCATGCAACTTTTGTGCTCAAAATTCCTCAAAGGCCCCCATTCCCTGTATGACAAAGTCCAAACTCCTTTGCCTGCCATTCATGACACTGACTGCTCCATTTCTAACTAGCCTTACAGCTTCTACTTCTAATATCCTTTATGTTCTGGAGTCTATAGCCAAATTAAACTCCTTGCTATTCTATATTTGTCCAGGGACTTCCCTGCCCTTGAGTCTCAGTTTACTTGGCTCCTAATTTTCTAATTGGAGTATTCTGCCTGCAGAATGATCTTTATAAAACCTTCCTTTGAGTTGGATGTGAATGGACTTCTCAACAGAGTTTGCCACTGGCTAATCAATACTATAATTTCAGAGGGCTTAGATATAATCACAGGGAATGTTGTCATGCTATTCGCAGCCAACCCACATAGTGGCAGAATTGTGGGAAGGCGGATGAGCAGACAGCTCAGAGCTAATACCTGCAAACTCTGTGAGCTGGCTCTAGAAAGTCACTCTCCCTCCTCTCACCCCTCACACACCCACTGCCTCCAGGCAAGACATGTCTAGGTTAAGGAAGTAGCAGAGATGGGAAAGAAGCCTTGACTGGTGCAGTCAGGTAAAAGCACACATGCACAGAAGCATTTCTCATTATTCAGCCTCTATTTCCTGAACCTCCTAGCCTGGACGTGCCGTGTCTAAAGCCTGTTTTCTTCTTTGTCTATATAGACTGGTTCCATTTACCTTCCTCTCCTCCCATTTAGAATGGAATGGTAATTGTGCTTAGTTGTTTCTATTTCCCAAAAAAGCTTCAGAGTGCTAGGTGCATGATAGGGAGAGGGGTGAAAATTGCAAACACCAGTTTCCTTTTTTATACTGTCTGTATGAAGGCCTGCCCAGGCAACCGGGGAGCCAGGAGCTGACACGCAGCCAGTGGGGTTAGCCTAGGTAGTTACTAGAGGCCCAGTCCAGGGTTTCTTCTGCAGCATCCCATGGCCTGTGTGGCCCCTGTTGCACCCAGCATCGTCATTGTCTTGGAAGCCTCTGCATGACTCCTCTGACAGTCTCAGCCATTGTTTGGAACCAAGGTGGGGAACCCAGTGCCTTAGAGCAGAGGACATCTCTGCACTCAGACTCTGAAGGCAGGTCTTAGCCCCATAGGGAAGGGAGCAAGGAGCACAGGGCACTCTGCCAGTTCTGCTCTGAGGTGGGCATCTATGCCATCGCACTCTCCCTCCCTAGATGCAGCTTGTAGCTTGTAGTATCTGTGTCCAAGTTCTTGCCATACCCTCTTCAAACCTATCTCAAATACCATCTTTTTCTAGATCTACTGATTTTCTGAAATAATTTCTACCATTTGCCCATCATGTTATTATAAAAACAAGTAATGTGCATTACATCACACAATCACTATTGTTTCTCCTCTACTCTGATATTTATGCTTTACTGGCAACACTTTTCATGGCCTATGATGTATATCCCACTAATGTGAAGTTTTGAGAGAGGAAATAGAGTCTTTCTTTTCTAGATTTGCTACCATATTTGCCTACTAGCTGCCCAGGAAGTTTTTGTCCAGTCCCAATTTCATTCTTTGGTCCTCTATTTCATTTATTCAGCTTCTTAATCATCCATGTAATTTTTCATTTGGAATTTGAAGATCTATTCTCCCCGCCCAATTTTGACCTCAGAACTCATTTAATTAAACAAGTTAGAAAAATTGGGAATTGGTTTTAGCCCACTTATATATATGTACATATGTACATATACATACTGAAGTACGGATATGACATTCCTCTCTCACCACAGGACAGATGGAGTTAAGCATCCATCACCAAGGTAACCGCACCAAACACACGCCATTTGCATTAGGAGCCTACCAGTTGTCAGCAGTAGGGACAGTCCCCCAGAGGTCCAGCCCATCTTCTGTAAGAGTGCCAGTCTGAATAAAAATTAGAGTTGGTATTAGCATATGATTTAAAGCTTTTCATGATACTGTGAATTAAACAAAACCTAAGCTTCCAGAAAATTACACTATATCTAGTATTCAATGCTTGTTGTAAGCACCAAGTTTTAAATCAGAAACAAAGATTAGACAGGTGACAAATGATCTCTGAAAGACCATGTTGATAATTAGATGATTAAATTACCAATTATAACAACAAAATGCAAGTGTTTTGTTTTGTTTTTATTTGTTTATTATTGTAACTGATTGTTGGTGTTAAATGGGAGAAAGTTCAGTGAATGGAAATGCAGCAAGACCCAGCTCAAGCTTGACATTTTAGATGGCACCTGCTGTCATTCTGAAGCAGAGCTCAGGACTTTTTTCTTTCTTTTCAAGATTGTTTAGTTCACAGTTTGCCATCTGGTTCACAGCAATTTTCTAAAAATATGGGTGACATGGTGGCTATCCAGATTGATAATGAAATGTTGATATGGGGTTTTGAGACTATAGAGAGAAACTAAATGCTAATAATAAATATTAATTAAAGCCCACGAATGGGTTTTGTTGTTAGATTAAGAGGAAAATGGTCAAGGGATTTGATTTGTTATACTATGGGAGAGTATTTGTCAGATAATGTAACAGCGAAAGCAAAATGGAATGGAGTACTATCACAGCACTTTTAATTTCCTCATTGCTTCTCAGTTATTCATTAATTACAGACCCTGGTGTCTTTATGAGGCAGGCTAACAACATCAGGCCTGCTTAACATCGAGTAAGTGTAAGTGGAGTTGGCTACAAGCCACTTTAGCACTGTCAAAGCAGAGAGGAGCATTACAAAGCACTGTGCTATATCCTCTTTCAACACTGATACCCAGGTCTCTGACACCCTTTTTTTTTTTTTTAAGGTCATCTCTGTATATTACACTGGATTTTCTGGTTTTCTATCAAATGAGGTCTTCTACCATCATACCACATTACATCAGCACAATACTTTACAGTGAAGTAAATGCTTTCAAATCTTACAACTGAATCCACTGGGTAGAGACATTCTCGTTTTAGAGGTGAAATGAGCAGCCTAAAGGCATAGGGTATATCCAGAACACAGGCCATTTAGAGTCTTCCACTTAGAAATACAAGTTAATTCCGCAAGGTATGTGGAAAGACAACGTCCATTCTGCATCTCCAGAATAAAGAATTAAGGAAATCTTTGATTTTTGCATTCAGTTGGACTTCACAGAGAGTGAACATGCTTGCTTGGAAAACAACAATAAAACTATTTGCTTCACTTCCCTTCCATATTTTATAAGGACCCAACCCATGTATTTAGATTCTAAATCCCCTAAAGTTGGTCCATTTCAAAAAGAGTTAGTAAATTAATTCAATCTGATTTGTTTCCTAATGACTAGATTATGTTTTGAAACATCAATATTTCGAACATGAAAACAGAGATGATGCTGCAGCAAAACAGAAATGGACCCATGTTATTTCTGTTAGAGAAAATGACCCTTATACAAAAAAACTACCCATAAATAGAAAGAGAACTGAAGTATGTTTGAGGTTTTAAATGGAATAAGATAGAAAATGAAAACTCCTTAACATAAACACAAACCTGGGCTTGAGTTGAATTTAACAGAGAAAAAAAAGGATAGAAGTTGTTATAGAGAATTGATAGTAAAACCAACATAACTAGAATTATGTATGGGAACAAAAGTACTCAGAAGCCCAGTAGTAGAGATCTTCTAAATCAAAATAATACTATATGGAAATTCAATTAATTGTGGTGTGTGTTTTGTTCCAACATCATGTTGAATGAGTTTTATAATGTGAAAGTTGAAAGGAAATTTAGGAATTAATTGTAGTTCAACATTCTTATCTTAAAAAGTCACAGAAAAACTTGGTGTCAAATTCAGGATTAGACTTCTCACTTTGCTGATTCCCTATCAAAAGTTCTTTGCACTATGCCCTGCAGTCATGACATACATAATTGGGCCAAGGATGCCAAGAAAATTTCCTCAGACCTTCTATTATTGGAGTATGTGAGGATGTGGAGGAAAAGATTTTATACAGGAAATCAACTATACTTGTTTCCTTTCAGAAAAATTAGTTTATGAAACAGACCTGTAAAGAACATATTTTATAAATCTTCCTCCCATAATCCAGGCCCTAGTGAGGCTGGTGGGTAAATCATAGGAGTTCCTACCAGAAAACTTCCAAGGTCATGAGATTGGGCCCTGAATCTAAAATGAAGCTATTGTTAAGTTAACCCACTTGGCTTATAACTGCTGGCAATGGAAGACCTTCTTTGCCCAAACAAAACTCAAGGGAGTAGAACTCAAATTATTGAAGAGATGCCACATCTGACTGGTGACCAAAAAGTCAATGCTACCTCATGGGTCTCTCCAGTTTGTCCTCTACTCTCCATTCTTGTCTTCATTGCCTAGGACAATATATTAACTTTTTAATTGCCCCTGTATGGTTTCCAAACAGGTCTCCTATCTCAGTCCTGTCTCCTTCCCATCCTGTTACCAATTTTCCCAGATTCACTATATAAAACACATCTATAAAAATGTCATTGGCTTCCATTTTCCTTCAAGACAAAGCACCACTCAACTTGGCACGACGCGCCCTTAACTATTGGTGTCTCCCTCTGTAGCTCCGCTCCCTGGCAGACAGGCTACCTTCCAGCCCTACCCTGCTGCCCTCTGCTCCCCACCTGCCCCAGGCCCTTCACAGCACTGCACTTCTGAACTGCTCTCTTCAGACCCTGGAACCCATTCCCTCCTCTTAGCCCACACAACAATGAAAGCCACAAGTCAATGGTTCCTACTACCTGTAGCAGATAACTGTGCCCTGCAGCTTTGCTCAGACCTCTGGAAAGCATGCATCACCTGGCATTATCATTGTTTTCACTTCTGTTCTCCCTGTTTCCTCAGGTAAACCATGAGTTGTTCGAGAGCTGGGAACATCTTAATGGGGCTTCTAACAGCACTGTGATGGCTTTCCACCAGTGTGCTTTAACTAAGAAAATGGCAAAAATAGGCTTCCTTGAGCGATTATTCAAATGCAAATGAACTAAGGACACAGAGGCGCCAAGCCAGGTCCACTGCACTAAACAGTTAGACTGGCCTGGCCAAGTTGAGGGCACCATCTGAGCAGCAGGGGTTCCCCTGAAGGCCCTCCAGGGGCCCCACAGGAGAACCATGGGAGAGGTCTCAGGACCTGCCCCACGGCAGCAGGCCACCCATCTGGCATAGACTCCTCCTCTGTCACCTTTCTGGGTCCCTAAGCACTCACAAGACCTTCCCTATATCCCTGAGCCCTGATCTTTGAGGAAACAAAAGGAAAAGAGGGGCAGAACTTGTCATTGTCTGCTCTCACTTCCCCTTCCTAAAGAAGCAAAGGAGGAGAAAGGATTATATTCACTCAAGCTCTGGACACTGCAGCTGAGAGAACAGATATTTTCTTCAAAATTTTGCCAGAAAAAATCCAAACATTGACCAGAAGAGATTCTTTGAAACCCAAAACCCAAAGCAGGCACGAAATTATTTAATTTCACAGGGACAAAACACATGATGTGATGGCTAAACCTCTCCTCAGTAAAGTGAGCTTCTAGACCCTGCCTTCACTGTAGCTCACGGCAGGGTCTTCACTGGCCTCAGTGTTCCCATCTGTAAAATGAGGGCGCTGGACTAGGAATTCTCTGTGGCCCGTCCCAGCCGGCTCTGCTGTGCCTTGAAATCATTAACCTCCCACCTGGAAGTTTGGATCATACTTTGTCAAAGCACACGAGGTTTATTTGCCCACACATATTGATTCTCTGTGGGGAGATACAGAAGATTTTCTTTTTCTTCAGCCTCTTCTGTGCATACACGATGCCTGTGGTGAGGGCTGCTGGCAGCACGGGCGGGACAGTCACGGTCAAGAGGAGCAAGGCCATAGGCACAGTATCTTTAGCAGAGACCTGCAGAGGGGAGGGAGGTGAAGGTCAGCCCAGAAGAGAAGGCTGGTCGCCGAATGGTGCCGTCTTCCTTCTCACTACAGGAGCCCTCACCTCTTTGACTCAAAATACTCCTGGCAGGGCTGAGTGATCCTGGGGCTGTAACCAAGGAATAAAATACTTGGGAAACGGACTTTGGCCCAGTGGTTAGGGCATCCGTCTACCATATGGGAGGCCCGCGGTTCAAACCCCGGGCCTCCTTGACCCGTGTGGAGCTGCCCATGCGCAGTGCTGATGTGCGCAAGGAGTGCCGTGCCACGCAAGGGTGTCCCCCGCGTGGGGGAGCTCCACGCACAAGGAGTGCGCCCGTGAGGAAAGCCGCCCAGCGCGAAGGAAGGAGCAGCCTGTCGAGGAATGGCGCCGCCCACACTTCCCATGCCGCTGACGACAACAGAAGCGGACAAAGAAACAAGACGCAGCAAATAGACACCAAGAACAGACAACCAGGGGAGGGGGGGAAATTAAATAAATAAATAAATCTTTAAAAAAATAAAAAAATAAAATAAAATACTTGTCTCCCATACGGGAGAAAGGAGACACCCGATCCTATTCCATATCCTTCCTGACCTTTCCTGACTCTGTTTCTCTCCACTTAACATTTCCTCTGCCCAGAGAGCCTGCTTTTTCTCTACCATCACACCCCCTGGGCTAACCAGGCATTTGGTCTGGTTTTTGGTTATAATAGCTCATGCGAGACCCTGACTTTTGGTTTATAAATATATAGGTATTTATAAATATCTCTCCCCCACTAGTCTACAGACTTCTTGGATGCAGCAGTTGTGGCTTTTCCTTCCTTGAAGTTCCCGAGTCCAGGATATATCTGGCACAGAGGAAGGGCTCAGCACACATATTTAACAAATGGCAAACTGATTAAAAAATATGGCCAAGATTCTTCCAAGATCCCATCATATATTACTGGCTATAGGGAACTCAATAATAAAAATAATTTGCTGTTATTAGACACTGGCTCTGGGGCAGACACTGTGCCAAGGCACATATAAAGTTCTATTTACTCCTCACTATCAACACTATGATGTAAATGCTGTTATTTTCTCCACTTAACAGGCAAAGGACTGAGGCTTAAAAATATAAATAACTTTCCCAAGATGGCATGCGAGGTAAGTGGTGAGATCTGAACCCTAGTCTGTCCAACTCCTAGGCACCAACACCTGACCAGTGTGTTATATTATCAAGCCAATTCCCTGTGAGTCTGGATGCCAAGCAGCTTGGCAGAGGAGGCTCAGAGGTCACTGACAAGGCTAATCAGATCACAGTGTAGCTTGTTTTATTTTTCACATGCTCTAGATATTAATGGCTCTACAGTCCACAACCTTGTCTATGTTTTTATAAAATTAACTACCCTTTTAGTCATAGTTGGCAACATAGATTCAAGTTCAGTAACAATGATTACTGGCTTTTGTCTAATCTTCATTTATCACAAAAGCCATTGTTCTTGCTTTCCTCCACCACAGCCACAGAAGAAGTTTGACCTCGAGGACTCACCCTCATCTCACAGCCGATAGGTCCACAAGTGCTGATCCATAGGCAAACGGAGTCTGGGATTAGTTTTGTTGCTGTACTATATATTGGATGTTGACCCCTGCCCAGGAAACCTTCATTCCCAGTTACAATCAAAGCTTCCCTGCTGCTCAGATGAAATTGGCACATGGCCTCAAATAACAGCTCCAGTGGCCTTGACTTCTTTCTACATAGCTCTTTTCTGCCTCTATTCAAATAGTGACAAAATGTCCTGCCCTCCTCTGTTATTCCTTGCTCTAAAAATTCTTACCACTGTATCTTTGCCCAACAATACTCACCCCCAACACATACTCACACACACACCCTCATACACACTTAGAGAGAGAGAACAACATGCTACACCACCAGTTTGAGCATTCTAATTAAGCCAGGCCTGTCCAGGTTGGACCCTTAGGTACCTTCCTTTGGGCCTATTTATTCACAATTTCCTCTCTCCCCTACCTGTCCACGCTGCTAAGATCCGCCCTGTCTTACAGTATAGACTGCATGGTTCACTACAGAATCAGACTCTCACGACCAGAAAGGACCAAGTGAACCCAACCAGAACACATTAGCAACCCACTGACTGAATGGGATGTTAGGTATTATGTGGGGCAAGGTGCACTTCCAAATGTTGAGGAAGAAGTTCTAACTTTTAGACAAGGCATTCAAGATCCCCTTCAATCTGATCTACTAGTACTTTGCTAGCTTTATCTCCTAACTGCTTACTAATTCCAAAAGACCCCTGTGCATTTCTTCCTTTGTGTTTTGCTGATTCAAATTAACATGCCCTTCCCATTATCTGATATGATTGACTAAATCTTCCCCATTATATCAGGCTTGAGAAAAGTGTATTTCCTCTGAGACTATTTGGGCATGGTTATCACACATGCGGCACATGCAGTAGTAACCCTTATCCCCATCAGGTGGTTAAAGTTGCGGATGAACTTTACAGCTTTTCACAGTTGTACTATCTAATGCAATTGCCACTAACCATATGTGGCTATTTCAATTTACATTAATTAAATGGGAATAAAATTAAAAATTCATTTCCTCAGTCACCCTATCCACGTGTGGCTAAGGGCTACCATTTGGATGGTAAAGATATGAAATATTTCTACCATCTAAGGGAGCTCTGTTGGACAGCACTGATTCACAGAATGATAGTAGTATGAGGTAACCTATCTAACCCTCTTGAGTTAGGTCAGTTTCTTAGAGAAAGCTGTGTATTGAAAAGCCTTACTTCCAGTACTTACTCCATGGTACATATACACCCCAAGGGCATAGAAAAAACCGATGACACCCAGGCAGGCCAGGAACACTATGAAATTGAAGGCATCACTATACAGTTTGAAGTTCAGAGGCCGGGGATAGAGGATGGATCTTACCAAGTCACCTTTGGCTGTATTGTAACCTGCAGGAAGAGAATCACAAGTGGAGTAAGCTTCTTTAATACAGTTGCCCCCAAAACCAAAAATGGTTTGGAATGCATTAAGGAATTAAAAGGGGTTGAGTAAGGAATGAAAATGGCATTGCTGTGACCTGATACTTGATTTGCATTTATTGTTCTTATAAGGCGCCAGGAGCAATAAATGGTATCCATTTAGCCCTGTGTAATTTCTCTTGCTCTGGGAGTCAGTGCTTTGGTGGCTGAAACAGTGCAGCTCACCTATTCACCTGTGAAGTTGAGGAAACAAGGACAAGGGAGTTGAAGAATGCAGTGACTAGAGAAGATGAGCCATCAAGAAAAGAAGAGCAGACGTGTTGAAAAATAATACAAAATTAAAAGAAAAGGAAAGCAAGAGGGCAAGCAATTTCTTAAAAATAGATATTCGTATATCTGAAGGTGACACAGGTGGAGATATCTAGCAGGGAGTATGAAATAAAAGCCCAGCAACCAACTCCTCGAAAGGAAAAAAGTCCCCATAATGTTGACATTATATTCTTAGAAATCAGTCAGAGGGGGCTAGAGAGAAAAGAGAAGAAGCCTATGGACACATACAAAAGCAAAAAAATGGTTTTGCCTTTGAGGAAATTAATTTCATCCATGTATACCCTTCATTACATACAAAAGTTTAACAAGGAACCATTCAGTTGGAAATGGGGGTAATTTAGAAAAATAAGGGTCTGATTGGAAAAACTTGTGGCTGTTATTACCAGAATGTAACAAGCTCCATAGTCCTAAACAAAATTTTTCTAACCCAAATCCCCCTACCCAAATTTAGACTAAATTTACAAAAGTAGAATCTACGAACCTGTTTGCAAAACGACTGCTCTTACAGGCCCCTGACCAGAGGGTTTCACTTGGATAACTTCTGTTCCACAAAAAAGGACGTGTCTCCGATAGTCCTCCAGGCTGTGCAATTTCCAGGGCATGGTATTCTCCATTTGGGGCAATGGTGTCTTTGCAACAGGTATACTTTCTCCTAAAGAAGATTGCATTTTGTTGATTCCACATGAACTCAGATAATTATTTAGAGCTGTCACTCACAAGTTTCAAGAAATTATGAAAACCACAACTAATACAGTTTTAATGCTCATCCCATGAGTTAGATGATAGTTCTTAGGGTGCAAGCAATGGCAAACTTGATGATATTTCTAATATTTATCAAGATCTATCATTCTGAGACCTAGCCTGCCTGGTGAGATGTTATAATTTTAAAGAATTTTATTTTAGCTGAGAGTTGTCACTCAATCATTTCCCCAAGTGTTTAAGCCCACAATGGTTGGCCATGGAGCAGCTATGAAGTATGCAAATAGCTGTGACTATTTGCCTTTCATTCCATCATTTTTTCTTCCATCCATCCATCCATCCATCCATCCATCCATCCATCCATCCATCCATCCATTACCATTCATTTGCCAAATACTTTAAGTGCTTATTCTATGAGGCAGAAAATAATGATGAATGAGAGAGACAGAAATCCTGGCCTTATAAAACTCATGGAACCAAGTTAGTAAACAGTTAATTAAAATAAAATAATGTAAGTATTTGGCAGTAGTACCAGGTGATTTGAGGATCTGACCCAAAACGGAGATCAGGAAAGATTTCCTAGACAATTTATAAATGACATCTTGAAAGGAGAATATGACCAACCAGATCAAGAAAGAGAGAAAGGAGTTCTTAGAAGAAGTAAAAGAAAGAGCACTGTATGCTCAGGGCACTAGAGTTGAGGATATTTTGGACCTTGAATGAGAGGGTGGAGGTAAGCAGTCCTGGAAATACAAAGATGAAGGAGAAGTGATCCCTCCATAAAATCTATAAAATATCCTTCATGAATATTTTGGAGTGTGCAGTTGAGACAGAAACTAATTTAACAGGACAAGGCCTCTCTTTTCACTTTCTGAATGATCTCAGCTTTCACTACCATTGATTAGCACTTCTAAATAGATAAGCACATCACGAATGTCTAGCTTCATCTTTCTTCTCTCCTAAGTTTTGTTCTGTTTTTTCCCAGTTGTTGGTTACTCATTCCAACCAGGATATCTCACTAGCCTCTCCAACTCAACATATCTAAAATCATATCAAATACTGAATCCCTAGGAAAGCAGACATGGCTCAACTGATAGAGCGTCGGTCTACCATATGGAGGGTCCAGGGTTCGATCCGCAGGGCCTCCCGACCTATGTGATAAGCTGGCCCATGCAGAGTGCTGCCGTGCACAAGGAGTATCGTGCCACACAGGGGCACCCCCACATAGGGGTGCCCTACGTGCAAGGGGCACTCCCCGCAAGGAGAGCCGCCCCATGTGAAAAAAGAGCAGCCTGCCCAGGAGCGGCGCCACACACATAGAGAGCTGACAAAGCAAGATGATGCAACAAAAAGAGACGCAGTTTCCCAGTGCCACCGGATAACGCAAACGGATGCAGAAGAACACACAGTGAATGGACACAGAGAGCAGACAACAGGGGGATAGGGGAGAGAAATAAATAAAAAATAAATCTTTGAAAAAAAACCAAAAAACTTCATCCCTAAACCTCCTCTTGACTTTCCTGTTTCACTTATGATATCACCATTTTGCTGAGTCACAGACTTAATATCTCAGAATCCTCTCTGTGTCCTCCTCTCTCCATGCTCTGCCCACTCATGGAATGATTCTCCAGGCCCTTTTGTGTCTTCTTTCTGAGTGTGTCTCTTGGAGCCTACCTTGGACTCTTGTCTCTAGACCCCAATTACTTCACTGGCAAACACTGAGTCATGGTGATTACAGGGCCTTAGCTGTGACTTGCTTAGCTCTTTGAAGGACAAACATATTCTCTGGATAGTTACTTGAGGGTAGAGTTGGAATTAATGCATCTTTTTTTGATTTTTGAGTATCTCAACCACAATCTGCTCACTGATCTCCTAATTGAACTCTCCCCTCCAGTCTCCCCTTCCCTTTCATTTTCCCATATTATTTCCAGATAAATCTTATCAAAGCCCTTTTTTGTCATCACATTATCTTGGCCAAAATTCCTTAGGCTTTCCCATTGTCATTACTAAATAGAACGTACCACAATCAGAACGTAGATGCCTGCTATTCCCTATACAAGCTCCTGCTAACTTAGGCCAGTCACATTTCCTATCAAGACTCCCCTTTCCCCGTACCATTCCTTTGTCTTTCCCTGGTGACTGCAGGACAAGATATATTTAAGGTACAAAGAAAATTAACTCAGAGTTCAAAAGAGATGAATTTCAGAGACAAAATTTAAAATGTCACCCAAATTTCCTGGTTTCCAGATTTGAAGAGCCTTAGAGTGAATTTAAAATTCCATCAGTCATTTGCTAAGTGTACACTTAGCACTTAGCAAGATATCTTGTCATATTTCTAATTTGAAGATAGGATGATATGAATTAAAATTATACAAGTTTATTAGGTTGGTGTAAAAGTAATTGTGGTGTTGTATTGTTGAAATTTGCCTTTTGATATTGGAATACATTCTTAAATAAATGTGGTTGTTATACATTGTTTTAATGTGCATTCTCACTTTATGTTTTTTTGCTAATGACTTATTACTTGCTGCTTATTTTATATTTATTTTATGCTATGCAAATGATGTTAGAAAAAAAGCAAATTCAAGCAATTTTCTTATTTGAGTTCAAAATGAATTATAAAGCAGTGGACACAACTCACAACATCAGCAACGCATTTGGTCCAGGAACTGCTAACAAACATACAGTGCAATGATGGTTCAAGAAGTTTTGCAAAGGAGAGGAGAGTCTTGAAGATGAGGAGCATAGTGGCCAGTCATCGGAGGTTGACAGCAACCTACTGAGAGCAACCATCAAGATCCTCTTACAACTATACCAGAAGTTGCCAAAGAACTCAAGTCAACCATTCTATGGTTGCTTGGCATTTGAAACAAAGTGGAAAGGTGAAAAAGCTCAATAAATGGGTGCCTCATGAGCTGACCGAAAATTTAAAAAATTGTTTTGAAGTGTTGTCTTCTCTTATTCTACGCAACAAAAATGAACAATTTCTCAATCAGATTGTGATGTGTGATGAAAAGTGGATTTTATATGATAACTGGTGATGATCATCTCAGTGATTGGACTGAGAAGAAGCTCCAAAGATTTCCCAAAGACAAAATTTCACCAAAAAAAGATCATCGTCGCTGTTTGGTAGACTGCTGCTGGTCTGATCCACTTCAGTTTCTGAATCCTGGAGAAACCATTACATCTGAGAAGTAAACTCTGCAAATCAATGAGTTGCACCAGAGGGGAAGCAGACTTGGTCCAGTGGTTAGGGCGGTTCAAACCCCGGGCCTCCTTGACCAGTGTGGAGCTGGCCCATGCACAGTGCTGATGTGCGCAAGGAGTGCCCTGCCACGCAGGGGTGTCCCCACGTAGGGGAGCCCCACGCGCAGGGAGTGCGCCCCATAGGGAGAGCCGCCCAGCATGAAAGAAAGTGCAGCCTGCCCAAGAATGGCGCCGCACACACGGAGAGCTGACACAACAAGATGACGCAACAAAAAGAAACACAGATTCCCGTGCCGCTGACAACAACAGAAGTGGACAAAGAAGATGCAGCGGATGGACACAGAGAACATACAACCGGGGTGGGGGGGGGTCAGGGGAAGGGGAGAGAAATAAATAAATAAATAAACCTTTAAAAAAAAAAATGAGATGCATCAAAAACTGCAACACCTGCAGTCAACTTAGAAAGGGCCCGATTCTTCTCCACAGCAACACCCAACTATATATCGCACAACCAGAGCTTCAAAAGTTGAACGAATTGGACTATGAAATTTTGCCTCATCTGCCATATTTACCTGACCTTTTGCCAACCGACTACCACTTCTTCAAGCATCTCAACAACGTTTTGTAGGGAAAACACTTCCACAATCAGTAGGATGCAGAAAATACTTTCCAAGAGTTCATTGAATCCTGAAGCATGGATTTTTATGCTACAGGAATCAACAAACTTATTTCTCATTGGCAAAAATGTGTTGATTATAATGGTTCCTATTTTGATTAATAAGGATGTGTTTGAGCCTAGTTATAATGATTTAAAATTCACTGTATGAAATCACAATTTCTTTTGCACCAACCTAGTATGTCTTACTGTGCTTTCTATGCAATAACTGAGGAAAGGGAATATGACAGTTATACTTTTTATATTCTTCATTTTCCCTATTGGTATGTAGTAGTTTTAAAACATATATTTTTGTTCAGTGCATGGCTGAGTTAAATAAAAACAATTACCAAGGTTTTCCTGTGATTGGCTTTTCCACATAGTTTCATATAGGTGCATATTTGATATCCTAAGGTATAAGAAGCTGTAACATTTTATTCGTGGTCTCAAATATTCTTCAGGAACTTCCTTTGGCCAGACATTGTCCCTAAACCATTTTCCTCAAAATGATTATGATATCTTATCCATTGTGTGCATTAAAACTTATCAGCTGCATTCTAAATGGCTTTGTAAAAGGGATAGAACTCTTCAAAATGCTTTGAAGCCTTTTTTTTTAACCTACAGCATTGAATTCTTCTTAATAATGAGTGTAAAAGCCTGATATTTAAAGATAATTTCAAATTTCTGCCTTTGGATCACAGAATAGTAATCCACAATGCAGGTTTAGACTAATATTACAAACATTTTCTGTACACACAACCGAGGGTAGTAGGGAACGCTCAGATATTTGGTCAATGAGAAAGGGAGACAATATTGGAGACAATATGTACCACAGATAACTCTCAAATCAGATAATTATACACAGAGATGATGTTCAAGCCTCTTTTACACTATTCACGTATTAATAAGGAGTCATATAACTTGGCCTTTCTTGGAAACTCCAGAAAGCAGGGATTCGTGTGTGAAAGTTGGGGGGGCTAAAGGAGGGTGGGGAGCATTTCAGGAAGAAGTGTGCTCACAGTTAACAATTCCCTTAGCTCAGGAACCTGGAGCTTTTGGCTGATGTGCAATAGAGAGTCTCTCTTTTGACCCCAGTAAACCAGGAGCCCCTGCATGGCGACAGGGTTTGAAATGCCATGTCCTTGTTTATTTATATTCCTTAGACTTCTAGGATGTAAACTTTTTGAGGATGGAGACCATTTCTCCTTTGTATTGGTGACTCTAGCACTCAACACAGTGCCTGGCACATAGTAGGCACTTCTGAGCTTTTATTGAGTGAACAACTGAACAAATGAGTAAGTAAGTGGAAGAAAGAAAAAGAGAAAGAGAATGAGAGAAAAGAGAAAGACAGGAAAAATGGAAGAGAGGGAAAGATCTGCCCTATCAACTGATGATAAGCTTGTATGCCAGGATGTAAATTCGAAATAACCTATTAGGGAAATTCCTATGTGCCCAACCTGAATCATTGCATCCTTCACCATATATGTTTCCAGAAAAATTACTGATCCTGGTAATTAGAGGGATAGTGAAGTGGATTGTGGTAGAGTGAATGTCATCATCTTCTCTGCTACCTCCCCCCCCCACCCCACAGTCAACCCTATGAGAGTGAGGAGGCAGTAGTATAAAAGCCTGGCTTTAAATTTTCATTTTCTTCATAACACTTACAACTATTGGAAAGCTATATTGTTTTTCCATTTTTATGTTATTTCTCCCTCCTAGAATGTTGAACCAGGAGAGCAGAATTTTTTTTTTCCCTTGTACCCCCAGCACCTAGTAGAGTGCCTCGTCCAAAGTAGGGGCTAATAAACATTTGAGTAGATGAATGAATAAACAAATGAATCTAAATCCCATACCCACCATCTACATAGCTTTTAAGCTATGTCACCTTAGGCAAATTACTTGACATATACATAGAGAAAGAGAGAGAAAGAGAGAGTGTCAAGAGAAAATTTGAAAATATTAATACATCTTTCCCTTCCTCTTCCCCCATGATATTCTCATTATCTCTGGATCCCTCCCTTTTTGGAGAGCTAGATCCAGAGGCCATCATCGCCTCAGGAAAGGAGGCAGGAAAAAATGACATGGGAGTTGATAACTGACTTTGAGTTTTAAAACTCATCCATAGCTGTGATCAAGGATTTTGGAGACTACTAGTAGAAAGAACAAGGCTTTCCTTCTAAAGCTCTCTAGCTAAATAATAGTCCCAGAACTGGTGGAAGAGAATCCAAAGGAAATGTTCCTAAGCCTGAACGAGGAAGCATGCAATGAGTTTGTGGAAACGAGAAAAAAAGCACTTGAGTGTCCTTCCTTCCCAGGTAGAGAGGCCTCAGTTGGTTTCCTCAAGCCCAGAGTGGAGAAGAAGCAACCAGTATCAACAACACCTTCAGCTAGGCAGACAAGGGGAGGGAGGACCTTCTAATTGATGAGGGTTAACTTCACACTGGATATTTTCAAAGCTGGAAAAAAATTGGGACCAAAATAAAAATGAAGTGTAAACTGGAAGCAAGATGGCAGCCGAGTAAGGAGCTCCTAGCGTCAGCTCCTGCTGTAGGGCAGTTAGTAAACACCCAGAGCTCTCTGGAGCTAGCTGAAGCACCTGTTTGGGGGCTTCAGGAGGCCAGAGGGGCATCCTTCAACATCCTTGAAGGAATGGAAGGAGGAGACTGCCCATCTGCTGAGAAGACTCGTAAGTAGAGCACTCCACACCCCAGAGGCCAGTGCCCATCCTCCACTGGAGGCACACGCCGCCTCGGGAGCTGTTCTGCAGCTCCACTTCCAAAAATAGGGGAGGAAGAGACAGTTGGGGACCAACTTCAGCTAATGATGAGTAAAATTCAACAGGCTAAAGTAAAATCCTGAGAACAGCTAAAGTTTGAGCCTGTCCAAGTAAGAAAGAGGCCAGTAGCTGCCATCTTACCTCTGTATCTGGCATGAGGGGAAGCAGAGTGGATTGAAAATTCCAGTGCTGGTGGGGACCACCTTCTTTCCATCCAGATCAGATTGCAGGTCTAGCCTAAGACCCAGTGCTACCTCGACCAGGGAGGAAGCTGTAGGGACCTGTGCCAGCCTTTCCGGGATATTGCTGGTCAAGCTACAGAGGCTGGTGTTTGTCCTAATCTTGTGGTGCAAGTCACACCAGGAGATGTTCTGTGACCAGAATTGGAAGCTCCATTTCCCAAAAACAGGGGAGGAGGAGACGGTTGGCTGCTGATTTCAGCTACTGATTGGTAGACTCGGATGGCTAACGGATAATCCTAGGAACAGCTGGGGTGTGAATTTGTCCAAGTTGGAAAAAGGCCAGTGGCAGCCATTTTGACTCCACCCCTAGCCTGAGGGGAAGGTAGCCTGACCAAACATCACAGTGATGGTAGGGACTGGTTTGTTTCACCTGGATCAATCTGTAGCACTAGCCTAGGCTTCTGTCCCACCTCTGGCAGGGAGGAGGCTGGGCAGGCCCTGCACCAGTCTATCCAGGTAACTGAGGGTAACTTCAGCTGGCAAAAACTGAATAATCAAAACTCTACTGGGGCGGTCATTTTGTACCTACACTGCATAGATTGCTGCCCACACTTGCAGCTCCATCCATGCCCCAGGCAGGGGAGAAAAGGGTATGAAGCTTCATCAGTCTCTTTGGGTAACTACAGTCTAGGCCTGCGCAACTTGGGTTATTCCACACAACTGCGACTCTGTCCCTACCTCTGGGAAAGGAGAAAGTTGGGAGAAGCTTCATCTGTCCCTGGGGCAATGAAGGCAGCTTGAGCCTTCAAGGTTTATAGCACCAATTACATGCTTGGCTCCTACTGCACAACCAGGAAGAGAGAAAGGGCAAGAAGTCCTAAACTAAAGAGAAAAACTGCACCCAGAATAAATACTCTAGTAATCCAGATGCCAAGATACCAACAAAAAATTACAATCCACACTGGGAACAGGAAGCTAAGGCCCAGTTAAAGGAAGAAGATAAGCCTCCAGATGACATAAAGGAGTTGAGACAACTAATCATAGATGTTCAACCAAATCTCCTTAATAAATTCAATGAGATGGCTAAAGAGATTAAGGATATTAAGAAGACACTGGATGAGCACAAAGAAGAATTTGAAAGCATACATAGAAAAATAGCAGATCTTATGGGAATGAAAGGTGCAATAAAGGAAACTTTAAAAACATTGGAATCATGTAATAGCAGATTTGAGGAGGCAGTAGAAAGGATTGGTGAGCTTGAAGAAATGGTCTCTGAAAGTGAACATGCAGGGAAACGGACTTTGGCCCAGTGGTTAGGGCGTCCGTCTACCACATGGGAGGTCCGCGGTTCAAACCCTGGGCCTCCTTGACCGGTGTGGAGCTGGCCATGCGCAGTGCTGATGCGCGCAAGGAGTGCCGTGCCACGCAAGGGTGTCCCCCGCGTGGGGGAGCCCCACGCGCAAGGAGTGCGCCCATGAGGAAAGCCGCCCAGCGTGAAAAGAAAGAGCAGCCTGCCCAGGAATGGTGCCGCCCACACTTGCCGTGCCGCTGACGACAACAGAAGCGGACAAAGCCGCTGACAACAGAAGCGGACAAAGAAACAAGACGCAGCAAACAGACACCAAGAACAGACAACCAGGGGAGGGGGGGAAATTAAATAAATAAATAAATAAATAAATAAAAAGAAGAAATTAAAAAAAAAAGAAAGTGAACATGCAAAAGAACAGATGAAGAAAAGAATGGAAAAATTGAACAAGGTTTCAGTAAACTAAATGACAGCAGAAAGTGTGCAAACATACATGTCATGGGTGTCCCAAAAGGAGAAGAGAAGGGAAAGGGGACAGAAGGGATATTTGAAGAAATAATGGTAGAAAATTTCCCAACCCTATTGAAAGACATAGATATCCATGTCCAAGAAGCACAATGTACTCCCATCTGAAAAAATCCGAATAGACCAACTTGGAGACACATACTAATTAGAATGTCAAATGCCAAAGACAAAGAGAGAATTCTGAAAACAACAAGGGAAAAGCAAACATAACATATAAGGGATACCCAATAAGATTAAGTGCTGATTTCTCACCAGAAACCATGGAGGCAAGATGGCAGTCCTATATATTTAAGATACTATGAGAGAAAAACTTCCAGCCAAGAATTTTATATCCAGCAAGACTGTATTTCAAAAATGAGGGTGAGATTAGAATATTCACAGATAAACAGAAACAAAGAGACTATATTTTCAGGAAATATAAAGAGTGTGCTAGAGCCTGAAAAGAAAACACAGGGAGAGAGGCCTGGAAGAGAGTCTAGAAATGAAGCTTATATCAATAAAGGTAAATAAAAGTGTCAAAAGAGTGGTGAAAATAAAATATGACAGATAAAACTCATGTAATCAGTAATAAACTTAACCAATGATGTAAAGCACTTGTATTCAGAAAACTGCAAGTTAATGTTAAAAGAAATTTTTAAAAAGTCCTAAATAACTGGAAGAATATTCCATGCTCATGGATTGGAAGACTAAATATCATTAAAATGCCAATCCTGCTCAAATTGATATACATATTCAATGCAACCCTGATAAAAATTCCACCAGCATTAAAAAAAAAAATGAAAGCCCAATTAGCAAATTTATTTGGAAGGGTAAGTGGTCCTGAATAGCCAGAAACATCATAAAAGGAGAAGTGAACCCTCATCTCTGGACTTTAAATCATACTATCAAGCTATAGTGGTAAAAATGGCATGGTACTGGCATAAAGACAGATACACAGACCAGTGGAACCAAATTGATGGTTCAAAAACAGACCCTCACATGTATGGTCAAGTGATTTTTGACGAGCCTGTCAAACCCACACATCTTGGTCAGAACAGTCCATTCAACAAATGGTGCTGAAAGAATTGGATATCCATAGCCAAAAGAAGAAAAGAGGACCCCTTTCTCACACCTTATCCAAAAATTAACTGAAAATGGATCAAAAACCTAAAAATGAAAGCAAGAACCATAAAATCTCTAGAAGAAATTGTAGGAAAATATCTTCAAGACCTGGTGGTAGGTGGTGGATCCTTAAAGCAGATAAGAGGAGGACTGAGACGGACTACTGATGTTTAAGGTAGGTAGAAGTTTTAATTAGCTTTAATGTAAAAGTGTGGAAATGTATAGAGTGGATGGCAAAATAGTAACAGCTAGTTCATAATTAGGGCTGTGGCTGAAAATTGTAGTCTAGGGATATAAATGCCAAGTGACAGAATGCTAGAGAATAATCTAGGAACTGAATAGCACAGTAAACCAAGAGGTGGATGAGAATTGTGGTTGACGGTACAGATGCAAGAGTCCTTTGTGAGCTAGAACAAATGTATATCGCTACTGCAGCATGTTGGGATCACATGGGAAAAATACAACTGGAATGACCTATGGACTGTGGTTAGCAGTAAGAATATAATATTCTTGCATCTATGCCAAAGATGTACTGTGTTGCTAATGAGGCAGTATGGAGAATGTGAGGTGAATGTACACTATGGACATGGTAACAATCAGATTATATTATCTTATCTGTAGCAAATGTTCTACCACAGTGTGGTGTGGAAATAGAGGGGTATTGTTTGGGAATTCTGCACATGTGCATGATTGTTCTATAAGTTTACAACTTCTGTCATAAAAATATATTTAAAAAATAATAATAATGTGTTTGGGGAAAAACACACCAAATGTAAGATAAGGACTATAATTAGTAGTAAGATTTTTTTTTTAAGATTTATTTATTTATTTTATTTCTCTCCCCTTCCCCCGCCAGTTGTCTGTTCTCTGTGTCTATTTGCTGCATGTTCTTCTTTGTCCGCTTCTGTTGTTGTCAGCGGCATGGGAATCTATGTTTCTTTTTGTTGCGTCATCTTGTTGTGTCAGCTCTCCGTGTGTGTGGTGCCATTCCTCGGCAGGCTGAACTTTCTTTCGCACTGGCTGGCTCTCCTTACAGGGTGCACTCCTTGCACATGGGGCTTCACTATGCGGGGACACCCCTGCATGGCAGGGCACTCCTTGTGTGCATCAGCACTGCACATGGACCAACTCCACACGGGTCAAGGAGGCCCGGGGTTTGAACCGTGGACCTCCCTTGTGGTAGACGAATGCCCTAACCACTAGGCCAAGTCCACTTCCCAGTAGTAAGAGTTTGACAATATTCTTTCATAATTTGTAACAAACATCTCACGAAAATGCAAGGTGTTAGTAGAGAGTTGATGGATGGGACCCCTGTATGATGTTAAGCATTTTTGCTTTGTAAGTTCACAACTTTTACTATACACTTAATTGTTTATGTTTGTTCATATATAAATGATATATAGATAATAAAAATAGGGAGGGTTGGGAAAATACTTTGGTAAGTAGTGATATTTTGCCAGTGCTCTTTAATCATTAGTTAAAAAGGGTTAACAACAATGTAAGGAGTTCTGTATGATGTTAAATATATGTTTGTTTTGTAAGTTCACAACTATTACTATACACTTATTGTTTATGTATGGTTATATGTGGGTGATATATTTTAATGAATTATTTTTTTAAAATAAAGGGAAGTTATATAATAAAGCTAAGCATCTTATATAACTGAGTTTATGGCAATAGGATGAGGATGAGAAGATGAAGTGGAAGAGGGAGATTCTGTGTGTTTTAGATGGAAGCATCACAGAGAAAGGGAACGGTGGTGAAGCACTGAAATAAAGACAACGGCTCTGTCCACCTTAGAATCATCTTTCTCAACACTTTGGTCCCTTATGTTTGGGAACAAATGTGTTCTCCAATTCTGCTCTTTCACTTGCTACCTGAACATTCCCAGTCTCTTTTCACCTCAGTTTCCTTAGTGGTAAATTGGATATCGTAACAGCCATGATGAAGTGAGACATATGTTATTTATAAAATATAAGTTGTCAAAGAAGTGCTAGGAGTACTTGCTATTTTTATTCTTACATAAATTAAGACTTTTATAACAGAGTACATAAAAATGTTTGGATATTTTCATAATGGTTTCGATTAAAAATGACAACTGAGGGAGTGCGGAGTTCCTAGCCAGGGAAGCTCTGTCACATTCCCCAATGGAACAGCAACAATCCCCCAACTGCAATGGCAAAGACCTATAAAGACTGAAGGTCCAACAATGAGCCCTTGATACTGATGGCTATGATTATGAGCCTGTGCACCTGAAATATGAACTAGGCCTAGAGCTGCAGGGTGCCTAAGAGTTACCTCCTGAGAGCCTCCATGTCACTCAAATGTGACCACTCTCTAAGCCAAACTCAGCGTGAAAATGCATTACCCCCCTACCCCCGCCCCAGCATGGGATATGCGTCCCGGGGATGAGCCTCCCTGGTGCTGAGGGATTACTACCAAGCACCAGCTGATGATGTAGTTAGAAAAAGACCTTGAATAAAAGGGTCAACTCAGACCAGCAGACTATCTCAGCCTTTATGACCTTGAATAAAAAGGGGAAATAGAAAGGACAAATGAGTTTATATGGCTCTGAGTCTCCAAAAAAGAGTCGGGAGGTCATCAGAGGGGTAATGCTTATGCATGGCTTAGCAGGGTCCCAGAAACAGCCGAAGTAGATAGAAGCCCAGGTACTACTTCTCCTGAGGGCTACAGAGACCCACAGGTTCTATGGTCATGGCAGATGGCTCTGGAGTTCAGTGCCAGGTCAGTTGGCATTACTTTGGACTTTGTGTTCCTGAGTGTGATAAAGTTGGACTGAGATATGATCTTTCTTCACATGCCTCTTCTGTTACTTTTACCGGACCTGTGGTTGGCACTGGGGTTATTGTATACTCAGGAGACCTGAATCTCTGAACTGTCCATGTGACAGCCAGGCCCTGGGCCTCAGCAGACTTGTAACTCCTACCATCTGGTTTATTGGACTTACCCTGGCCAGCTAATAGGGAGTTGAAGAAAGTCAGCCACCACACCAGGGAACCAAGAGTGCCTACAACTGCAAGCAGGAGACTTGCATCTATCATCCATGTGGAATCTAAGCTGCTTCTTGATATAGAGGGGGAGTGGACATAACCATCCCAGGGTCCACAGGCTGGAGGAATAGAGTATGGATTAGAGTTGACTTACTGATATTCTACTATGGAACTATTGTGACTAGTAATGGAAGAAATTGTAGCATTGGTGTGGAGAAAGAGGCCACGGTAGCTGCTGAGGATAGGGAGAGGGAAGAAGCGATATGATGTGGGGGCATTTTCAGGGCTTGGAGTTGTCCTAGGTGGTACTGCAGGTCAGATGCTGGACATTGCATGTCCTGTTGTGGCCCACTGGGTGAACTGGGGAGAGTAAACTACAATGTAAACCATTATCCATGTGGTGCAGCAGTGCTCCGAAATGTATTCACCAAATGCAATGAATGTGCCACAATGATGAAAGAGGTTGTTGATGTGGGAGGAGTGGGGGGGGTAAGGTTTGGGGTACTCATATTTTTTTAATGTAACATTTTAAAAAATTTAAGGAAAAAATAAAATACTTTCATATATGCAAAGGACTATTTTGCAAAGGAGATAAAAGCATATGAGTCACATTTGTGGACAAATACCCTAGCAAGACATTTCAGGAATATGATTCTAATCTTCTGACTGGTCTATCAGGATCCTTTCTACAAATATGTACCTGAGTGGGAGTATCTATGTAGGCTGCATTAAAAAGTATTTAGTTAGAGCTTATGGGCACAAGCTGTTGTTGAAGAAATTAATGAGAAAGGAAAATATACCTATATCTGTTTTATGCATCTTTCTCTAAAATTGGGCTTTATCATTACTTAGGTTACAAAAATATTAGTGCTGGTGACTTTATTGCTCCAGAAACAGACCCTTGGAGAAGTCACTTTGAATTTAAGGTCATATTAGGACAACTGTTGCACATTTGTTGAAAGGCGGCATTGTTTACCTTTTTTATTTCTCTGGAACTTTCTGAGCTTTCCTGAGAATCAAAGCAAATACTGTCACCCTAGTCAGTCAGAGGAGACAGGGCAGACCAAGGACAGTAAAGGTTTCTCTTCCATCCCCCTGTTCTCTCTTGTCAAAGAGTGAAGCCATGGTTCATTGTCAGTCTGTGGGAAGATGTGAAACAGTTGCTGGCTTCCAGTGAGGAAGACAGTTTTTCTTGGGCTTGGGTTGGCAGGTTGGGTACTATAGCAGCATTCTGGATGAAAGATGTGATCAATATGCAAAACCTCACCATTATCATAAGGCAGTTAGATTTCAGCACACTAAAGAGGAATTTTGTAGTTATACTGAACACATTTATGTTTTCTACATTTTCTGATATCAGTTCTAAATTAAGCAGACTCATTTTTTAATGTGAAATCTGCTTGTGTTGAACAATTTAAGAATAGATAATGAATTCCCTTCACATTTAGGTGATGTTTAAAAGTTTTGTGTCCCCCCCCCCCTTTCTTCACAGCATTTGGAAACAGAAAAATTCAACAATTTGTAAGCACAGAAAAGACAAATTGTTTCTTTTTTTGTTTTGCAGTAAAATCTCTTCTCTCATTACCATGTGCTGATTTGTTTGTTTGTTTTTTTTTGCTAAAAATTATTTTATAAATAGTACCTAACTAATTACACAAATTCAAGCAGACTTTACAGAGTACAAATGAGAACTAGGACAGTTCAAACTCTGTCTAAAAAGACCAGTTTTCTGCTGATAAGATCAACTGGAAATAGAAATCTAAAGGAAAACAGACTTGATATACTGTCTTTCCCTTAAGGTTCAACTCAAGTTCCTTTCCAGGAGTTTCCATTTTCTATCTACAGAGTGTGAGGCTAAGCTAAAGTCTCTATGCCCTTCCAGTTGTGGGACTTGGTGACTTTCCAGATTGTGTTTTGTCTGGATGTTGAGTAAGACATAAAAACATTGTCTCCCATAATAGGGTGCCCTCATCCTCCTCTGCACCCAAAGCTCTCTATTCACTCCACCCATCTCCAAATAACCATGTGTTGAATTAGAAACTTCTTCTAGTTTCGTGTTTATAGTTCCTTAATTATTATATTGCTCATTTTTTCCCTTCTCTGTATATTGTATCACCATTTGAATGAGAAGTCTGGGAGTGTCCCTCATTGATCTCTCATTGTTCGAAGCATTGGGGCCTGGCATAAAGCAGGTAAATATTTGTTTATCTGATTTGCTGACACTAGGCCTAGATGCTGGACAATGGAAAGGAAGCCCCATCACAGATGCCTACCTGTGAGCATGCCTTCATTCACCACACAGCTTCCATCAATCAGAACAGCATCACACGGCAATGAAAATTTTCCTGGGACAATAAGAGTATCTCCGGGAACCAAGAGACGGGACTCCAGATCCTGCAAACCTACACAACAGCAAAGTTTCATGACTAGCTGATCTTTTCCTCTTTTTACTTAATGAAGATAACTGATTATTAGCAACCTGTGTTCCAACTCCTTATCTCTCACCTCCTCAAACCCCTCTCCACTCAAATGCAAATTCCAGGAGAACCAGGGTTAGAGAATTGGTTCCTGGGGCATAACAAAGGATTAAATGCTCAGCCACAAGATTCCATCTTGATCCTAGTACCTGATGCAGTGCTCTGTCCACAGTGGAAATTCAAGAGCATTGGTTGACTGAGAAGTGTATCCTCTCACTGCTCCTTGCACTCTTTGGCTGGGTTCTAGACCCTTGTAGAGCACTGTTTTTGCACTGGGGCCTTATACAAACCGTCCAGGCAGGTCTCCTCTGGCGCACAGCACCTCACTCCTTGCATTGAGTCATGGCCATTCCATTCCAGGCTAACTCAGAGCAAATGCCAAGTATTTAGCCAACTATTTATAAGCCCATTCAGGCCTGGGCCCTGGACGGTGGTGTGAAATGTATAATGCAGCATCTGTTTGAAATGGTTAGTTGGGGACTAACAAAAGATTCTTAACAAGGCTCATCTAGTAATATTCTAATGAGTAAAATACGGAAGGCAGAAGGAATTTGAAGTAACTTAGATATTAGCTAGGAATAGCTCAATCAGCTTTGGGGCTAGAATGAGGGAAGCAAGGTCCCTAAGGTGTAAAATTTAAGGAGATGCTCACTCTTATGGCCCTGCAAATACAATCAGATTTTGCATGAACTTGCCTTCTTAAATTCTGCATGATAGATGCCTTGCTTGGCTCACTTTAGTCTCAGTCCTCAGTCCAATCAGAAAAGACTTTTTTCTTCTTGACTGATAATTAGTCCAATGATTCCACCTTTAACTATTAGGATGCCAAAGATGCAGAACATGTCACTTACCTTTATCTTTTACGTTGATTGTAACCTGGACTTTGTTGTGATCTTCCACTAGGTTGTGCAGCTTAACTGATTGCTACCAATTTAAAATCAATATTTACATATTAGATTGTCTGTATCCTGAAAACCACATGATCTTATCACAGTAAAGGCTGAGCCTGAAGTCACAAACAAATTGTTTCTGGGCAAAGGACTCAAATTGCACTTTGGATTCTGCCATTTCTCTACCCCAGCCCCTACCCCACCTGAGCCCCTCCTTGTAGCAGCAGTTATGCTTTTGGTTTAATGCTGTTTCACTCCCAGTAAAAGATTGCACAGTCACTGCCCCAAGGACCTCAGCAAATGAACCAAAGCTTTGTATCTTAAGGATGCACTGTTGGATTGGAGAACAAGACGAACTCACATGGTTTACTTCCCTTCTCTGTGCCTTTTTTCCTATGTGCATATAAGGCTGAATTTATCTGTAGGTGGCTTTCCATTGTAAGAATCCACCAATATTTAGGTTTTGCTTTGGTTGTATGTGGAATAGCCAGCTCCTCTTTTATGAATTGGTGTTTTGGTGTTTTTTTTTTTTCATATAAAGTGGACATAATGGACAAAGGGTATGGGGAAAGGCAGGAAGAGATGAGAGGTGGAGGCGTCTTCGGGACATGGAGCTGCCCTGGATGGTGCTTCAGAGGTAATCACCGGACATTGTAAATCCTCACAGGGCCTACATGATGGAATAGAGGAGAGTATGGGCCATGATGTGAACCAATGTATATGAGGTGCAGAGGTGCCCAAAGATGTACTTACCAAATCCAATGGATGTGTCATGATGATGGGAACGAGTGTTGTTGGGGGGGGGAGAGGGGGGGTGGGGGGGTGGGGTTGAATGGGACCTCACATATATATTTTTAATGTAATATTATTACAAAGTCAATAAAAAATAAAAAAATTAAAAAAAAAAAAAAAAAAGACTGCAGTCTGGAGTCATTGCTACTAGTTTTGAATTTTGGTGCCACCACTAATAAGATATTTAGTCTCTTTAACTCTGTTTTGCTCATCTTAAAGTGGAGATAATAACAGTATCTGTTTTATATGGCTATTTTAGTTTTGAATGAATTCTCTTTTTTTGAGAAGGATTACATTTTTATAATTAGACTGAGGTTACTTGTTACAAAGCCCTTTTTATAGTACTCAGTGCTATGCTAAGAGCTCAGTGAATGTTAGTGATTAATAAGAAAGTTGTTTCCAGAGTTTGTTGTTGGGAAAACATTAGTTTAAGTACATCTAATGGAGAGATTCACTTGTGGTAAGATGCAAGGAAAGAAGACTTGGTGAAAAGCAGAAGAAATGAAAGGAACCCAAAGAAGTGGAGGCAGCAGCTACTAAGATAAGTCGGGAGAGAGGAAGGCAGAGATGACAGGGGATGTTTGCACACAGTTCCCCTCACTGCCAAGGGTGCCCTGAGCACAGTGCTCAGCCAGCGGGGGCACAGCTGAGCAGCCCTGGACGGCATCACCTCTCTCTGTACGAAAGTCAGTTACTTGGATGAGGGCCTGAAGACTGTCAGCAATCCTTGAACACAGCCTAAGCTAACTCAAATATGACATTTTTTTCCTTAGAGGTTAGAACAAATTATTCTTATCTGTTCTGTTGGTGATTTTTTTTTTTAATATACCTCCCCCCCTTGTGGCTTTTTGTGTGCTATCTGCTTTCGGTGTGCATTCGCTGTGTGTTCTTCCGTGTATTTTATTTCCCCTCCCCCTGTGACTTGCTGGGCTGTCTGCTCTCTGTGTCCATTCTCTGTGCGCTCTTCTGTGTTTTTGCTTGTCTCCCTTTTTCGTTGCGTCACCTGCTGAGTCAGTTCTCTGTGGCACTTGAGGCCCTCAGTTCTCTGTGGCACTTGAGGCCCGGGACGCTCTCCGCGGTACTTGCAGGCGAGCCTGCCTTCACAAGGAGGCCTCCGGATTCGAACCCAGGGCCTCCCATACAGTAGATGGGAGCCCAACTGATTGAGCCACAGCTACTTCCCCTGTTGATGATTTTTTAATATTACCAATGTTACCAGGCTAAGACAAGTTTTAACCACAATTATGCAACTTACCCCTTGAGAGAACGTAATGAATTCAATGTTAATATTTACATGGAAAAAAATTATTTACTTTGGTTTTGCATAAAAGTCTGAACTTGAATAATTTGGACCAATGGAGTAGAAGAAGTGATATTACTGTTGGGTACATATTCATTTACTAACTTCACTTCCTGAGGTTTGCCTGATGGAGCATCCATTAAATGATGGGTAATAGTGTGGAAGTTAGCCAGGGTTCTGTGACAAGAACACTGGATTCAGTCAGAATTCCTGAGCTGATGGTCAGGTTTGCCACTTACCAGCAACATGACCATATACAACATGTTTAACCTTATCCAGTCAGTCATTTCTTCTTTAAACAAATGACATTGAAATGCATAACTTTCAAGTTCTTGACAAGTTCTGAAATGGTATGATACTGATTTGCTTTGCACATGAAAGGTTTGTTCAAAAGCTCCAAGGCTTGTTCAAAAAATATACAAGGTATATAAATGACTAAAATTACTATTTTTTGAAAGACAATTCATTGTACACATTTTATTTAGTTTTGTACCATGTCTTAATATGAAAGGGATTGCTTCACTACTTGAGCCATCTTTAGCAAAATAACCTAAGTAAAACAAAGTGTTAAAATCAGCATAAAGATACAAAAACAGCATTCTAATTCAAGTTAGGAGTGTAATTATGATGTTACATTTTTTAAAATCCATAATTATGTTTAGGAAGTCACACAAACAGATACCTGATTTGAATGAAATGCATAAATTTGTAGCAAAGCTTTGTAGTTACTGAAAAAACAAGGTATATAAGTGACCAAAGTTAATATTATTTTTAAATAGTTCAAAACACAAGCAACCAATATGGGTCAAGCACTGGTGCGGGAACTTGGAATAAATTGTTTGGTACTTTTTAAACTTCAAAATAATCCTATGATATAAATGTTATCTTCAATGTACATATGACAAATGAGGCTTGAAAATATTAAAGTAACTTACCCATAATAATATACTTAATAAGTAGCAAGATTAATATTGATTCTATAGCCTTTTCTGTTGATGAATATGTTCTCCTAAAATGCTTGAAAATAAGTTTTTTTGCTTAAAGAAGGTAAATGCCCTTCCTTGTAAATTGTTTTATTTGCACTTAGCAAACTCTTTTAGTCAATGCAAATATAACTTCAGCCTAGCTCAAGAGGATGATAATCAAAACATTTGGAAGTGGTGACATATGAGTTAATAATCCTTGACTGCAATTCTCAAAACTCATTATGCCATAAAGCTGGATTTGTTTATTAGACTTTCCATGCTTTCATGCCTTTGCTCAAGCTATTCCCTGGGTTTTTTAATGGCACACTCTTTCTAATCCTTCACATAAAGCCCTGCTCAAATGCCACTCCCACTCTGTAAGACTTTAGATTCCCCAGGAAGAACGAAATGTTCTGCTTTCCATGTTTCCACCTGTTAGCTCTGTTTTCTTGCCAGGTCTCCCTGCTAATCATGCAGTTCCCAATAGATTGGGACCAAGTATCTATCTATGTATTCCCCAGTGTCTATCACACAGTAGATCCTCAGTGCATATTTATTTCATAATGTTGAATTATTCTACTATTCCCAACTACACTGGGGTAGGATAATATAAGCATCCTTTTTGAGCTAATGTACTCAGAAGCTCTATACTCACAGGTTTCTATGACAACCAAACAGCTAGGAGAAGGTAAGTGCTGTGATGCTTGCCATGCTTGTGAGGCTCACTGCCTGATTTTCATTAGGCCCCCTCTGGCTTCTCCAGCCCCTGTTCAGTGGAACCAGGATCTGTTTCCAATATAATCTACATATTGTTATTATTCAAATATTTGTTGCTGTGTGACCTACTGTTTGTTGTGGCTGGATTTCCTCCAGAGATGAGCAATGGGGAATTCACTCAGGTGTCTCTTGAGCCCAGTTAAGTCATACAAGATAAAGCACAGAGAGCCAGATATTCTCAGGATTCTAGCAGCCACCCAAGGAGCCCAGCAATGGGGTATACAAATCCACTTCCATGTAAATACAGTTGAGTGCTGAGGTTTGTACTCAGACCTGCAGCAAGGTGTTTCTGGTTTAGGTAAAGGAAGCTCTCTCTGTGTAGCATGTAGCATGATTGGGGGTTAAGCCGGAAGGTGTCTTATTCAACTCCTGCCAACACCCCTCTTATAATGTTCCAAACCATGTGTTTGTTCAGGTAAGTCTTGAATTCAGTGAAATAATTAAGATCAATGCAGCTTGTTAGGATGTTTTGGGGGGCAAAGAAGGCAATAGATGCTCCTTTTTTCATTTCTGCCAGCTCTTTTCCGCAAATCTGCTTTCTGTTATAAAATTACCAAATAATCATTCACTGCCATAAGGAAGCTCATAGGTCAGTTTGAGGCTTGGTAAAAGTGTCAGGTACTTGATCTGGAGTCAGCAAACCTGGGGCTAAGGTCTAGGGCCACTATTATAGGTGAACTTGAACAAGTCACTTCACCTGCCACCCTGAAATGTCTCTCTCCTTCACTCTCTGATGGTGGGAGGGTATATTGTGTGTGTCATTTTATAGTTTGCCATGTGCCACACAAGCATGAACATAAAGGATGTGGAATCCCATGGAAAACTGTAAAGTGCTAAAGAAATATTGATCGTTGAGGCCTTGTGATTTAAGCTGCAAAAATACAATTTCAGGAAACTGGCAGGTGTTGTATAGTATTACAAATTATATTACACATGGGTCAGATCAGCTTTTATTACCACATACTCACTGCTAATGGGATTAATGTCTGTCCTATGATTCTTTTTTTCTTCTTTTTAAATAAATCTTCTGTAATACTGCCATCAAGCCTGAAGTTCCCATGTTAGTCACTGTTTTGAACAAAAGAACTAAGGATTCTGTTAAGATGCAGAACCTGCGTGCTTAAATTCCATTAAGTTGATATGCATATAATCCAGATGGATTTAAAAATAAATATTAAGAAATTACAAAGAGAAAAACCCTATGAAATATTTAATTCTGCAAAGGGACACTTTCTTAAGCAAAGAGAAAACCCAGTGTTTTAATTCCCTAGGCTACTCAAGCAATCCCATGCAAAGCAATCCCATGCAAATTCCCTAGGCTACTCAAGCAATCCCAGGCAAACAATCCTAAACAATAGGATTTTAATGGCTCAGTTTCTTGAGGTTAGGAAAAAAGTCCAAATCAAGGCATCATCAGGGTAATGATTTCTCTCCCAAAACTGTGGCATTCTGGGACTGGCTGCTGGCAATCCTTGGTCCTTAGCTTGTCACATGGCAAGGCACATGGTGATATCACCTGGTATCTCCCTTCTCTTCCAGGTTCCTTTTTAAAAAAAATTAATATCAATGTATAACACTTAGTGCTGGTGAGGATATGGTGAAATGGGTCCTCATACGTTGCTGATGGAAGTAGGAATTATATCATTTGGAGAAAATATAAAACAGTATCTATGAATATTCAAAATGTACCTATCCTTTGATTCAGCAACCTGACTTTGGGCTGGTACCCTAAAGAAAAATGCAAACATTAATATGTAAGACACATCTATACTGTAAGTAATTATGATTATGTTTAAGACAAAATTGTGGTAGCAAAAATTGGGAATAAAATCCCCTTAATGACCATAAATATTAATAAAAGAATGGATGAATAAATTAAGATACACCATGGATATCATACCATTGTTTTTAAACATGATTTAGAATGATTTATTTATTTATTTACTTGAGGTATGGCTATTATATGTATTGCAACGTGAATAATGCAAGTTCCTTATTGTTTATAGTAACATCCTACCTGAGTAAAACAAATTGATGAAAACATAAATCTCCACATAAACTTGTATATGTATGTGCATCTAATAGAGCAATAAGAGCAAAAAAAAAATATGTTCAGCTGGTGACAACATGAATAAATAAATAATAATATTTGGGATTTTGGTGTTTGAATTTATCCTTTTGTGGATTCCCCTCTAACAGTAGCACTTAAGCCTTTAGAATGCGTAACAGTCAACTGTTATAGAGCTCTTAAAACTTGCAGATTCCTCTTATTACCCTGGATATTCTGATTTAATAGACCAATGGCTCAGGAATCTGCATTTTAAAATAAGCATCTCAAGTAATTCTCACTGAAAATATGCTCTTTACAGTATAGAATTAAACTATTGTTTCTGCACTCCTTCTCCTGGTTCTCACACAGGAATTTCTATGGTATTTCTATGATATTTCTTTTGAGTTTCCTTAAAGAAAGGTACACCTGAGTTCCAAATAAAGAAATAGAATAGAAAAAGCTTTCAAGTGACTTTCTGCAGTTTTTCAGAAGCACAAGATAGATTTGGGATAGGCATGAGCTCTTAAGAACCTGTACTCCTAGAGGGTTTAGAAAAAAGTTTACAACATAATCTACTTTACAAAGAAGGCTTGTGCTAGGGTACTTTTTCAAAAGTATTTCTGAGACGACCAGCAAGATGGTGGCAGAGTAAGGAGCTCCTAGAGTCACCTCCTGTAACAGGGTAGTTAGCAAACACCCAGAGCTCTCTGGAGCTAGCTGAAGCACCTGTTTGGGGGTTCCAGGAGGCCAGAAGAGCATCCTGCAACATCCTTGAAGGAATGGAAGGAAGAAACTGCCCATATGCAGAGAAAATTTGTAAGTAGAGCGCTCCATGCCACGGAGGCCAGTGCCCATCCTCCACTGGAGGCACAAGCTGCCTCTGGAGCTGTTCCATGGCTGGAATTGAAAGCTTCACTTTCCAAAAATGGGGGAGGACGAGACAGTTGGGCACCAACTTAAGCTACTGATGAGTAAATTCAGTGGGCTAAAGTATAATCCTAAGAACAGCTAAAGTTTGAGCATGTCCAAGTCAGAAAGAAGCTAGCAGCCGCCATCTGAATACTGCTACTGGCAAGAGGGGAAGCAGGGCAGAATGAAAATCACAGTGCTGATAGAGACCAGCTTCTTTCCATCCAGATCAGATTGCAGCTCTAGCCTAGGCCCCAGCACCACCTTCAGCAGGGAAGAAGCTGTGGGGACCTATTCCAGTCCCTCTGGGAAATTACAGGCCTAGCCGCAGAGGCTGGTGATTATCCTACTCTAGTGCAAGCTGCCCCTGGAGCTATTCTGTGGCTGGAATTGGAAGTTCCACTTACCAAAAATGGGGGAGGAAGAGACAGTTGGACACCAATTTCAGCTACTAATGAATAAAATTCAGCGGGCTAAAGTATAATCCTGAGAACAGCTAAAATTTATGTCTGTCCAAGTCAGAAAGAGGCCAGCAGCCTCCATTTTAACTCCACGCCTGGCACAAGGGGAAGCGGGGTGGACTGAAAATCCCAGTGCTGGTGGGAACCGGCTTCTTTCAATCCAGATCAGATTGCAGCTCTAGCCTAGGCCCCAGTGCCATCTCCAGCATGAAGGAAGCTGCGGAACCTATGCTAGCCTCTGTGGGAAATTACCAGCTAAGCTGTGGAGACTGGTGATTATCCTACTCTGGCGGCATGAGCTGCCCCAGGAACTATTCTGTGGCTGGAATTGGAGATCCATTGCCCAAAAACAGGGGAGGAAGAGATGGTTGCCTGTTGATTTTGTCTAATGGTTGATAGACTTGGCTGGCTAAGATATAACCCTGGGAACAGCTGGGGTGTGAATCTGTCCAAGTTGGAAAGAGGCCTGTAGCAGCCATTTTGACTCTGCCCCCATCATGAGGGGAAGCAGGCCTGATGAATATCACAGTGACATTAGGAACCAGTTTCTTTCACCCTGATCAGCCTGCAGCCTTAGACCAGGCTTCAGCCCTGACTCTGGCAGGAAGGAGGCTGTTGGGCCCTGCACCAGCTTATCCAGATAACTGCAGGTAACTTTGGCTGGCACAGACTGAAAATCTGAAGTCTACGGGGGCAACTGCAGTCATCTTGGACCACCACTGCATAGATTGCTGCCCATACCTGAAGCTCTATCCCTGCCCCAGGCAGGAGAGAAAGGAGCAGGACGCTTCATCAGTCTCTCTAGGCAACTACAGTCTAGGCCTGCACAACTTGGATTATTCCACACAACTGTACCTCTGTCCCTACCCTGGGAAAAAGAAAAAGTTGGTAGAAGGTTCATTGGTCCTGGCACAATGACGGCAGCTTGAGCCTCAACAGTTTATAGCACCAATTAGATTCTTGGCTCCTACTGCACAACCAGGAAGAGAGAAAGGGCAAGAAGTCCTAAACTAAAGAGAAAAACTGCACCCAGGATAAATACTCTAGTAATCCAGATGCCAAGATACCAACAAAAAATTACAATCCACACTGGGAACAGGAAGCTATGGCCCAGTTGGAGGAACAAGATAAGCCTCTAAATGACATAAAGGAATTGAGACAACTAATCATAGATGTTCAAACAAATCTCTTTAATAAGTTCAATGAGATGGCTAAAGAGATTAAGGATATTAAGAAGACACTGGATAGGCACAAAGAAGAATTTGAAAGCATACATAGAAAAAAGGCAGATCTTATGGAATGATAGGCATAATAAAGGAAATTTTAAAAACATTGGAATCATGTAATAGCAGATTTGAAGAGGCAGTAGAAAGGATTGGTGAGCTTGAAGAAATGGCCTCTGAAAGTGAACATGCAAAAGAACAGATGAAGAAAAGAATGGAAAAATTGAACGAGATTTCAGTAAACTAAATGACAGCAAAAGGCATGCAAACATACATGTCATGGGTGTCCCAAAAGGAGAAGAGACGGGAAAAGGGGCAGAAGGGATATTTGAAGAAATAATGGTAGAAAATTTCCCAACCCTATTTAAGGACATAGATATCCATGTGCAAGAAGCACAATGTACTCCCATCTGAAAAAATCTGAATAGACCAACTTGGAGTCTCATACTCATCAGAATGTCAAATGCCAAAAACAAAGAGAGAATTCTGAGAGCAACAAGAGAAAAGCAATGCATAACATATAAGGGATACCCAATAAGATTAAGTGCTGATTTCTCACCAGAAACCATGGAGGCAAGAAGACAGTGGTCTCATATATTTAAGATACTATAAGAGAAAAACTTCCAGCCAAGAATCTTATATCTAGCAAGACTGTCTTTCAAAAATGAGGGTGAGATTAGAATACGCACAGATATACAGAAACTGAGAGAAATTCTAAGCAAGAGAGGAGATTTTCAGGAAATACTAAAGGATGTGCTAGATCCTGAAAAGAAAAGAGAGGAGAGAGGGGCCTGGAAGAGAGTCTAGAAATGAAGATTATATCAATAAAAGTAACAAAAAGAGTGGTGAAAATAAAATATGACAGTAAAACTCAACCAGTCATGAATAAATTTATCCAACGATGCAAAGCACTTGTATTCAGAAAACTGCAATTTGATGTTAAAAGGAATTTAAAAAGACCTAAATAACTGGAAGCACATTCCATGCTCATGGATTGGAAGACTAAATATCATTAAGATGTCAATTCTACTCAAATTGATATACAGCTTCAATGCAATCCTGACAAAAATTCCACCAGCATTAAAAGAAAAAAATTGAAAACATGATCATCAGATTTATTTGGAAGAGTAAGGGTCCTGAATAACAAGAAACATCATAAAAAGGAAAAGTAAAGCCTTATCTCCAGACTTTAAATCATACTATCAAGCTATAGTGGTAAAAATGGCATGGTACTGGCATAAAGACAGATACACAGACCAGTGGAATCAAATTGATGGCTCAGAAACAGACCCTCACATGTATGGTCAAGTGATTTTTGACGAGCCTGTCAAACTCACACATCTTGGTCAGAACAGTCCATTCAACAAATGGTGCTGAAAGAACTGGATATCCATAGCCAAAAGAAGGAAAGAGGACCCCTTTCTCACATTTTATTCAAAAATTAACTGAAAATGGATCAAAAACCTAAAAATAAAAGCAAGAACCATAAAACCTCTAGAAGAAACTGTAGGAAAATATCTTCAAGACCTGGTGGTAGGTGGTGGATTCTTAAAGGAGATAAGAGGAGGACTGAGATGGACTACTAATGTTTAATGTATGTCAAAGTTTTAATTAGCTTTACTGTAAAAGTGTGGAAATGTATAGAGTGGATGGTAACACATACTGAATAACAGCTAGTTTCTAAATGGGAATGTGGCTGAAAATGGTAGTCTAAGGATGTAAATGCCAATTGACAGAATGCTAAAGAATAATCTAGAAACTGAATAGCACAGTAAACCAGGAGGTGGATGAGAATTGTGGTTGACGGTACAGATGCAAGAGTGTTCTTTGAGCTAGAGCAAATGTGCATCACTACTGCAGGGTGGTGGAAATGTGGAGAAGCATGGGAAAAATACAGCTGGAGTGACCTATGACCCGTAGTTAGCAGTAATAATATAATATTCTTGCATCCATACCAAAGATGTACTGTATTGATAACGAGTGCCAAATGTACACTATGGACATGGTAACAATCAGGTTACATTATCTTATCTGTAGCAAATGTTCCACCACAGTGTGGTGTGCTGATAGAGGGGTGTTGTTTGGGAATTCTACACATGTGCATGATTGTTTTATAAGTTTACAACTTCTGTCATAAAAAAACATACTTAAAAAATAATAATAGGGTTGGTTGGGGGAAAAACACACCAAATGTAATATAAGGACTATGATTAGTAGTTAGATTTTGACAATATTTTTTCATAATTTGTAACAAACGTCTCATGACAATGCAAGGTGTTGGTGGAGGGTTGATGTATGGGACCCCTGTATGATGTTATGTATGTTTGCTTTGTAAGTTCACAACATTTACTATACATTTAATTGTTTATGTATGTTCATATATAAATGATATAAAGATAATAATAGGATTGGTTGGGCAAAAAATAATTTGGTTAGTAGTAATATTTTGACAATGCTCTTTAATCATTAGTTAAAAAGGTTTAGCAACAATGCAAGTTATTGGTGGTAGGGTGAGTTATGAGACTCCTATAGATGTTATTATATTTGTATTGTAAGTTCACAACTATTATTATATTCTTATTATGTATGTTTATGAGTGATATACTTAAATAAATAAATTTTTAAAAAATTTTAAAAAGTATTTCTGAATACCATTAAACTGCTTTTTTCCCCAGCAATTATCTGACCAACTTTTCTGTTTCAATAAATCTTTGGAAAAAAAGAAAAGAATTAGACTTTGTAAAGGAATACTGAGAGAAAGACTGAAATTTGTCATAAAATATACCAATGGGAAATGTGTAGGAAAAAATACAGTATTTAAGTCAGGGGAAAATGGTGTAAACATTCAAAGGAACACAGCATTTTAAGCAGTAAGACAACATTTACTTGGACTCATTTGATTGCAAGCTACAGAAACTTGTCAAGCTGACCTAAGCAGAAGATGAGAATTTATGAGGATTCAGGAATGTCTTAAGAAAACTAAGGTGGGAAGTGCAGCCAGGTCACCTGAGGACTCTAAGCAGGAATAGGAAAATGCTGTTATTAGGAATAGGTTAATCCCTCTAGTTCTGGAGCATAGTATATTGCTCACCTGTGCTTGTTTTATACTTAGTTCATTCTTTTGCTCTCTTTCTCTGCAGAAGTTTTTTGTTTGTCGAAGCACAGAAATCCAGGGTAGCCACCTGGTCTTAGCTATACATCATCTCTCAGATCATGTGATTAGCAGAGTATGATCAGCATCTTCAAGTCCTTATTCGAGAATTCCAGACATGTTCATCACCCAGTTGATGGATTGGTTTCCATTAGCTGAGGTGCCCCCTGCACCAACTAGCTGTGCCAATGCAGGGCAGCAAGCCGTATGGAACACATTTAGCTGCAAGTGGTTACAACTCTGGGTGCACCAGTTTTCAGAGGAGTGGGGATGGAACACTCACCCCAAAATGTATCTCTTACATTCCAGATCTGGCAGGCAATGGGAAGTAGAGGGAGTAACCTGAGTTCCTGGGTCCAACCCCTGGTAAATTTCCTCTGTACTTTATGTCCTTGGTTTTTATAGGCTGCTGGTGCATATATATGTAATGCATATCACTTTCAAGATTAAGATAGTTTAAATAGGTTTCTGTTATTTGTACCCCTCCTAACTGAGTAGTTTACCTAGCTGGTTAATCCAATGCCTAATTGGGTCCTATGGAAATGAACTTCAGTATGCAAAACATGCTCCCAGATTTCTGGTGGCCAGTTTCTTCTTAGTTGTTTTTTTGTTGCTGTTGTTGTTAAACATTTTCTAGGACTCTTTTTCATTCCTTATTAGTGACCAAGGCAAAATGACAGAATCCTAAAAAGGCAGGACATAGAAAGCCAGAGTTCAACCCTCTCCATTTATAGCTGAGAAAAGAATGGCCCAGGGAGAAGTGATTCTGCAGAGTCAGAAGGTGAGACAGGAGTGGGTTGGAGTCTTGTCCAGGGCTGTTCCCATGCTATTCCTTACTCAAGGTCTAGGACTCTGAATCCCCAGCCATCTTTCCACCACCCACTCTTTCCACCCCAGAAATAATAATCAAAATAGCAACAGCAATGATTCGAACTAACATTTGGTGAGTGGCTACTCTACTATGTGCCAGTTACTTAAACACTTCAAATTCACTGTTTCATTCAATCCTTTCAACTTTAATATTGTATACACACATGTACACACACACATATACATGGATATATATTACAGATGAGGAAGCTGATTATTACAGCATCAAGTAGCCCAATCAGGAATGGTGAGGGAAGATTTGAACCTTTGAACCTTGACTAGATAAGGTCTTCTCAAAGGTTCTCATAGAGTTCTGTATTTCTCCTCAGAACACTTACATGATTTGTAATTATATATTAGGGTGATTGTGTGATAGATGTCTTTTCAATAGACTGAAGCACAGGTGGAGAAAGAATGTATTCTCTGGTGTTTAACTTAAGCCAGATAGCATGTGAATGGCTTGCAAGTATTTTCAGTGACTAGCAATGTGCCTTGGACACAGTACATATTCCATAAACATTTATTAAATGAATTTTCAGTCCAATTCAAAATTCACATTTTTAATTAACTACCATGCTATGCTGATTATCTGGAAGCAATGTTAATATAAATATAGTTGAGTAAATTTTGAGACATCTACTCTATGGAATATTGTGGAACCATTTCAATACTGCTGGGAACAGGGATAAGTGTTCATATTACGTCATGTTAATATATTAACAGCCATAGGTTTTTCCTCCATGTTCCCAAAACATTTTAAATATTATATTAATAATTATATAAATTATAATGTCTAATTTTTAGAACAAATTTCTTAAAGGTGAATTGCCTGAGGGAAAATAGCCAGAAAGTGGCATAAAGGAACTTAAAAACTAAATATTTTAAATCTAAGTCTTTTGTTCTCAGTTTTCCTACTGTCACTTAAGATATCATATAGGGTCCATATTGAAAGGCAAGCATGGGAATTAAATGTTTAAATTAGATATTCTATTAAAACAAAGATGTTTCAAAAACCGGAATGTAGAAATTCCATTTGGGGGCTTCACGTCACCCACCTTTTTCAAATGATAAAGGTAAAAGTTTGGACACTTTATCCATTTCCTTTCTTGACTGGGCAGAATGTGTCAGAAACTTTATTGTCCTGATGTCTCTCTTCCCTCTGACCAAAATGATTTGCTACCTTCAAAAGAAAGTTATTGGCTACTATTTTAATGATTTAAAGTATACATTCCAACACTCATAAAAAAAAAAAAAAGCAAAAATGAAAACAGAGCCCTTCTGATCCTCACTCTTTAGCCCAGAGTAAGTGTAATCATTTAAACTTCATTTTAGGTCCTGCTGTCTAACTCTAAATACATAGCGTGTTTTCTTTCATTTCTCTTCAAATACAAATACTTTAAAACTCAAAATTTTCAGTACATAAAACCAGACAAAAAGGCAATATTAGAACTAATATTTATTGAATGACAGAAAGAGAGCAGCCATGTAAGTTCTCTCTCAGTTAGGTGTCTGCTTTACCAACATGTGCCCGGACTCTCCTCTGTCAACAACTTCACAGTTTTCATTGACTGAGAGAGCGACACTAGCAGATCTCATCTGTCCCCTCACATTTATGTTTGATTTTCATCCCCAACCACAGTGGTACCTTGGAAATAGGCCTTATGCTAAGGAAGAATTCATTGCACAGGATACATTTTATGAGGAGCCCTGAATCTGTTACGAATCTACTTTACAACCTTGAACAATCTCCCTGTATCTTTGTTTCTTCTTCTCTAGATGAAGGATGAGATTTGAGACTAAATGGTTTCAACATTTCAACAGAGTTGACAGACTGACTTAGAACCATCACTCTCAGTGTCCAAAAAGCTAATTCCACTGGTCAAGTTTCCAAAAATACACAATTAACACAATGAGACATCTTCCTGGAGTTTTCTCAAAATTTGATCTAAAGAATCTAAGCAAAGTGGCAGAGCATTTTCTAGAAAGATGTGGGATACTGAGACTTAGGGTAGCTGAGAAATTATAAATGGTATTCAGGTAAATTCTATTTCAAAATGTGTCATTATATATTTATAAGACATAAGAAAAGGACGATTTTAAATGGGCATAAAATGAACAAGGATGGTAAGAGAGAGGGAAAGATTTTGAACTATGAGCTGAACTACAACCAATAAGAAGGGTTTGTATTACAAATGAGTTTAGGGATTAGCAGAACTGCTTAAAAGAGGGGCTTCAGGAGAAAAGGGAATTGTGACGCACTGAAAAATCATGCTCTGAACAAGACTGTGCTTGCATGAAAAACAGATGGAAGATCTAGCAAAAAACTAAATTGGAGGCCAGAATTGGGAAAACTTTAGGTACAAGAGAAAACAGTTTCTTGCAACATGAAGGAACATGGGTCAAAGTACTGAGTTAAAAGAGCTCAAAGGATGAGGCTGGCCCATCCTCACCGTTTTGTTAGTGTCAAGGGCAAGCCCAAAGAACTGGAGAGGAGGAGTTGGCCACATATCTGCTGGGTTTCAGGGCTCAACCAGCATAGGAACAATCCAAACGCTTTAAGACTGAGAAATATATTTAAGAGGTACATTGAAAATTATAGGCTCAAATAAGAGGTGGAAGAATCATGATTAGAGATTTATAAATGAATATAACTATGTTATAATAGGGAAATACCTTTTCATATATTCCCACATAGGGTCCACTGAGGGGGTATTGATTTCAAGAGACCGCTTGGCTTGCCTGTGGTGTCCAGCTGTCTCAGAGCTCTCAGGACACTTTTGTTTGTGGCTTTGTTTATTGTGACAATTTATGAAATCTGGCTGAGAACTGTATAAGAGTAGCTTCCAGAATGACCTTCCAACTCATTTTGAAATCTCTTAGCCATGTAAACTATTTTATTTAATATTTCCCCCTTTTGATCAAGATTTTTCTCCAAATGCATTACTGATTCATGCTTGATAATAATCCCTCAGTGCCAGGGAGGCTCATTCCTCGGAGTCATGTCCCATGTCAGGGTGAAGGTAGTGCAGTTTGGCTTAGGAAGAGGCCACATTTGAATAACCAGGAGGTTTTCAGGAGATGTCTTTGCCAGAGCCCGCCTAGGCAAAAATACCAGAAATGGGTTGGCTTTACCAGAGGGGATTTACTTGGGGTAAAAGCTTACAGTTCCAAAGCTGTGAAAATGTCCAAATCAAGGCATTATCAGAGATGCTTTCTCACCAAAGGTCAGCTGCTAGAAAATCCTGTAGTCCTGCCACACGGTAAGGCAAGATGGCATGCCTGCTGATGTCTGTCTACTTTCTCTTCCAGCTCAGTTATGGGTGCTCAGGCATCTCTCTCTGGCCCTCTTCTCCTTGAGTCTCTCAGGGCTTCTCTGTTTACTGTGGCAGTAGGTGAACCTGGAGTCCTCTCAAATGGCAGCGCTCCTTTTTCTGTGAGTCTCTCTTTCTGTGTGTTTTACATATGACCCAGCAAGAGGGAGGAGATCTGGCCTGGATCATGCCTCACTGACATAGTCCAAGTAAAAGCCCTAAATTGATCTAACCAAGTGATCTGATCAAAAGATCCCTTACCTGAATTTAATGCAATCAATGTCCCTCCCCCCTCCCCACATAGGAATGGATTAGGTCAATCTTTTCTAGGATTCACAAAATTCAAACTGTCACAGGTAGTAACTCTTAGACATTAATTATAATTAGACTTAGTTTCCTTATTACATATTCATAAGTGCAGGCATGAAGATTGAGGGTATGGAGGATTAGCCTGTTTTCTTTTATTAGGCAAAGCTTATGTATTCCAGAGCCCTTGGCCATCTTATCTGAGAAAGTAGCAGGACTTTCCAAGAAGGGAAGTTTAATATTTTGTGAGCTTCTCTGAGGGCCTCCATCTAGCCATCAAACTACCTATGACAAAAAGGAGTATCTTCTACTGCAAACAAAGCAGTTCCATTCTTCTGTCCCATATCTTTGTCCCATCTCAGCCTGAAGCAGTCAGAGCAGACACTGTCCCAAATCCATCAAGATTGAGGAATGAACAAAAATAAGGCAGGAGGGAAAACACTGACTAAATCAGGTTTATTGTTATTGTAGCTATTATCTTGTATTAACTGAGTAACTTGTAACATTGAAATAAAAATAAGTCTTTAAATTAAAAAAACATAGTCTGGAATTAGATGATAATATTGTTTTCAATGTTAGATTCCATTTTTTATGTACCACAGGTGAGAAAGAGGGAATGAGGGAGAAGAGGAAAGGAATGGAGAGCAGAAGAGAAAAAGAATAAATTCAGTGTAGTAAAATGTTTACATTGGGGCAATCTTGGTGAATAGCATCCAGGAATTTTTTGTACTATTCTTGAAACTTTTATGTAAGTCTGAAATCATGTAAAAAATAAAAACAAATTTTTAAAAAAGAGTTCAAAGTTTTGGAAACAAATGAGGGCACATGGACTTTGCCAGCTTCTTCCTCCTACCAGAAAAGCCAGGGTCATTTGGAGGCTATTGATATGGACACTGTATTGTTATGGACACTGGTAAAGAGAATCTCTCTCTTCACCTTAGACCATTGGCACTGAAAAGATTGTGTAGCTGAGACTGCTATAGCATCTTTGCCAATATAGGAGAGACACTGCCTGGCCATGAAGGCCACACAATGAAACATTGGTTCTCAAACCAAAATGTCTAGAAAAATGGTCACATGTTGGATGTTGTGACTATGACAAATTGCTATAAACATTTCTAAATGCTTACTTTCAAGTCCTGTAGTGCTTATTTCATTGCAGACAGACAACAAACAGTTTGCAGACCAGTACCAGTCCATAGACCATACTTTGAGTAACACTACAGTGAGGTAGTATTAAGATAAAGATGAACAGATTCCTAGTGCTTGTTTGAATACCCAGATCAAGCATTGCCAGAGTGAAAACATCCCTGAATTTTCTTATATGAGTTGTTTAGTTTAGTCCAAGCTGGGTTTCTGTGTGTTTTATATATGACCCAGCAAGAGGGAGGAGATCTGGCCTGGATCATGCCTCACTGACATAGTTCAATTAAAAGACAAATGCACATGAACAAAATTTTGCCCTTCCATGCTCCTAAAACTGTAGCTGGCATCATTAATCCATCACAGCATTCTTTCCCACCATACCCAGACACAACCTCACATTCCTTTCAAACACTATATTCATTGCAAACTTTAGTCAATAATCAGAATTTCAAAGACATTAAAATCTATCTGGTATTCCTCAAGCCCTCCCCCTGAGATCCCACATTTAGTAAACCCTTGTTTTTTTATATAAACTTTTAATGTAGTATATCATATGTACATGCACATGCATAAATAGTAAATATATAATAAAAGTTGTGATCTTAAAAAACAAACACGCATATCATTGTACAGAGCTCCCATACATCGCCCCACCACCAACGCCTTGCCTTGTTGGGAAACACTTGTTACAAACTATGAACTAACTATGGCTGGTATCTTATATTTGTAAACCCTTGCTTTTTGCTTTGATATATGACTTAACTCTGACAAAGCATCTCCTTGCTGTCAGTGAAAATTACAAAAGTTTTGCTTCTTTTATAGCCAGAAGCTAAGTAGAATCCAACTGTAATTTCAGCTCTTACCTGTCGCAAATCATACACGCTTATGACAATGGATAAAACAGACAGTATGATGATGGCCACAGAGTATTCTATGTAACCTTGACTCAGCCACAGAGTTAGGGTAAAGGCTTGGAACACATAGAATGGATTTAAAACCTGCAGGTACAAAAATAGTATTTAGTTCACTTGCATGGATCGTAGTAGCAGTCAAGATGATGTCATTCTTTATAGAATGTCAGTTATGCTTAACCGTTTTTTTACAATACACAATAACTCTAATATTTAAGAATTTCACTCAGAACTCCATTAATTTGGGTGGAGACAAGGTCAAGCCCAGAGAATGAGATACTGTGGAAGCAAAATTATTATACGCTCTCAGAGCCATGCCCACAGACTGATCATTTTTACATATTTTGAGTTTTCAAAAACATTTTACCCAAAACAAAAATCCAACAATTTACCTTTCAAAATGGATTTACCCAGAATGGAGGCAAAACATGATTCAGTCTCTTTATGAAGCCAACTTCAATTTTGAGCAGTGTTATGATAGACTTCATTTAGCATGTAAGCACATGCTACAGATTTAGTCAGGATGTGCAATGAAAATTAAAGATTACACTTTCATCCAGGTCATTTAAATATAAAATATTCTTTCTGTCACAAGTCTTAACAAGATCCTCTTGAGAGTCAGCTACAGCAGCATGACCCTTCCCTTGAGCAAGAAGAGAAACTGAAGAGCAATGTCTTACCCAAGGCTGCATTGAAAATCATGGGGTAGGATGTACCTCCTGTCCCTAGGCTGGTTATCCAAACATGCCCTTTTTTCTTTTTTTTTTTTCAGTCTCTTGAAAATATCTTCAACTCTTTTTATTCCCTCAATTTCCCCCATTTTAGTCCCACTGACTCCAATATTAATAATAATAGCAGGAAAAAAATTATAGCAGAGAAGGCAAACCTGAGGGAACTAGAGAATGGTTAATATTATTATATTATACGTGCATAGCATGAATTAAAGCATCTGTTTGAGCAAAGTACTGATTCTTTTCTTGAGAAAGTACCCTTTATAATTATGAATAATATGAAATATTGCCTAAAACTAGTGTCTTTCCTTTATTAGCTCTACTCTCTATAATTTCCTTATGTATTAAATGAAATTCAACTTTAGTCCTAAAAATGAACTGACATCTGGTTAATAAGCTAATAGACTGCATCTTAAGTGTTTCTTAAACTCCTGGATCTATTTTGTACATTAAAAAAGCTTTTCTTCCTTAATGTTTTTCTTATTTCACTCCAACAGGCTTTATTAACAAATTATAGCTCTTTTGTTTGCTTGGCATAAAATCCTCTAATTGTAGATTATACGCTAATGATAATATGATTTTGAATTTATATAAACCCACTGGAAAATTGGTTAAATACTTCTTATATAACAACACCAGCCAAATTTATTTAGCTTCCTTATTCAAGGTTATTTTTAAACCAGTTAAGAATGGAATAGTTTTCCTTGTTCTTTTTCCTACTAAAGGCCTATCAAATAGGTGCCAGAAAACAACAGCACATCATTACAAATGGATCAAATTGATAACTAGGTGAATCTCTAGCAACTTGAAAATATACTTCAGTAAGAGTTTAAAAAGCAGCAAGGCCTCTGTTCCACTCCATACACCAAACAATGGTAAATTAGAAATTTTTTAACATTAAAAATATATGTTCATGCTCAAAAACAAAGTGACCATCTTCATGGATTAGAAATAGACTAGAAACATGCAGTATTGAGTGGGGACAAACACCATAAGCTTGGTGCTTATGTCCAGATAAGTCCAGATAAAGACTAGACAGTGGCAGTTAAGAGTTCAATCTAGGGGGAATGGAGATAGGAGACTCGATAGCAGGGGACAGAAACCAGGCTTACTGTGCAAAACAGGGGTGACCTTGGACTTCTCTACCCCAAGAAAGAGGCTGAGCAATGTCCTAACCAGTGGCTGAACAACCAAGGGTAGGAGTGGGAGACAATAGAGTTCATGGTGCAGCTGTGAACTGGGGAACCCCGTGGGGACCAGTTAAGACAAACACAATTGTCAAAGAGGCAGAGTGAGCACAGGGAAAAAGAATAAAAGGGAGAGAAAAATATCCCACTTAAAGTGAGTTCACAACAGAAAATAAACTTTAAAGCACACAAAGAAAATATTATAAAAAATAAACACTAATACAGGCAAAATCACTCCCAAGAAAATGGAAACAATAGAGGAATATGAAAAAGGCAAAAATAGCTATATTAGAAATAATCAAAAAGATCATGGAAATAATAACATTGCTACCACCACCACCACCATCAAAAACTTTAGAAAACAAAACAAAACAAATAGAAGATTGTGAAACAGGTATCTGTCACTCGTGCTGTGAAGAGATTTTAGAGTGGATTTGAAGCTAAAACAAGTGGTTATTGAAAGGGACCAGTTAGAAATCCTGGCATATATATATATTGCAAGAAGATGGCATTTCTCTAACAGGCAGAGTTCAATGCTCTCACAAAAACAATGGAGAAAGAACCATAGGCTATCCCAGGGACCTGCTTTGGTGGTGAGCAGATGAGGACAATGCCACACAATTCCCAGGAGGGAGAGGGACAAAGAGATGAAAAAGCCAAAGCAACAAATGTGGGTTACCAAGCCCCTATGGCAGCAAGGAAGAGCTCCCCTCACCTCCCCCACTCCCAAGATATTAAGCTGGTATAAAACCCATGGCTCACTGCAACCAACTGAGAGGGGAACAGGCACCTTCCTCTCTGTCAGCTGTTTCAAAGGAAAAGGGAAGGGGAGTCAGGGGACTTTTATTCAATGAATTTGGCCAACAGAGTCTGCTTTGAATATCCACTCTGAAAATTCAGCACAGGAACACAAGAAAGCCAAGAAAGAAACACCTCTGTGGAAAGATATGCTGATGAGTGCCATCTGCTGGCTGGTATGGAAATTGCATGGACAAAAACTCATCTGATCTATCTATATCCTAACCCCTGGTAGAGAATAAGTGGCCCACTGGTGAGTCTCTGGCCCTATTACGGTAACTTAAACCAGGCAATTTTAAAGACTTAGTATAAGTTGAACCAAATATCAAAGAAGAGCTATGAAAAAAAGAAGTAGTCAAGAGAGAAGAATTGGCCATCAGAGTAAATTCACCAACAATTCAGATGCCAAGACATCATCAAAAAATTACAAGCCATACTGGGAAATAGTATGTATTGAAAAAGGGAAAATTCATAAATATATAGAGATTAAACAACATCCTCTTAAATAATTAGTGGATCAAAGAAGAACTTGCAAGGGAATTGAGCAAATATCTTGAGACAAATGAAAATGAGAACACAACATATCACAACCTATGGGACACTGCAAAGGTAGTGCTGAGGGGGAAATTATAAGCCATCAATGATTACATTAAAAAGTAGAAAGAGCTAAAATTGAATATCTAACAGAACGCCTGGAGAAACTAGCAAAAGAACAGCAAGGCAATCCCAAACCAAGCAGAAGGAAAGAAATAGTAAAGACCAGAGCAGAAATAAATGAAATCAAAACCAAAAAAAAGAATAGAGAATTTTTTAAAAACTAAAATTTGTGTTTTTTTGAGATCAACAAAACCAACAAACCCTTAGCTAGCCTGACAAAGAAAAAAGAGAGAAGATGCAAATAAATAAAATCAGAAATGAGAGTGGGGGGCGGTTTGGGACAGTACCACTGACCCCACAGAAATAAGAGCGATCATAAGAGGATACTATGAACAACTGTATGCCAAAAAACTAGACAATGTAGAGGAGGTGGACAAATTCCTAGAAACACCCAAAGCACCTACACTGACTCTAGAAAAAAATAGAAGCCCTCAACAAACCAATCACACATAAGAGATTGAAACAGCCATCAAAAACCTCCCAAAGATGGAAAGCTCAGGACCAGCTGGCTTCACAGGTGAATTTTACCAATCATTCAAAGACAACCTAACACCAATATTGCTCAAGCTCTTCCAAGAAACTGAACAGGAAACACTACCAAACTCATTCTATGAAGAAACACCACCCTGATACCAAAACCAGATAAAGATACTACAAAAAAAAAAGGAAAGAAAATTACACCAATATCTCTAATGAATATAGATATAAAAATCCTCAACAAAATACAGAATCCAAAAGCACATCAAAAGAATTATGCACCACAATCAAGTGGGTTTTACCTCAGGTATGCAAGGGTGGTTCAACACAAGAAAATCATTTAGTATAATAAACCACTTTGATAAATTGAAGAAGAAAAATTACATGATCCTCTCAATTGAGGCAGTAAAGGAATTTGACAAATACAGCACCCTTTCTAGAAAAAACACTCCAAAAGATAGGAATAGAAGGAAGTTTTCTCAATATGCTAAAGTGCATATGTGAAAGTCTACAGCTAGCATAGTACTCAATGGTGAAAGACTGAAAGCTTACACTGATATCAGGAACAAGTCAAACATGCCCACTGTCACCACTGTTATTCAATATTGTGTTAGAGGTTCTAGCTAGAGCAATTAGGTTAGATAAAGAAATAAAAGGCGCCCAAATAGGAAAGGAAGAAGTTAAACTTTCACTATTGCTGATGATATGATCCTATATCTAGAATCTCCTGAAAAATCCACAACAAAGCTATTAGAACTAATAGACGAGTTCAGCAAAGTGGTGGGGTACAAGATTAACATGCAAAAATAAATAGCATTTCTATAGACTACTGATGCAGAATATGGAGAGTAACTCAGAAAAGCATTCCATTTGAAATAGCAACTAGAACAATCAAATATTTAGGAATAAACTTAACCAAGGACATAAAGGACCTGTATTCAGAAAACTACAAAACATTGCTAAAAGAAACTGAGGAAGACTTAAATAAGTGGAAGGACAGTCTATGTTCATGGATTGTTCGACTAAATATCATTAAGATATCAGTTCTACGCAAACTAATTTACAGATTCTATACAATTTTAATAAAAATCCCGACAGCCTCTTTTGCAGAAGTGGAAAAATCAATTATCAAATTTATTTGGAAGGGTGAGGGGCCCCAAATAGCCTAAAGTGTCATGCAAAAGAAGAACAAAGTTGGAGGACTCTCACTTCTGGACTTAATAGCATATTACTTAGCTACAGTAGTAAAAACAGCATAGTACTGGCATAAAGACAGACACATTGACCAATGGAACCAAATTCAGAAATAGACTCACATCTACAGTCAAGTGATTTTTGACAAGCCCTCCCAGCTGGGCCAGAACAGTCTATTGAGTAAATGGTGCTGGGAGAACTGGATATCCATATCCAAAAGAAAGAAAGAAGACCCCTATCTCACACCATATACAAAAATGAACTCAAAATGGATCAAACACCTAACTATAAAAGTGACAACTACAAAACTCCTGGAAGAAAGTGTAGGGAAACATCTTCAAGATCTTGGGGTAAGCAGTAGTTTCTTAAACCTTAGACCCAAAGCATGAGCAACAAAAGGAAAAATAGATAAATGGGGCCTCCTCAAAATTCAACTCTCTCACACCTCAAAGGACTTTTTCAAAAAGGTGAAAAGGGAGCTGACTCAATGGGAAAAAATATTTGGCAGTCATATATCTGAGAAGAGTTTAATACCCATGATATACAAAGAGATCAAACAACTCAATAAAAAGAAAAACAATCCAATTTTAAAAATGGGCAAAAGAATTGAATAGAAAACTGCCAAATGAAGAAATAAAAACGGTGAAGGAACACATGAAAAAATGTTTGACATCACTAGCAATTTGGGAAATGCAAATCAAAACTACGATGCAATATCATTTCACACCTATTAAACTGGCTGCTATTAAAAAGTCAGGAAACTGTAAATGTTGGAGAGAATGTGGAGAGACAGGAACGCTTATTCACTGTTGATGGGAATGTAGAATGGTACAGCCACTGTGGAGGACTGTTTGGCAGTTCCTAAGGAAGTTGAATATAGACTTGTCATGTGATTGAACAGTACCATTACTAGATATATATCCAGAAGAACTAAGAACAGAGACCTGAACAGACATATGTGCACTGATGTTCATGGCAGCATTGTCCATGAATGCCAAAAGTTGGAAACAATCCAGGGTTCCATCAACCGATGAATAAATAAACAAATTGTGTTATATACACATGATGGAATATTATGCAGAGGTAAGAAGAAATGAAGTCGTGAAGCATAAGCCAACATAGATGAAACTGGAGGGCATTACATTGGGTGAAGCAAGCCAGATACAAGAGGCCAAATACTGTATGATTGCACTATTATGAACTAAATATATTGTGTAAACTCATGGAGTTAATAATTAGAATACACGTCACCAGAAAATAGAATAAGGTTAGAGAACAGAAAGCTGGGATTTAATCTCTGAGGAACTGGCAAAAAAGTTGTTTGTAAATCTTTGGATTTTTTCATGGTGTTTGTAACTAGCATGTGTTATTTATGGGTATGACCGTGGTTGAAAGGGAAAGTCTAAGGTCATGTATATTACTAGAAAGGAAAGCTAAAAACTATAATAGTACTGTTATGACAGTAAAACCTCATGTAAAACACGAATATGGGTGATATTGCATATCTAAGACTGTTTTTACAAAATATAAATACAAATATACTAGAAAGAAGGAAAAAAATAGCAGCTATGTATGGCAGGGGAAGCACAGAGAGATTGAGAGGTGATGAGTTTTGTTTGTTTGCTTTATTATTATTATTATTGGAATAATGAAAGTGCTCTAAGAATGACTGTTGTGATGAATGCACAAATATATGATTGCACTGAATATGTGATTGTACACTTTAGATGTATTATGCTTCTTTAATATATAGCAATAAAATTTATTTGTTAAACAGTTTGAGGGATAATGATTTGTGTGAATAGATTATATATATATACATATATATTCATTGAAATAAAGTTTAAAACTTCAATGAACAGGAAAAACAGATTACAAAGTGGAGAGTAAAAAAGGAAGTCGCATGAAACACAGATTTCATTCACAACAAAAATCCATGTGCTGCTTTAGATTCCCTGATTATTAAGAAATCAGAAGTAAAGAGAAAACTTTTTTTCAGAAATAGAAGAAAACAGTTAATTACCTGTTTAACAAGGAGCTTCCAAATGGGTTGGATTTCAACCTCAATGGCATTGGGTCCGCACACTAATCTTCTGTAGGAGATTGGTCATCCATTAGTGTCACATCTATAAGCTCACTGATAAGTGAGTTCAGGCCAAACTAAGCAGAAGTCACTTCTCTACCCTTTAGGGATTTTGTGGTTTCAATTTAAAAATAACGTGAAAATGCATTTAAAACATAACCCTAAACCACTAGCACATTTTTAAGTGAAAGTCATTACATGAAGAGTGAATTGTTTTTCTGGTCAAAAGAATGTCTTAAGCATAGTATAATTCAAGGAGTCAAAATGAAGTTAGCCCTTTGTTCCACCTATTATTCCCATCCCTGCCCTCAGAATATAGGCATTATAGACCTTGGTTAGTAGCAATGCTTCAATATTTATCTACCAACTGTAACAAATGTACCACACTATTGTAAGATAATATTACTAGGGGAAGGGGTGGGAAGGGGAAGGGGTGGGGTATATAGGACTTCCTTACATTTTGGTGTAACTTTTCTGTAATCTAAAACCTTTTTAAAAATAAAGTTTATTGTGTGAAAAAAAGATAAAAAATAAAGATACAGAATCATTTGTTAAAAATAAATTTCAAAAAAATGAATTTAGCAAAATATTAAGTTGAATTATTTTTAAAAAATAATTTGCTTATTCTCTAAGAGTAGCTAAAGAGACACATAAATGAAGATGTTCCTAGATTTCCCAGGTTTTCTAGATTGCTCTTGATGTTAGAAATCATGTCTATCTCATTTTGTTACCTCCAGCATCTAGGACAGGCCCATTGTATATAAGTTGATAGAATGTGCTCAAAAATGATAACTGATCTTGAAGGCTAAGACCTGGCAAATCCTCACATCTGCATCTCACCATAAGAAAATTGCATGTTTGAATAGTGTTTTATAGTTTTCAAAGTTCTTACAAAGAGTGCCTCATTTGATCCTCATAGTAGTCTAGGGCAAAGGACTAATAGTTCCATTTTACTAATAGGAAAAACTCTTCAGTGTGGTCAAGTGTTTTGCCAAAGGTGCAAATCACTAATATTCATCATGATAACTCCATTTTAAGCACAGATGACTGTTCCAGAAACAGAATTTTTATATATATAAAAATCGCCTTTAATCCTCACATTATCCCTTTGGGAATCATATTATCATCTCTATTATAGAGAAAAATCAAGTTCATATAAACAAGCCTAGAAAAGAGGCAGAATCAGGATTCATACCATCATCTCCATGACTCCAGTTCACAACCCTGCCTCAGTAGTTACCAAAGGTGAGAATCTGCATGATGGAATCTTTGGTCTAACTAAGGCATAACAGAGTTGAGCCAAGTTAGTCTGACTTCTAAGCCCATAATTTTCCAAGTAAAATTATTGATTGCAGGGGGCATAAAATATTCAAAACATGACTCTATGCCATGAAATGCTAAAGTTTAGAGAGATGGAGATCAGAGAGGTCAAATAGTATGTACGTTCTCTGGAAAGGGACCATAAATCAATCCACTGGGGTGCTCAGGATTCGAGAACCAATGGAAGTAACCTACTGTTGACTAAGTGTGAGAACTTTTCAAGTTCCCACACATAGTCCTCTCTCCCTCTCTCTGCTTGGAATGCCTTTCCCACATTTTTCACTTTGTAGACCCATACTCAGCAATCAAGAACCAAATCTGGCAGTCAAGTCAAGTGGTTAATAAATTTGAGATCAAATTGACCAGGACTTGAATCCAGCTAAGCCTTTGCTTTTGCTGCTCCCTCTACCTGGAGCCCGTACCTGCCACACCTTCTGCATGGTTTCTTGCTCTCTCATTTCATTCAGTTCTCTGTTCAAACAGCAGCTCCTTGTTGAAGCTTTCCCTAACAGTTCTACGTAAAATAGGTAACCTATTTCCCACTTGAGAGTCTCCATCTCCTCACCCTACCTAATACTTTTTATAGTGTATGCAAACTACCTGAAATTATACCTTATACTTGTACATATTAATAAGCATACAAATGATAGTCTGCATCCACCATGATAATACAAGCTTCTAAAGAACACTAATGTATACTAAATGCCTAAAACAGGATACATTTAGGATACACTGCTATCAAGAATTATTTGTTGAATGAATGAATGCATGAATAAATGAATGAGAAGGTTGACCTCACTTCTCTCATATGCAAAAAGGGTTTACTAACACATGTCTAATAAAATTGCAATCAGGGAAGCAGACTTGGCCCAATGGTTAGGGCATCCATCTACCACATGGGACGTCCGCGGTTCAAACCCCGGGCCTCCTTGACCCGTGTGGAGCTGGCCCATGTACAGTGCTGATGCATGCAAGGATTGCCCTGCCACACAGGGATGGCCCCTGCATAGGGGAACCCCACACACAAGGAGTGCGCCCCGTAAGGAGAGCTGCCCAGCACGAAAGAAAGTGCAGCCTGCCCAGGAATGGCACCACACACACGCAGAGCTAACACAACAAGATGACGCAACAAAAAGAAACACAGATTCCTGTGCCGCTGACAACAACAGAAGCAGACAAAGAAGAAGATGCAGCAAATAGACACAGAGAACAGACAACTGGGGTGGGGGGGGGGGAAGGGGAGATAAATAAATAAATAAATAAATAAATAAATAAATCTTTAAAAAAAAATTGCTATCAGGAGCATATGCAATAGTTATGTAATGCATATGCCACCATGCCTGGGACATGGCAAGTTCTCAGTAAATTGCAGCTATCTTTGAAGTCTTCCTTACTCTCTCAGGCACAGTTAATTGCACTTTTCTCTCCTTCAATAACCTTTCCTCTCTTTCTTAATAACAGCACATAATTAATTGGGTTGTAACATATATTTGCATGTCTTTCTCCTTCAGTTTTCTAGACCTTCTTGAAAGGCAAAGATGGAGCTTTAGCAACTCCATTTCTCTAGTGTCTAGGGCTACAATGTCTGACACAGAGAATTGCCCTAAATATTGAGATGGATTAATGGAGACCATTGTGACACATATCTAGAGCCCTCTCTCTCTTTACAAGGCTGTAAACACAATTTACACAACTACAGCAGCACACAGCCTGTGGAAAGTAAGTTTAGGGTGCAAGGCAGGGGTCCAGGTGCTCTTTCAGCTTTCCCTGTTTGGTGTCAATTTTTTTAAAGTATATATATATATATATATATATATATATATATTTAAGATTTTGTTTTATTTATTTCTCCCCATCCCCTCATTGTTTGCACTTGTTGTGTCTGTGTTCTTCCTTGTTTCTTGAGACATTGGGAACTGAATCTGGACCTCCAATGTGGGAGGGAGGTCCTTAATTGCTTGAGCCACCTCCATTCCCTGCTTTGTTGCATCTCTCAATATGTCTTTCTTTTTGTGTCTCTTATTGCATCAGCTTGCCATGCCTACTGTCACACCAACTCACTGTCTTTAGGAGGCACCAGGAACTGAACCATGGACCTCCCATGTCCATGGTTGCCTGAGCCACATCTGCTTCCCAATTTTTTAAAGTATATTTTTTACTTTTAAAGAAGCTTTAAATTACATAAATGCTACATCAAAAATTTAGGGATTCCCATATACCCCACCCCTCTCCCTCCTGCACTTTTCCTCACTAACAACATCTTTCATTAGTGTGGTACATTTGATTTGTTTCAATTGATGAACACATATTGAAGCACTGCTACTAACCATGGTCTATCATTTACATTATGGTTTACACTTTGCAACACGCAATTTTTTATATTGTTGTTATGAGAGGTGCTTTGCTCCCATGAGGACTGAGATCTGGTCAATCAATACTTGCCTGTAGTACCTCCTTAGGACTCATCTGGGACACATTTCAATCACATCCTGGCATGTTCCTTACTGTTTTGTCCTTTCTATTGTCTCCTGCCAAAAAGTGTTGTGTGTTTAGGTGTCACGTCCTCATCTCAATCTCAGTTCAAGACAGGGCTATTAACCAATACTGAGCCATCAGAAGGAATGTGAGACTTCACACTGGGCCACATAAAGAAGGGTCCAAGGAATAAGGGAGAATGGATACCTTGATTTTAAAAATCTGAAGAGCTGTCAGGGAAAAGAGGTCTGGGAATTGTTCCACATGGCCTCATGGAACTAAACAGACTGAATGAAATTAAGTAAACTTGTCTGTAAGTCAGAATTATTCAGCAGGGAAATAGTCACTTTAGAGGTAAAAGTTCCCTCTCCAGAAGAGGGTGAACAATTTCCTAACAGGGGGTGGTGAAGGGAATTTCTGCATTGGCGATGGGCTGACCGTAAGAGACCTTAAGGGACCACTGAGGTTTTCTCCTGATCCAAGATATAATACTATTAGGAGATCTCCTGAATGTATTCATATTTGAAAAGCCAAATGTGAACGACTAGGAGTATCTTTGCTTGGGGGTGATCTATATCCCTGTTCAATTTGATTATTTGTTCATTCATCCTTTTTTTTTCCCCCTTTCAATTTATTCACCAAATATTTGCTGGTACAAGTTGTGTACTAAGCACTTTGGGCTCCAAATAGTGATTAGAGTGGGCTTCTCAAGGTGGCAGAAGGAAAAACTTTAGTTTTTCAAACTAAACATCACCACCTCACTTTTCACCCACTGCTTCTATTCTGATAAGCCTCCAGTAGGGTCTCTGATAGAAAGGGAGACATGTAGTTTTCCAAACAGTTGGACCAAACCAAGGGATTCTGGCATGAACCCCTTATAGGGATTTTGGAATTTTTAGGGAACAAACCTTTACATTTGGAAAAATTTCATGGTAATTCTTCTGACCAGTTGGTCACCCCCACCCCTCTTCGCTATTTACAATTTACAGATGCATAGAAAACCATATCTGGGCTTTGGGTGTGGGTATATAGCATAAGAAGTGGGTTAGTCTTAGAGCCCTCCCATCAAATAAAAACAAGAACAGCAGAACAAAACAATATGAGCATGTTTGAGGAAAATTGCTCTCTGGGGAAAATTTCCATTTTAGCAGTGCTTGAACCTGCCTCTGTACTTTAGTAAAATATTTATAGAGAGTAACTCCATTTTTTAAATGACATAAAATCTGCCTTCATATTAGTCCTCATCTCTGGCCTGTCCATTTCTTTCATTTCCTAAAGCACGTGTCCCTATAGCCTCGGGGAATGCCAGGCTCTTTCAAGATTTCATCCATGTGTGTGAGGTAAGTGAGGAGATTGCAGCCAGCTTTTGGGGAAGTGTCCTGAGTGTTCCCAGTCGAGAGCATCTGGAGAGGAGAGGAACAGGAGGGGGTGGGGGTGGGGGAACAAAGAAATCCAGACCAGGATCTCACCAGGGAAGCTCAGAATTTAGGCTTACTGGGGCCTCCATAGTGTTTTTGCCTAAAATGAGGCATTGGACTTAAGTGATTTTATGCTTTCATTGGACCCAGACCCATAGAACTGGGTGTTTGACAAACCCAATTTATTAAAAAGTTACTGTCAATCTCAGTTGTTCATTTAATTTTTTTTTAGGAGGTACTGGGGATTGAACCCAAGACTTCATACATGAGAAACAAGTTCTGAAGCCACTGAGCTACACCTGCTCGCCTTGTAATTTTTATTAAATGTTCTATGCATTATGTTCTAAGAAAAAGCAAAATAAAAAAATAAATAAAATGATCATATTTTTATGTAACTTATTAACTTCTAGCTGAATATTAAGAGTTGAGACAATCTAACTGGCTTTCAGAAGAAAGAACCAAGCCTCTTTTCCTCTCCTCTCCTCTGACCACCTCTTTCTTGCTCCTTCCAAAGAGCTGATCTGATCTGTATTTATGACTGGACTGTTTTCTAGACTTGGAGCTTTCAAAAGAGATTTCAAAAGTTGGTGGTATATAAGCATACTTTCTTTCTTGACATTTGCTCCTCCACAACCTGTGGAGTAAGAGAGTAGAGTCTCATTGCACCTCCAGCCTCTCCACTCCTGCCTCCTTCTTCCTTCTTTCTTCTTTCTTTCCATATGCTCACTTCTGGGAAAGGCTTGCCAGCTTGGAGCTGAGCATTGATGGCAAACCTGCTCTCCTTTTTTGCCTGTCACCCACATTCCTTTTCTCTGGTGCTGGCAGGCATGCCTTTTTTCCTCAATGGTGTGGGAAATGTTTAGAATTCCATTTGGTCCTGCAATGGTACACTGGAGCCAATTCTGCCCATCTTTGTCCAGCTCCATGTTCACTGAGGTCATATCAGTATCTTGAAATCAGTTACTGGGAAACGGACTTTGGCCCAGTGGTTAGGGCGTCCGTCTACCACATGGGAGGTCCGCGGTTCAAATCCCGGGCCTCCTTGACCCGTGTGGAGCTGGCCCATGCACAGTGCTGATGCGCGCAAGGAGTGCCCTGCCACGCAAGGGTGTCCCCCGCGTGGGGGAGCCCCACGCGCAAGGAGTGTGCCCGTGAGGAGAGCCGCCCAGCGTGAAAAGAAAGTGCAGCCTGCCCAGGAATGGCGCCGCCCACACTTCTGTGCCGCTGACGACAACAGAAGCGGACAAAGAAACAAGACGCAGCAAATAGACACCAAGAACAGACAACCAGGGGAGGAGGGGGAATTAAATAAATAAATAAATCTTAAAAAAAAAAATAGTTAATTAAAAAAAAAAAAAGAAATCAGTTACTATAGACATTGGCAAACTACAGATCTCATAGAGGTGGGTTACCAGCAAAGTGATTGTTCTGGAACTAAATTCTGTGAGGAGGTACCTGTTACTATCTGCTGCCAGAAAAACGGTGGGCCAAGAGAAAAGAAGGTAAAGAGACACCCAGCTTAAAACCTGTCCTAATAGGAAGATTGCTTGGACCCTATTTTCATGAGATCAGAGAAGTACCTCAAGTAGCTAAGGAGAAACACTAAGATGGAAAGTTGAGTTTAGCTCATGGATGAAGAAAGCTAGGGTCTTGTAACCTCCTGGAACATTGTACATGCTGTCTTCCTAATGGACTTCTGACAGTTTCTCTCCAGGGCAAAATTATCTCTCCTGATGTTTTGATTTGCTTTTTGCTACTGCAAAGCCAGCGTTATATAAATCTGTGCATTTCCCCTCTGCCTGTCTTTTAGGAAACCCAGAGAAGTTTGTGTTTAGACACCATAGCTTTTCATCATCAGAAATTCTTGTATGCTTTCCTTTATTTATTTCTCATATTGTGCTCTCACTTTATTGCAAGTAAGCTCAAATCCATTTGGGAAATTGTAAGATATCACTTGATTAATCAATCACATTTAATAAAATTGGTTTTATTCTTCCACTGTGAAAAATTAGGGGTGGGAGTGGATGTGCAGTTGTCTCAGGTTTGGTTCCCAGTGCCTCCTAAAGAAGATGAGTACACACAATGAGCAGATACAACAAGCAGACAACAAGCAAACACAACAAACAGGGAGCAGATGTGGCTCAAGCAGTTGGGTGCCCACCTCCTACAAGGAAGGACCCAGGTTCAGTTACCCGGTGCCTCCCAAAGAAGATGAGCAGACAGAATAAACAGACAATGAGCAGATACAAGGAGGAGACAATAAGTGCAAAGAGAGCGGAAACAAACAGCAGACAGATAAGGGAGCTATCTTGGCAGGGGGAGGGAATAAAAAGTTAGGGGAAAAATTAGAGGGGAAAACACTACATTTTGCCTACTCTCTTATCCCACTCCAAATAAACAAACCCATAAAATATAATACGCTTCTATTTATAAGTAGGTTATCTTGTCCTTTCCTTGTATTTGGGAAAGTACACTCTTGGTCTTATTAGATTGTCAACTTCTTTTGCATGGACCAGATTTTAGGTTAATCATGTATGTTTATTAAAGCTTGGCAATTGATAAACAAGGACAAGCATGAGGTCACTACCTGGAAGGAAAATCTTTTCCATAGAAATGGTTTCCTGGGCAAGGTTGATCTACATTTATGAACTAGATCTCTTAAATACCCTCGATCAATCCTTTACAAGACCATGCTTAACTCTATTAAAGCTATATGTTTTTAATGACTTTGAAAACTTTTGTGCTTCAATGTATTAAGCACTACATTTGAAATCTTATATAATGAGACCATTTAAAAGGCATTCTGCAATATCGTTATCTTCTAGATTCCAGTTTATTTTTCATAATATTTAGGCTGAAGGAAAACTGAAAATTAACAACAGATCAGTAATTCTCAAACTTAGTGTGCATTTGGGGTTGCTTGCTAATAATGCGGAGTTCCATCCCTTACTATCACTCCTTGCTCATACCTACTAAATCAGAATTCTGAAGGTAGAGACTAAGAATCTATATTTCAAACTACCAGATTGCATCTTAAGCTTGAAAATTGGTCTTTCTTGCCGATTGCAAAGAGGTTGGGTATGTAACATTCCTAAACATGGGCAAGAAACGAAGGTTATTACGATTCTGGGGGAAGACACGCATTGTTTTCCTTTGGATTCCCCAGAAGGAAGAAAGATTTCAAATAAAGACTTAGGGAAGCAAGGATTCTACATCACTGTGACTTAATGAGTAGCATAAGCATTTCCTAATGCAATGCTTCTTTGGGTAACATTCTCATTATTGGACCATTATTCCTAGTCCTTCTCTCCCGCTAGACTGTCAGTGGAACAATGGCTAAGTCATATTTATCTTTAGAATCCCAGTGCCTTGCCAAATATCTGGCATGTTAGAGACATTCAGTTGCTAAACCAATGAATGCATTCACTTGTTCCTTTATTCCAAAAATATTTCTAGAGCTCCTACCATGAATCAGACACTGTTCTAGGTGTGCCGATACAATGGTGAATAACACAACTAACTGAAAGGGCAAAATCCTCATCCCTTAGGCTGTTTCATGATAGTATAATGCAATCATAATATTGTCTTTCTTTCATTCAGAAGATTTAGAAGATTAAGAAGATGATGTTTATGGAATGATTCAAGGTTTTTTGAGAAAAGAATAAAAAAGAAAACACAGAGAAGACTGTTATACAGGCCTGAGAGAAAAGTTAAAATTTTATTTGATTGCATTGTTCTTTTAGTCCTTTCTCTTTAATAGGTTTGCCCAAGAACAATTTAGAATATATTCCTGGTATCAGTGAATGAATTGGAATTACATAGGTTGATGAAGCATTATGTCAGCAATTCAACCATCATAAGATATTTTGATTCTTCATTTTCCACTGACAGTTTACTCTGTCCCTACCTGACTTCTTGCTCTTCACTGGTCAGACCAGATCCAAATGTGTGATGGATGTCATAGCAGGAGTTACTGTCTTCCAGCAACCTAGGATATGGTCAGGAGAGGCACCAATTTCATTTGCTGGCACTCAACAAATTAATGTTCTACCCCAATGCTATAATGTAGTAGTAAGAAAAAATAAGACTTACCCAACTTTCTGAAACTGCTTCTCCAAGTTGTCCCAAACATACCTGATTTTCTGCACTTGGATGTACCGCAGCTGCAAGAACAAATGTGAAAGAACATGTTATTCACAAGGCAAAGGTGAACAAGGGAGGTGAGACATTTTAAATGCAAGTCCCCACACTGCTCTCACTTTCCTTGATACACAGCTGTAATTGCAACCTGACAGTGTGATATTCAGAATTTTCATCCAATAAACACTAACATTATTCCTCCTCTGCAAAAATATGCCATAAAATTGCACTCTTAAAACCACTTACTTTTTTTTTTTCAATCACTCACTTTTAATTCTGGTTTCAGTACTGCTTGGTTTATGACAGAGTGGCAGTCAGTCACCAGGGGTTCCTCTGGGTTCTTGCTTATAGGAAACTTCAGTGTGGATAAGGAGAGGCAAATCACCTTCTTCCTCATATATCTTTGAAATTCATCCTAGGAGACACAATCCAATCCATGAAATTCTGAAGTGTTATTATTATAAAGCACATTATCAACCCAATACCTACCCTGTATACAACAAGTATTTACCAAAGTTTGGGCTCCAGATAAGAGCATCAGCATCAATTTAGAACTTGTTAGAAATGCAAAGTCTCAGGTCCCACTCCAGACCTACCAAATCAGAAACTCTGAAGGTGGGACCAACAAGATCTTTTTTTAACAAGTCCTCCAAGTGATTCTGTTTTGCAGTAAATTTGAAGATCACCTGTGCTAGACAATAAACAGAAAGACACATTTTGCAAAAAAGTTTTATATTCAGAAAATAGCTTCTGATAATTTAAAAGTGACATGTAGATGTTTAATATGTCTAACTTCCCCCAAACATATGTATTTTAAAAATCGAATGGTCATCCTGTGTTATATTTCTAAGAGATGTAACACTGGCAATCACTGCTCATATAATGGCTAAGAGAACTACCAATTAGCTGGACATGGTAAAAATTTCTCCAGGCTGACATGAAAGAGGTTTCCTTCAGTCTTGGATAACCACATATGCAGCAAAACTACCTGCAATCTGCTTACCATCTCTCCTATTTTGGCCCTGTGAAACTTTTTAAAAGTGAACAATCTAACTTCTGGAAGATCGAAGATCAATGGCCAGTTTTCTAGTTGTACCATAGGTATAGTAGAGAAGACATGCTCATGGCACTTGAATTTGGAAAAAGAACAGCACCCACCCTTGTCCTCAGCAAAACTGTGTCGGCTTCTTGCAAGGGACAAGGGATGCAGTGGGCCCACACCCTCCATTGCGGCTTCCAGTAGAACATCAGCAGAAGGACCCCACAGGTCAGCACTGAGCCTAGAAGGCAGAGAGCTCTTCGGACGTTCTGGGTTCGGTAACCAAATACCTCCTGGAGAGCAAATAAAAGATCGTTCTATTTTTCTTCTTTCACATAAACATACTGGGGCTTTTTTCCCTAAGAATAAACCACTTTAGATGCAGGGGTGTTGTCCGGGAGAGAAATCTGGTTTCAGCTGTTAACTGACAATGAAAAAAAATTCATTTTACTACCCTGGCATATGGAACTAAAACATTAAACAGGAGGAACAGGAATGGACAGAATTATTTGGTGCTATATATTCATGAGTCGTCTCATATTTTTTTAAAAATACCCCAAGTTTGGGACAAGATTTATTTTCTTTAGATATTTTGTTTTTAAAGAAGTGTTGGTATGAATGTACTGAAGGAAAACAATAAGAATATGGCACATGTGACCCACACTTACACATTTAGCTTTATTCAAATTCAGCTTTGTTTTAGAATAACATGATTGAGAATGATTGAAAGTACAGATAAATGTACTGCTTTCTGAAAGAGGAAGATGGTATAAATTAAGGGAAAGTTTGTGAACATGAAAGACTTTCAAAAAACACCTTCATGTATTTATGCTAAGAGTAGCATGCTGAAATATTTGCGTATTTAGTAGTAAGTTAAATAATGTTTAGCATCATCTGAAAAAAGATGGGAGATGTGATTTTAGGAAAAACAAAAGGCCTGAGAAATGGATTTGTTTATTTAAAGCCAATTCTAGTTTCCAAAATCAATGTGAAGTTTCACCAAGTTTTTTTTAATTTAAAAAAATAGATTTTTAAGCATATTTTGAAGATTGAAGGATGCTGATTATGAAAGACACCTTCATTACACTATTATTATAGCTCTGCTGTTGTGAACTCCTGTGTCCAGATGACAGAGCTGCAATGTCAAGAAAGTTGGTTTTTGCTTAGTTTCCATGGTGCTTTCCATAATGGAGTCTCCTGAATTTTTTTGCCATTTTAGAGCACATTAGAGCAAATCACTTGGCTTAATTCTTTGGAAGAGTTGTCATTTTCCAAAAGTGACTATGGTCACTTTCATTAATGTTTTCTAATAAAGAACTCACGATGGTAGAATAAAAAACAACAGTTGTTGAAAATAATCCTTCAAACGTGGTGGAAAGGGCACAGGTTTAAAAAGCAAATGACCTAGGTTTGAATGACTGCTGTGCTAGTTACCAGCTGTGTGAACCTAGGTAAATCTTTTCACCTCCAGGGAGTCCCAGTGTACTCCTCTAAAAAACAGAATTAGAAATACATGCCTTACAGGGTAGTTGTGCTCAAATGAGGTAATGTCTACTTAAGTGCTTTGTAAAGTCATTACAATTATGAGAGTTCCTTTCCAATGCACCTCAACATCATTGCCCACCTGGGTGGAAATGTTCATTAAATTTAGTGATGCAGCCACTCTATTTTAGATTATTTGTGATAAGGTTGAAAGGTAACATACAAACATGTGTTCACTTAGCTTTTAAGCATATTTTCAGTTGGGTGTCCTCTCTCTCTCTTCCTCTCTTCTCTCCGTTTTTATAAACATGTTTTAGTTTTATTTGGGAATTATAGTTTGAGGAGACTCAGAATATATAAACCAATTCATATATTATATATAAACAAGAATTCTTTTATTAAGAGATATTTACAGGGACTTATTGCCAAAGCCCAAGTGTGTGTAGAATTTTAAGTAGAAGAATTTTAGTCAGCTTGTAGCTTAAATCAGCACATTCATAAATGAACTTCCTTTTTTCTGTTTATTTATACTGAGCAGTGACATTAGTAATCATAATTCTATTCCCCCCTTCAGTTATTTTCTATACAGTAACTTTTTTCTAAAAAAGGAACTCAGTGCTAGCAAGACTGCAATGAAACCACTCCAGTTACATATTGTTAATAACCTTGTAAATTGGAATAATTCTTTAAGGAAAGCAATATGGCAAATTGTTTCAAGAGATAAAAAGATGCTTCCATCCTTTGAACAAGTAATTCTACACTTGGAATATACCCTAAGGAAATAATAAATAAAAAGAAGAAAGCTATGCATATGAAGGTGTTCAGTGTTGCATTATCTGTAGTAGCAAACATATTGGAAGAATCTAAATGATAGCTAGTGGTTTAGTAAGTTGTGAGACATTTGAAGAATGGACTATAGTGAAGTCATTCAAAACAAAATGTGAAGTAGATGTAGAAACATGGAATTTTCTATTACATAATGTTAAATGAGCAAAGAACAGATAGAGTAAATTGAAAACGAAGAATGACATTGTAAATACATTACATGTAAATGAAATTACCACAATTGAAAGCAAAGATTGTAAGATTAGATAATAAAAGAAGCCCCACTGTATGCTTTTTACAAGAGATGAGCTTTAAAAATAAAGTTATGAATAGATTAAAAGGGAAATAAAAGGGAAAATATGACATGGAAACACTAAAAAAAGAAAGTTGATAAATATTAGAAAAGCTATGTTAATGTTCAAAAAATAGACTTTAAGGAAAGAGATACATGAAAGGAAAAAAAGAACATTTCATTAAACTAAAAAGATCAATTCAACAGCAAGACAAAACAATTCTAATTTTTTATGTACCTGAAAATATAGTTTTAAAATTTGCGAAGCAAAATTAATAGCACTTAAATCCAGTCCATCACTGGAGATTTTAGCATATCTCTCTCACTGACTGATAAGACAGGAAGACAAAAAAATCACTAAGAATATATATGCATCAGCTAAACTGTTATACTCGACAGATACAGAAAATTGCAGCCAGCAACTACTGAATGTAAATTATTTTCAAGTACTCATGAAATACTTACCTACATTGACCATTTTGGGGGCCAAAAAGTATGTGACATTATATTAATAATTAAACTAGAAATTAATAACAGTGATAAATAATCCTCCCCCCCAAATTAAGCAAAACATTTCTAAATAACACATGGGAAGCATGTAAGAAATTACAATGGCCATTAGGAAATACTTTAAACTGAATGAGAAACTGAAAATATGACAAACAAAATGTATACGATACAGTTAAGGCAGTACTTAAGAGGGCAACATAGCTTTACACTCATATGATAGAAAAGGGGAAGGTTTGAAATCAAGATATGAAATTCCAACTCAAGAAGCCATAGAAGAATAGGAAGTTATACCCAAAGAAAGTAAGGAAGGATATAACAAAAATAAGAAAAAAAAAAAAAAATAAGAGTAGAAATGACTAAAAACTGCTATACAGTTGAGAAATATCAACAGAGAATAGAGAAAATTAACAAAGCCAAAACTGGTTCTTTGAAATGATTGATAAAATTTATAAATTCATAAATAAATAAATGAATAATTTAAGGATGTTGTTTTGGTTTGCCAAAGGGCTGCCAATGCAAAGTACAGAAATGGTTTGGCTTTTATAAAGGGGATTTAAGTGGGTAAGTGCTTACAGTTCCAAGACCATAAAAAGTCCAACTCAAGGCACCATAACAGGTGCTTTCTCTTGAAAGTCAGCTGCTGTGTATTGAAGCAAGATACTAGGCAATCTCTGCCTAGGTCTCTGACACCCCCTTAGGGCTGCACCATCTCCTGGAGCTCAGCTGTGAGCGACTAGAGACACAGGGTTTGTCTTTTACCGAGCCTCCTCTCTCATGCTCAGCTGCTCTGCTTTCTTCCTTAGTTCAGTTGCAAGGTATCAGGTTTATGGCTCATCGCTCTCTGGGTCTCAGCTCTTGAGCCTCTCCTCTCTCTCACTTGGCAGCATCAAAATGTGGCAGAGATTCCTTTCTCTGTGTGTCTTCGTTTATATCAGATCCAGCATGAGCACAGAGACTCAGCCTGACTCATGCCTCACTGACGTAGTTTAGTCAAAAGGGTCTCACATCCATGGGAATGGATTCATAAAATAATTTCAAACTGTCACAGTTATTTAAAAGAATTCATGTGTAATTTAAACTCTTCCCCAACAGAAATCCTCAAACCAAGGTGGCTTGTGAATCCTTTCAAATATTTAAGGTAAAAGTGATGCCAATATTGCACAAACTCTTTCATATATGGAGGAGAAGGGAACATTCCTAACCCATCTATTAAGGCCAGCACATTTTGATATCAAAATTTGATAAGTATGTTACAAGAAAGGAAAACTCTAAGCTAAGATCTGTCATGAATATAGATGAAATAACCTTACAATATATTACCTAAATAAATCAGTGATACAATAAAAGGATAACATATAATCTCCAAATGGAGTTTATTCCAGGAATGCAAGGAATTAAAAATCAATCTATGTGTTTTGCCATCCATAGAAAAGGAAATCACAAGTTCATCTCAACAAATGCAGAAAAATTCTTTGATGAAATTCAGCACTAGTAAATGATTTTTAAAAATCTCTCATCAAACTAAGAATAGATGGAAACATCCTTCAGGTAGTATCATGCTTAACAATAAAATACTGAACACTTTTTCCTTGTCACAAGCAAAACAAGATTGCCAAGAACCACTATTAATATCCAATATGGTACTAAAGTGTTAACCAGTGCAATAAGGCAAGAAAAAGAAATAAGGTTTATAAAAATTGAAAATAAGAAGTAAAATTCTCTTTATTTGTATATAATATGATTTTTCACTTTAAAAGTTCCAAAATAATATACAAATGAATCATTACAGTTAATAAGTGAACTTATCAAGGTTGCTAAATAATAGATAAATATAGAAAAATCATTTGTATTTGAATGTATTAGTAAGAATTGGAAAATGAAATTATACACCACTTACAAATATCAACAAAGAAAAAATTCAATTACCTTGTGTTTAGTTTGCTAGGCCACCAAAATACAATACACCAGAATGGGTTGGCTTTTACAATGGGGATTTATTAGGTTGCAAGTTTATAGTTCCTAGGCTGAGAAAAATGTCCAAATCAAGGTATCATCAGGCCATGATTTCTCCACAAAGACTGGCTATCAGTGGTCCTGGACTCCTTTCTCACATGGCAGGGCACATGGCAATGTCTGCTGTTCTCCCTTACCTTCTGAGTTTCATTGCTATAGCTTCTGGCTTCCTCTTGGTCTCTCTATATTCATCCCATTTATAAAGTACTCTAGTAAGAAGATTAATAACCACCCAGAGTCATGCCTTACTGATGTAACCTAATCAAAAGGTACTTAATTGAAGTAATGTAATACTTCACACCCACATGAATGGAATAGCTTTAAGAACAGTATTTTCTGGGGTCCATCCAGCTTCAAACAGTCACACCTTGTAATAATTCTTACAAAAATTGTGAGGTCCCTAAACTGAAAACTGCAGATCATTGTCAAGAGAAAGTAAAGACCTAAATAAATAAAATGAGATACAATTTTTAGAGAATAGCATTAGCAATTTTATTCACAATCTCATCAGATATTTTTGTGGTTAATTGATGAAATGATTCTAAAATTTGTAATGAAATGCAAAAGACCTAGAATAGTCAAGTCAGTTTTGAAAAAGAACCAAGTGTGAGGAGCTACATCACCAGAACTGAAGACTTACTATAAAGCCAGAGTGATGAAGACATTGAAATACACATAAATACAAACAAAAAGAGCAATTAAACAAAATAGATTCCAGAAAAAAACTCAAACATGTATGGTTACTTGATCTACAACAAAGAAGCCACTGTAATTCACAGGGGAAAAAGATGATCTGTTCAATAAACAATGCTAGAAAAACTGAATAGTGCTAGAAAAATGAGCTTTGACCTTGACTTCACACCATATTAAAAAACCATTAGAGATGGAACATACACTTAAATGTGAAAACTGAAACAATAATTCATTCCATAGAAAACATAGGAGAAATTTTTCATGAACTTTGAGGAGATACATATTTATTAAACAGGAAAGAAAAAGAAGAGATGAAAAATAAATCTGACTTTATTAAAATTAAGAGCTCCTTTTCATCAAGAGATCGCTGGGAAAACTATTAAAACTATATCTCTACAACTCTATATATTTATTAAAAAGGACTCATATTTGGAATACACAAAAGAACTACTGCAAATTATACAAAAAATATAGACTCAATAAAAGTGGGCAAAAGACTTGATCAGGCAATTTACAAAAGAAGATTTTCAAATTGTCTATACATTTAAGAAAACGGCCAACATTATAAGTCATCAAGGAAATGCAAAATAAAACTACAATGATATGTCACAGCCTAGACTAGTCAAGACAATCCTAGAAAGAAAGTTGGAAGAATTATGCAATCAGATTTGAGGATTTACCTAAAGTTAAGCAATGATAAAATGATACAATGATGCAGTCACATGGTAGCTAAAATTTAAAAGTCTGAAGATAGCACGCGTTGGTAAGGAGGTGGAGCAACAGAACCTTCATAGCTGTTGGTGGGAATAAATAGGTACACGCGTTTTGAATAACTGTTGCTAAAAATACAATGACTCTAGGAACTATTAACTCCACTTTTAGATTTTTACATAAGGAAATGAATGTGCATGTCTACCAAAATACTTGAGCAAGACTATTCAGAGCCACTTTATTCTCAAGAGCCAAAAATTGGAAACAATTTAAAGGTCTATCAACAGGAGTAAGATAAATTGTGGTATTTTCATGGAATTGAATGCTACACAGCAATAGTAAAGAATGAACTTTTGATGCACAAAATGACATGGATGGATTTCACAGAGTTTATACTGAGTAAAAGAAGTACCACAAAACAATACCCAATTCTATTTATATTAAGGTAAAAAATGGGCAAAAGTAACTGAGGGTAGGAGTCATTGAACTGTGCACTGAAGATTTGTGTACTTAATAGACTTCATTGTATTTCTGTACATGAATAAAGTGAAAAAAGTGGAATGGATTTATTTAGTAGACACTGTATTCTAGTAGTAGGTAATTTAATTATTTTAATAGGGATAGAATAAGAAGGATAAAATGGCAGCAAAATTTAAGAAGTAAATAAAAGAGGAAAAGAACTGCAGAAAAGGGATTTCTATGGGAAATGGGGGGTTTGGTGACCTGGGAAACTGTAGCCATCCTCTGGTATGGATGACTGATAAAAACTGAATTCCAACTGAATAGAGGTAAAATCATATCCCTAATAAAGACCCTACCAAAGATAGGTGAAGAGGTTTCTAAGAATGACATTGCTAATGGATGGGGCACCTTACTATCAAAATGTCACATATTTCCTCCCACCCGCACATCTGTTAAAAATGATAAACAAGCAAACAAAGGAGCTCCTAAATGTCAGAGAAACTTTCAGAAATGTGTAGCTCTTTGAACAAAGGTGAATAGAAGCAATATTTTACTTCCTTTTTTTTTTTTTTTTTTTAAAGATTTATTTATTTATTTAATTTCCCCCCCTCCCCTGGTTGTCTGTTCTTGGTGTCCATTTGCTGCGTCTTGTTTCTTTGTCCGCTTCTGTTGTCGTCAGCGGCACGGGAAGTGTGGGCGGCGCCATTCCTGGGCAGGCTGCTCTTTCTTTTCACGCTGGGCGGCTTTCCTCACGGGCGCACTCCTTGCGCGTGGGGCTCCCCTACCCGGGGGACACCCCTGCATGGCACGGCACTCCTTGCGCGCATCAGCACTGCGCATGGGCCAGCTCCACACGGGTCAAGGAGGCCCGGGGTTTGAACCGCGGACCTCCCATATGGTAGACGGATGCCCTAACCACTGGGCCAAAGTCCGTTTCCCATATTTTACTTCCTTGATAAACTGGCTTCACAAACTTAGGTAAAATTCTTTTCTAGATCATTTTTCAGTTTTCTCATAGGTACATGGCTAGATATAAGATTAGAGATTTTGGCTTAAAGAATCTCTGTTTTATCTGACACAGGACTGCTGTGATAAATATTCATTACAGTATATGTTTCTGTTTTGACCAATTAATCTCCAGTATAATTATATTTTTTGTAAATGATTATTCTTCTGATGTACACAGTAAAATCCACTAAGAAATTCACAGTAGAGGAGGGAGGCAGAAGAGGAAGACAAGTAGAACCCAGAGATCTTGTAAATGTAAAGATATCGGGAACAGTGGTGAGAGGATAGGAATTTCAAACCCATTATTCATAAGGATTCATTTTAGTAAAGTGAATTTTGCACCTATTACCGCTGTGGCCTTAGGATTTAACTTCCCTAAGTCTCCATTCCTTTGACTGCAATTAAGGGAACATTAACAGCATACACCTGGAACAGTATTTGTACCACTGAAACTAGAGTTGTAAGGTGTTGAGCACAAAGTAAGCGCTCAGTTGATGTTTGCAGATGGTTTGACAAGAAGTTCAGTCAAAGGAAGAGAGGGATGACTGTTTCAGACTTACACTGAAGCATGCTGAATCAGGATTAGTAACGGAAGCAGATTGTTTCCTCCAGGTGAGGGCCTTAGATCTGCCTTACCTGTTATTTGGGCAGAATAGTACAGAACTTGCACTTGATTTGGATTCCTCTAAGCAATGATGTTCTTTCACTTTTTTTTTTTTCCTACTGGAATTCTGTATTTCAGATATTAGAAGAAACACCACACACAAGCCTTCTGTTTCTGGGCCCAGAACATAGAGGAAACAACCTGGATTAGGAGTGACAATGAAAGATGCACACAACTTTTGACAGAGATAGCACCTAAGGTCACAAATTAGAGCTGGGCTCCCTAACTAGGACTGCCATTCTCTGTTAAGAAATCTGTTTAAATCTAGGAGGCAACATTCTCTGTTGCCTTCTAGCAATCCCAGTTCTGTTCCAGGTTCCAACACTTACTTGCTATATGAGCTGGGTAAATGATATAAATTCTATGAACCTTAGATTTCTCATGTGACAAATGAGGATACCTTGTTTGTTTCAGAAGCTGGTTGTAAAACACAAGTGGTCTGGTACGGCAGTTAAAGCTGGGGATATAGAGTGAGAAAACCTAGTTCAAATCATACCTCTATCACTTGACTAGATATACGACCTTAGGCAATGCACTTTACATCTTGAAACCTCAATCTTCTCCTCTATAGATGGTAATAATAACAATAACTATCTTCTAGGACTGTTGTGAAAAACTAATGAGATAATGCATTAAAAGCATTTAGCATAGTTTCTGAAACATTTTAAGCACTCAGTATGTGTTAAGTATTACTATTATCTTGAGTAATATACACTTCGACAAAATTTCAGTAGATTAAAGGTGACTAGTCCCACTGGATTCACTGTAAAATGATTGAACTGCAGGCAATATTCAGAACTAAATGTTATTTGCCAACACCACAAATTGTATTTCTCAGAGTGATTGATCCAATGGCTTAAATGGAGTTTTTGCTTTTCCCGAAGAGCCCAAGTTGTCAAAATTGAAGTCAAATAGAGGCATAAAAGAAAATTGTTCACCTGTGTAATATGTCCTGGGGAGAAGAACTTTAGGGTAAACACCAAACTGATTAGAAGATTTCTAGATACAGCAACTATGTTTGTGAAACATACACATACACCACTTCACTCATTGTCCATGCAACAGGAGGAAAGCAAAGTGACATAATAGAGCATACTGTCTCTGATGCTTATATACTATGACCTTAGACACGTAATTTAACTGAGTCTTGACGTCCCCTGTTGTAAAATGGATATCTGAGTGCCTACTTCATAGAGAGTATATGAGAACATACATGAAGTACTAAGACATAGGAAGGCATGTGTATTATTTCCCTTTCTTTCTAGGTAGCTCTTAGAGTTGACACGACAGATATAAATAAGATTGACCAACTTATTCAGGAAAGGAGAATTACAGGGTATGGTGTCAGACAAACATGGTTACTTCCCCAAGTTCTTTTTGATAGGATCCTCTTAGTCTTGTGGAACCATCTCCTGGAGTCTCCTCTCGTCATTGTTTTTGACTTTGCATTGCATCTGTAGACTAGCTTTTATGCACTGCAGGTCTTGTGAACAGGTCCTTTTTGGTTTTGTAAATACTTTTATTCTTATGGTTACTGTTCTTATGTTTATCCATCTAAAATAGTTGTGTAGTACCCACCATGCACAGGCACAGTAGTGTGTAATTCAAATCCTTTGGCATGGCTATTTTAGTATGGTTCATAGCCCTTTCATTTACTCAAACCTAGATTCTTAAACAGCATGGAGTTGAAAATTTGTTTATTCAACCAAGATATATCATAAATAACCTCCAGTACTACAATTAATGTCTGTAAATGTCAATGCCAGCCTTTGCTGTGAAGTGTTAGAGCTTTCCCATGGGTGAGAATATTCCAAAACCCTAGAACAATTCATCTTTTTCTTTAAGTCTCTCAATTCATGGACAAGGAGCTAGTTTCTGTGTCCTTCTATGAGACTGGAATTCATCATGTTTTATCTTGTTCAATTTTTTAAAACAACAATCACAGCAGCAAGTTTCTATTTATTATGAACAATCTACCCTTTGTTGCTTTATCTGAACAGGACAAATTGTGTTTTTGTGTGTTTGTGTTGGATGGGAGGACATCCTTAGAACTCCGCTCTCTTATTTCTAACTCTGCCATGCTTCAAGGTTCTTCTCTTATGATAGGATAATAAGTCCCTAGTTAATATATTGTGTTAGTATGGCCATGGCTAGTTTGATTTGGCCATATATAATACTTTGTATCAGTTATCAGTAATTACCAAATATTCTTAATATACCACATATTGTGTCCTAGAGGAATGGCAAACATTGTAATGAGTGCCCTTTAAGTAGGCGTAAGCTGTCTTCAGTTACTTTGGCTTTTGTCTATGTTTGATGGTAAGAATGAACCTTAATTGATTGCCTACGTAGGTGTCATTTAACCCTCATAATGATCCCATGGAGTAGGCATTATTATTCTAATTTGTAGATCAAAGAAACTGAGTTTCATAGAGCTTCAAAGTATCTTTTGTAGTAGATCAACCTATTAAATTGTTTCCCATGCTTTCTTTCTGGAGTAAGAAAGGCACTTCAACTCTTTAGCAAAATCCAGTACCAAAAAGATGAACTTATCCCTCTCAGCTAAGGCATTCCACAATGACAACCAGTACTACTATTACAAAAGTGTGAAACTGTGGTCTTCCTGGAAGTTAAAGGTGCAACTGAAGACACTATTGAGGCCAACAGTAAGAGGGCATGGTAAATGTGGGACAAAAGGAATAATTTCTAGAACCAGAATTCTTGCCCCAGATCAAGGGCATGGGACAACATGGCGTGTTCTGTTAAAGGTTATTGGTAGAAAAGGAGAATCACTAATCAGAAGGGGCAATCAAGGATTGTTTAGTTCAAACCCTTCTCTAGGAAGAAACAGCTATATGCCATTCTTCACAGGTGAGCATCTCTCATCTGCTTAAGGGAGACTGCTTATTATCTTATAGGGCTGCACATTATCTGTGGACAGCTATGGTGGTGTATTAGTTTTCTATTACTGCATAACAAATTATCATAAACTTAGCTCAAAACAATACAAATTTATTATCTGTAGGTCAGGAGTCTTCCTAGCTGTGTCCTCTGCTCAGGATCTCACAAGGCTGAAATCCAGGTGTTGTCTGGGCTGTGTTCCTTTCTGGAGTTTGGGGCTTCTTTGAAGTTCATGTTTTTGTTAACAGAATTCAGTTCCTTGCAGCTGAAGGACCAAGGCCCACCTTCTCTTGATGGTTGTTGGCTGGAATTTTCTCTGTTTCTAGAGGTCACTCACCGGTCCTTGCCATATTGGGCCCTCCATCTTCAAAGGTGTAGTAGAGAAGCTCATTTCCATCAAATCCCTCTTGTGCTTTCAATCTTTCTGACTTCAGGAAAGGACCAGTGCAGTTCTTTTTAAGGTGTCACCTAATTGGGCCAGGCCCACCCAGACCATTTCCCTTTTGATTAACTCAACTGAGTACATGTTGATTATATCTATTTAATCCTATTTACAGTATACCATAACATAACCACAGGAGTTATAGATCATCGTATTCCCAGGTTCTGCCTGTATTCAAATAGAAGAGAATGGAAAAGGAAGGAATCATGTTAGAATTCTGCCTCATTGATGGTTCAGAAAGTTCTTCCATAAGAAAACATAAATCAGGCTGGAATCTGCCAACCTCTAATTTGTTCTACACAGCACTCATTCCACGATTAGAAAACAACCATGCCATTCCTCTAGAGCATAATATGTGAACCATGATTGTTCTTTGGGAATTTGTCCCCAAATTCTTTTGAATAGTTTTTATTTATGATATCCATTTATCCTTCCCAATACACTATACATCTTAAAATGTCTCTGAAAGTGTGAAACAGAATTTAATATAACTTCCCAGAGATTTCCTAAACATTCCAGATTATACCAGACCTGTTATTTCTTCTATTGTGCCAAACAGACTTCTATTAAGATATCACAGGACTGATTTTTTTTAATAGCTACACCACACTGTAAACTAAATTCAGCCATATTCAGAAAAGCATTCCAATTGCTTCTGCATGCATAGCTCACAAGTCCAACCCATTGATACCTTCACCTTGTATTTTGATAATAATTTAAAATAAAAACTCAATACTGAGTCCTGCTACATTCCATCTTGCCAATTTCTGTCCTACAGTCCAGCCCAGAGAACTTTTTGAATCTCAAATTTGTCATCTATAATGATATCTCTCCTTTATAGCTAGGTATCAGATGAAGATTAGATAAGCTTATTTTCCTCTAAACTATTAATATAAATGTTGACAAAAAAAACAAGAGACAGCCAATAGGACAGACACTTTACAATTTTAGTCTTTGAGTTTTTTCTTATTTATTTTTCAGGGGGCCTTTGGTGGAGGAAGAGGCATTCATGGCATCTCCATTATCTAGATTATTCTAAAACTGTGGCTCAAAATTCCTGAGTGTTCTTATCAACTCTATGCACAATTTGTTTTTGTAGTAGTAGACCTCCAACAATTCTCATTCCCCAAGCTTTAATCAAAGAAAGGGGAAGTAGTCCCCAAATTAATATCAGTTAATTATTTTTACATTTCTTAAATTTCAACTCCTAACTTCTTCCTGCTTTTATGTAAGTGAAACCCTTATATTTTCACAGCTCTTTTCCTCATGGGACCCTCACAAACCTTGTGAGTCAGGAGAAGTAAGGGGTACAATTCCCAGATTGGCCCAAAGAGGGAAGAGGACAGCCCACAGCATGCTTAGCAGCAAGGCCTTCACTAAAGCACTCATCTGCTTCCCACAGTCCAGGGCCCCTGCCCATGGCTGGCTCCCTAACAATTCTGTGTCCTCTACATACGACGGAATCTTTCCTTCTGGGGTTCCTCCCCACCTGTAATTCTGACACTTAGTCAGTGTGTGTCTGTGCACAGACTGGTTTGCTTTGTGACTGCTGTGACTAAAGCAGAGCCACGCTTGTGGCTCACAGTCAGAATCAAGGCCTTGTCCAGAAAGTAAATGTGACCAGAGGTCACCAGACGCTGGAGCAAAGGTTAATGGGCTCATCGAGTGGCTCCAGACAGGCCCAGCCAAGGGAGAGATGAGGCTTATTTTTTTCCCAGAAGTCTAATAATCATTAAACAATATTATATTTGATCCTAGAGCTGCTGTAACAAATTACCGCAAACTGGGTGGCTCAAAAGAGCAGAAATTTATTCTATCACAGATCTGGAGGCCTAAAGGCTGAAATCAAGGTGCCGGCAGGGCCACACGCCCTCTGGAGGCTGTGAAAGAGAGTCCTTACTCGTCATTTCCAGCTTTCAGTGACTGTCGGCCATGCCGCTCCAATCTCTTCCTCTGTGGCCACATTGCCTCCTCCCCTGTGTGTCTCCTCTGCATATAACCCAGGATGACCTCATCTTGAGAGCCTCAACTTAATTACATCTGTGAAATTCCTTTTCCAAGTAAGGTCACTGTGATGGTTAAGTTCATGTGTCAACTTGTCCAGTTAGTGTCCAGTTGTCAGGTCAAGCCAATACTGGCCTGATTGCTACTACTGAGAGGGTATTATGTGGATTGAAATCATTAGCCAGTTGCTTGCTTCTGTGGCTGATCACATCTACAATCACAAAGGACACTGCCTTCAGCAATGAGAGAGGTCCCATTCAGTCAGTTGAAGGCCTTAGAGGGAGATCTGTTGATTTCAGCAGTTGAAAAGAATTTCTATATCTACTTCAGTTTCTCCTAGGGAATTCATCAAAACCTTCATTGAAGTTCCCAGCTTGGGGCCTGCCCTATGGAATTTGGACCTGCCAGTCCCCATGATCATGGGAGGTTAAATCTCATTCTGTCTTCCTCTATGTGTGCATCCTGGTGGTTCTGTTCTCTGGAGAACCCTGACTAATACAGCTGCATTCATGGGTATGGGTTCCAGGTAGGCACACTTTCCTCCCCACTATAAATGCCTGTCATTCGTTGAGAATATCCTGATCTTTCCTGTGGTGGTAGTCATGACAGGACTTGCACACGCATGCAGGGGGATTCCATGAATGGCTGGGGGAAAGAGCACACTGTGCTACCCTTCTCAGAGATTCACCAAGAAGTGAAATAGGTTAAAGTCTCTGAGAAGCCCTGCTGTTACCTGCCGATCTCCATTTCACCTGGTGTTTCACAAATCAATGTTGTGAGGGGAAAAGGAGATGTTTAATCATGTAATACCTTGTAACAAAATTGTTCAACAGAAGATAGTTTGGGAACAGCTAGTATTGCCTCATTTAATCCTCACCACAATTCTGAATTGTAAGTATTACAAGCCCCATTTTACAAGTGTGATGCAAAGTGGTTAAATAACTTGACTAACAGAACCAGAATTCAAACCCAGGTCTATTTAAGGCCAGATCCCATTCCATTAGGAACTGAGTTGTACAGCCTGAACTCTCCAGGCTTATTAGGGTCTGAGGTTGTGAAGGATCTTGTGGAATTTTTAGTGAAGACGTGATTTCAAGAGAAGACAAGTAAACCTGATAATGAATGGAAAGGTGAAGTAAAACACCTGGGAAGGGCAAATTATTAGGAAAAGATAGGTGAAAGAAAAGGAGGCTATGAGAACTGAGTAGTAGTGGAGCGGGTGGGGAGGGGTAATTTGGGAAGGACAATACAGGCTTGTACAATGAGTGTATCTATCACACGGGTGGGTGTGACGATGAGATGAAATACTGTTTGTCCAGGCCTAGCGTCATCCCTGGTAGAGTAAATATTAGGTTTTTCCCCCTCCTACAGGAGTTAGGGCCTGAGTAGCAACAGAACTCAACTCTCAAAGGCTAATTCAATGCTTCATGTCCCTGCCCAGCTTAGCAATGTAACCTAACACTGTTTGAATAACAAGCATTCCCCAACTTCTTGGGCTCCTAGTGTGCATCTGATGAAAGGAATTCATTATTTGCCCCAATCTTCTATAATTTTTACCTCCGAGTCTCTTACCACATTACCAAGTGATTGTTCACTTGAAATGCTGAAATCGGATTTTGCCATGGGATACACTTCAGGAAAGAAAGATTAAGTGGGAAAAGACTACTAAAAGTCATAGACCAGCAGTCCCAAAGGCTGGGACTAGACCACACCCAGGTTTGGTTTGACATCCTGTTTGTTTAAAAAAGAAAAATGAATTCATTTACAAAATTTAAAAGCAAGCTATTTCAACTTCTAAATCAGGTTCCCTCTAGACCTACCCAGCTCACCAGTTCTCTGGCAACCAGGAGGATATGCATCTGTGCTCTCTGCCCAAACTCATGAATCAAATTTGTGAAAGAGAGATTTACAGTCTTTCTCAGTATGCCCTGACCACGAGACGTAAGCAATGACAGAGATTCCGAATGGAATATTTTTGTGGATATTCTAGAAATATTTGATCATTTACAAGAAAAAGGAAATGTGGTTCCTGGCATGTTTTGTAATCCTTTGATACCCCAATTCCCCCTCTGTGATCAAGAGAATCAAAAGTCTTGGCTGTAAATTTTGCAGATACGTACAGCACCTAGCTGGAGAATAATAAAAAGCAACATGAAGATCTTCATGAATACTCATCTACATGTCAACTAAAGCATCAGAATTGTCATAGACTTGTTCAGCAGTGAACACAGTTGAGTAGATTTGAATTCTTTAAATTCCTTTAGTCTGAAGACTTGTGAGCATAGTACCATTGTTGAGATGAATGCTGTCCAAAAATGCAAGCCACAAATGTGACCCAAATTTGTACTTTTAAATTTCCTAGTTGCCACATTAAAATGGTAGAAGGAAGCAGGTGAAATTATTTTAATAGTATATTTTGTTTAACCCAACATATCCAAAATATTGTCATTTCAATTTGTAGTCAAGATAAAAATTATTAATGAGATTTTTACTTTTTTTCATGCTATGTTTTCAAAGTCTGAGGTGTATTTAATACTTACAGCACATTTCAGTTTGGTTCAGCTACCTTCATAGTGCTTTAAGAATTTACCGTACAGTGTATACCTTAATGAGTAGTTGAAGTCACTTATTTTCCTTATGTTAACAAACAAGCGTAGATGGAGAGAGGGCATGTATAGATTTCCCACAGATCTCATAGGAAACCTGGGAGGCCAGAAAGAAACTGATAGCATATGAAACCATGTCTGTTATGTAATTCTCAGCCCTCCAGTGATCTCTCAATTCCTCTTTTTCTCCCTCTTGCCCTCTATGCACTTCTCTCTGGGTATCCTTTGCTTCTTGTCTACCCAGAGACAATTTTGTAGTATTGTCTGGGTTTGTGAAGGGGGAAGCACTGGGTTGCATTCCCAGCCCTGTCTCCTGCAGCCTGGATGACTGTGGCCAAGCTACTTAACCTCCCTGGTCTCAGGTTTCTTTTCTAGGAAATAGGATTAGCTCTTTCATCACTGAGCTGTGAGGATTACATATAATACTAAATATGAAGTTCCTGGTACCAAATACACACTGTAAGAACTTTTATGCTTTTAATGATTATTTTTCAAGATTTATACCTGTTTGATGGAAGAAGCAATGGGAGAAAAGAATTGGAGAAGTGAGGAGAACTTTTCTTTTAACATATACGCGCTAAAATCCCAGGATGCATGCTATTCCTTCTTCAGTATTTGGTGCTTAAAACCTCTCGTGCTCTTAGTAAAAAATATGACTTCCACTAAAAGCACCCTGATCCGAGGTGATGCAAACATACCCAAAGTATAAGAACAAGAAAAGAAACAATTTCATTTTTTCAATAAAGTTTGTGCAATTACATGGTGACCCAGATAATAAGGCGGGGAGACTTCAATGAATATCAATCAGGACCATACTCTGTTTACCCTGGAAAATGTCTGAGGAGGAAACTTCATGTGACCTTCTGCATATAAGGAAGAAAAGGAAAGAACTTTACCATCCACAGGACACAACTTTCTCAGCTCCTGCAGGTTACTCCGCAATAAAACTGTGGCTTGCTGCTCTCCAAGGAGGCTTAAGAAACTTAAAACTTTCCAGGTCCTAGAGACAACATTAGTGCTGTAGTCTATCATAAATTAGCTGAAAGCCGGAGTCCCTGCCCACAGTCTGGGCACACTGAGAAGACTGCAATAAAAAGAAAGGAAAACTCACCAGTTCATTCTCCTCTCCTTGGTTGAGCAAAGCCTGATGGTCCTTCTTAGAATTCTCCATCGACACACAGGAGTCTGACCTGTTCAGGGTCACTGCTAGATAACTCCTCTGAGAAATGTCAAAACCATCTGGGCTTATGTGAACTCAAAACAATCACTATTTGTCATTGCTAATCTCTGTTGCTTTTCAAATCTTAGTACACACCTTGCTCATTAGACTAACAAAGGAGAGTAAATCTTCTCAGCCACAGGATTGCAGTTTTTTAAATCTCTCTACCTGTTTCCGGTTTTGTAATTTTTTTTTCTTCCTACTGTATATTTGCTCTCTAGATGTGAGTGCCTGCATCCTTAAAGAATAATGACACTACTTGAAAAAAGTTGTTGCATTAAAAAGACAGTTTCAGGTTCTATTTGTAAATGTTTCAGCTAATGAATGGAAATGACAAACAAACAAACAAACAAAAACAAAAAACCAAGACAAAAGGGTTAACCAATGGGAGACTGATAAAAACTTGTAGACTTTGGAAAAGTAATAAGCATGTTGGGGTAGCAATGAAAATAAAGGGTTCTAATTCCACCTCAGTAACTGGACAAATAACTTAGTATCTGAATTTAGGTTTATAATATATACAATGGCAATAATAATTATAAGGTTGATGTGAGGATTTAAGATGATATTTCTAAAACGCCAACTATAACACTTGCCACACTCAATAACTGATAGCTCCTCCTCATCATACTCATATCACCAGTGAAGGAGAGAAAGACTTAAAGGTAAATAATAATAATTAGTTCCTTTCATTTTCCCTTTATAGTTCATGTGGTAGTTTGGAGCTGTATGTTCTCCCAAAAATTGTTCTGAAACTTAACCCATTCCTGTAGGCATGAGCCCACTGTAAGTAGGATCTTTTGATGATGTTACTTCAGTTTGGTATGGCCCAGGATGGGTCTTTTTTTTTTTAATATATTTTTTATTTTTTGAAAGACACTTAGATTATAAAAAACATTGCACACAAAAAATAAGGGATTCCCATATGCCCCACTCCCCACACCTCCCACCCTTCCCCACATTAACTTCTTTCATTAGTGTGGTACATTCATTGCAATTGATGACCATATTTGGAACATTGCCACTAAGCATGGACCAGGATGGGTCTTCATCCTATTACTGGAGTCCTCTATAAGAAGAAAAAATTCAGGCAAATAGAAAGTCATGGTAAACAAGAAGCTGAAGACCAACAGAACTCAGAAGAGAAGGGAGAGCCAAGAGAGGCCACCAGGACCACTGCCATGTGAAAGAGGAGCCAAGGAACAATGATCACTCGCAGCTAGTACCAGAATGCCAGTCTTCAGAAAGAAAGTTTGCCTTGATGATGCCTTGATTTGGACTTTTTCCCAACCTCAAAACTGTGGCTCCATAATTCTCATTGTTCAAGCCAGCCCATAGTTGGTAGGAAACTAAAGCAATTTACGAAGACTTTCAAGATAAGTAAAGTATATACAGAGAGGAGGAGCTAGAGAGATTGAGAGATGATAAGTTTTTTGATTGTTTTTGTTTATTATTATTATTATTATTGGAATAATGAAAATGCTCTAATAATGATTGAGGTGATGAATGCATAACTATGTGATTTCACCAAATACCATTGATTATATACTTTGGATGGATTTATGTTTTATTAATATGATCAATAAAATTTATTTGTTAAAAAAAAAGACTGAGTATTGGGGATAAAACCCAAATTTCCACAAATGTGTAATCACCACTGAAGTTAATATTTTCTTCAAGAAACTAGGTAGAGTGTGATCCATTCAGGGCTTGGCTTATCTGTCCCTGATAAAAATTTTTATTATTCTTTTACATTTTACTGAACAAAACCCTGTCCTCTTTAGCCTTGCAAAAAAAGTTACTAGACATAAAGACTACCAGAATGATGATGTTAGACTCCTTCTGAGGCCTGATATAATCATCACTTGCTTTGAGAGGGTACCAGTGTCTACCTTGAAGTTCTGGCCCAGGAAGAACTGGCTGATGAGAGCAAACAGACAATACAGCTTTGCATGCCACATAGGCTACTGAATTGTTAATATTAAAGCATCAAATGCATATATGGGAGGAGGTTCACCTGGGCATACATATAAGGCATGTAAATGTGTTCAAATGTTCATGGGGCCTTGTCACAGTGGGTGGAGATTCACACAATAACCAAAAGCATACCAAATTCCCATCCTGGGGAGCTCTGCCACATTCTTATTGAAATAGCCAGAATCCCCTGAGTACAGGGGTAATGATGTGTGAAGGAGGATGGTCCATTTCCCAGCAATGAAACATTAATATTGATGATGTACTTATAAACCTTTACTCTTGAAATTGAAACTTAGCCTAGTATTATAGGGTGCCTAAGAGTTACCTCCTGACAGCCTCCTTTTGCTCAAATGTGGCTTCTTTCTAAGCCACACTCAGCATACAAATGCATCACCTTCCCCCCAGTGTGGGACATGACTCCCAGGTATGAGCCTCCCTGGCACTGAGGGATTACTACCAAGCACCAACTAACAATGCAACTGGAAAAAGACCTTGACCAAAAGAGGGAAAAGGAAAAGACAAATTACTTTATTTGGCTAAGAGATTTCAAAGTGAGTCAGGAGGTCATTCCAGAGGTTATCCTTATGCATGTCTCAGCAGGATCCCTTTAACTGCCAAAGTAAATACTACCTCTGATAGTGGGGCTCATGAAGGCTCTGGAGACATCCATACACTATAGTCAGGACAGGTATCTCAGGAGTTTGATGCCTTGCAATTGGACCCTACTTTGGAATTTATGCTCCCCCTTGTGACAGAGTTGGACTCAGTTGTGGTTTCCATAAATTAGGCTATTCTGACCTTTCTATTTGAAACTGTAGTTAATACTAGGGTTCAAAGGTGTACATCCAAGCGACTAAAATCTTTGGGCTATCCATGTGCCAGCTGGGCCCTGAATCTCAATAGAGTTGCGGCACCTACTCTCTGGTTCATTGGACTCACCCAGTACAACTAACAAGTAGATGATGATGGACAATGGCTGTCCCAAGGAACCAAGAGAGTTTACAACTGCAAGCAAGAGAGTACCTTCCATCTGCCCCATAGGATCAAAGCTCTCTCTCAAAGTTCCCTCTCAGTTAGAGGTGGAGTGGCCATCACCATCCCAGATTGGGGAATGAACTATGGACTAAAGTAGACTTACTGGTATTCTACTATAGAATTATTGTGATTCTAGCAATGGAAGAAATTGTATCACTGATGTGGAGGCAGTGGCTACTGGAGGTTCTGAGGGCAGGGAGAGGGAAAAACAGGTGTAATATGGGGGAATTGTCCCGAATGACATTAAAATACAATACATACAATCCATTACATATCTTGCCATAACCTACATAATTGTGTGGGAAAGAGTGTAAACTATAAGCCATGCTTAATGGCAATGGTTCAAAATGTTTTCATCAATTGTAACAAATGTACCATGCTAATGAAGGATGTTGTTTAATGTGGGAAAATGTGGGACATATATGGAGCAAAGCATATGCTAATCTCCTATATTTTTATGTAACATTTATGCAATCTAAATATCTTTAAAAGTAATGAAAATATATTTTAAAAAAGAATCATATGCCATCACAAATGCTGCACTTTAATGTGACATAGCACTTGGAGAAAGGAGTCCCAGAATTAGTAAAATGTAATGAAATTAAAAATATGAATGGCAGACATCATCAGCTATTTCCTCATATTTCATACCAAAAGCACAACAGTTTGTCTGGGAAGCATGACTTCTGTTAAAAGCACCAGGAATGAATCATGATTTGTCTAGGCATGAGGATGTGGCCCAATTATAAATAATGAAATACAAGGGAAAAATAGCTGGAAGGAGGGGTCTTCTGAGAAACATTATCTTATTGATAAGGAAGGAGAATATTTTCCCTATCCTTCCCTCCCTTTCTTCATTCCTTCCTTTGAAAGTTATATGTGAAGATGCAGTACTTTGATTATGGCAGCCATAATTAGATTATGGGGAGAATGAAAGTCACCATGCTAATGATGGTGGAAAACAGTGTAAAAGAGCTTCAATCCATATGATACTACTGAGCAATTGCACCAAACCTGGGACTACTTAGTTCCAGACACCTTGGTAAAAAAATAATTAAACATTTTTAATAAAGTCACTGTTATTTGAGCTTTCTACTCATTGCAGCCCAAAGTATTCTAACTGACACAATGCATAACACTCATAGCAAGTGTATTAGTCAAGATTCTCCAGGGAAACAGAAACGACAGATGATATCTAAAAATAGCATAAGATTTTATAAAATTGTCTCACAGGACTGTGGGGATGCATGAGCCCAAAGTCAGTTGGGTAGGCTGCTTACTAGGAGCTCTGATGAAAGTCTTCAATGAGTTCTGCCGGAATTGCTGGCTGTCTGAAGCAGAGATGGGAACTCTCTCTCTGAATGTTGAAATCACTCCTCTTTTCAGGGTCTTCAACTGATTGAAAGAGATCACTCACTGCTGAAGGCAATCTCCTCAGTTGATTGTAGATAAATCAGCAATAGAAGCAATCAACTCACTGATGATTAAAGTATATGAAGTGTCCTTGAATTACAATTAGCCCAGTGCTTGCTTGACCAAATAGCTGGGCACATTACCTAGCCAAGTTGATACATTAGCCTAACCATCACAGCAAGTTTGTTCAACTTTGACTTGGCAATTACATATTGAACAACAGTTCTCTTCCAGACATTGTGCTAGGGGTATAGAATACAATGATGAAAAGGAGAACGCGAATACACTGAAGGGTTTCTGGTTGTTTGGGAAAGACAGACAAGCAAGCAGCTTCTAAAACAAGAAGGGAAGTGAAATGGGACTTAGTGGGATAGGAACAACTTCTTGAAGGAAGTGACATCTACACTGACATTTCAAAAAGGAGCAGAAGTCAACCAATCAAAAAGACTGGGGGAGAGTGTGGCAGTGGTGAGTACATTCTAGGCCTGAGAACAGAATATGTGAAGCGTGTCAAGAGAGGTGAGAAAGTATGGCCTATTGGAGATATTAAGAGAAAGTAAAACTTGAGAATAGAAGGAAAGAGGGGGAGTGATGAGTGATGATGGAGGTCTGCCAGGCTCTGAGGAGCTTGTAAACCATGTCAAGCTGGTTGGTCTATTCTTTGGGCTGTCATTTTTTGGTTTTGTATTGACAGATAGACTGTTTATCTACCAGCAAAGAGCCCAGACCCAAACCCTAGAATAATCACAGTGAGGGGTAAAGGGATAGATCAAGTTGGATCCTTTTCCTCAAGGGACTCACAATCTGGTGAAAGAAGTAAAACGATGGTGTGACATGGCCTATGATATTTAATTGTGTGACCTTGTGAGCTCTTTGCAATAACTACAAAGGTACAGAATACTAGAATTTCAATATATGACTAATTCTCTATAGCAAATTTGGATTCAAAGATGTGGGCAAATGCCTAACTAATTACACTTCAGCTTTTACAAGTAGAACCAACTAACCCTTGTCTCTACTGCTTCTAACCACTGCTGGACCAAAACAACCCACACATTCTCTATGATTGGAACAAAGCAAAGAGACCTCTCTTTATGTAACACAAACATAGGCTGTTCAAGGTGAGGCATGGTTGTAGCTTTTTCTAATCTCTACCCAAAATTTCTACTTAGATCAGCACAAAGAGAATTTGGTGAACATGTCAAACCTTAGACACATAGAAGTGAAATCATATCTCAATTGGACAAAAGAAAGGTCCAAACTGTAAATAGGAGCTTTCCCATATTACTTCTTTTTATTTTTATTGTGCTCATTAATTTTAGAGAAGTTTTGATTACAGAAAAGTTACATCAAAAGTATAGGGAAAGGAAGCTGATTTGGCTCAATGGATACAGCCTCTGCCTACCACATGGGAGGTCCAGGGTTCAAATCCAGGGCCGTCCTGATCTGTATGGTGAGCTGGCCCACATGCAGTGCTGATAGGCGCAAGGAGTGCCATGCCACACAGGGGTGTCCCATGCGTAGGGGAGCCCCATGCACAAGGAGTGTACCCTGAATGGAGAGCCACCCTGTGTGGAAAAGTGCAGCCTGTCCAGGAGTGGCACTGCACACATGGAGAGTTGATGCCGCAAGATGATGCAACAAAGAGAGACACAGATTCCTGGTGCCACTGACAAGAATACAAGTGGGCATAGAAGAACACACAGTGAATGCACACAGAGAGCAGCCAACTGGGGAAGGGGGAAGGGGAGAGAAATTTCAAAAAAATAAATCTTTAAAAAAAAGTGTAGGGGATGGAGCAGATGTGGCTCAAGCAGTTGAATGCCTATCTCCTACATAGAGGTCCCAGGTTCAGTTCCCAGTGTCTCCTAAAGAAGACAAACAAACAAGAAGCAGACAATGAGCACAAATGAGCAAAACCAATAAGCAAAAAAGCCCAACAAGCAAACAGATGAAGGAGACATCTTGGGGGGTGGGGAGGAGGAAATTCACCACTGAATCAAATTTGGTAAAAAAAGACAAAAAAAAAGAAAAGTATAGGGGAGTCCTGGGTTCAATCTCTGGTACCTCCTAAAAAATAATAATAATAAGGAATTCCCTTATTAACTCCCACACATACACACATTTTCCCCTATTTTAACATCTTACATTAGTATGGTACATTTGTTACAATTGAGGAACCAATACTGAAGCATTGCTATTAATCAAGGCCTATAGTTTATGGTTTATAATTTGTGCTGTGCAGTTTTATAGGTTATGGCAATCTGTTATTGCAGTATCATACAGAACAGTTCCAATGCCCTAAAAATGCCCTGTGTTCCAATTATTCATCCCTTCCCTTCCCCTCTAAACCTCTGGTAACCACTATCTTTATATCAATGTTACAAGTTCTTCCATTACCACATTATAATAACTACAATAACAGTAAATCTACATTGATCCATGTTTCCCCTCCCCCAGTTATGTTTGTTCATTCCTCAATCTTGAGGCATTTGGGATGATGTCTACTCTAACTGCTTCAGATTGAGAAGGGGCTTAGATATTATGGAACAGATGGAAGGGGCTTTTTTGCTTGCAGTTGTGGATACTCCTTGTTTTTTGGGACTGGGCTTGTTCATCATCATCATTTTGTTAATTGTCTTGGGCAAGTCTGAAGAATGGGAGAGTAGGTGTTGGCTACAATTCTTCTGAGATTCAGACCTCAACCTGCATATGAACAGTCAAAAGATTTAAGTCTCTGAGACATATATTTAATGGGTATAGTGATAATTTTAGGTTTAAATACAAGGGGTAGAAGAATCATGAGTTGGGAACTTATAAATGAATCTACCTCTGTTATATTGGGGAAATAGATTATCACATTGTCCCAAATAGAGCCCACCCAAGGGCCATCTATTTCATGAGGCTTTGTGCCTTGCCTATAGTGTCCAGACATCCCTATCAGCTTTGGAAGCACTTTACCTCCAGACTGACCTCCCTACTCACTTTGAAATCTCTTAGTCATTAAAAGCTCTTTTATTTAAGTTTTCCTTTTTTTGTCAAGGTCTTTTTCCAAATGCATTGCTGGTTGTCTCTTAGTAATAATTCCTTGTGCCTGGGAGGCTCATTCCTGGGAGTCATGTCCCCCCATGGGTGAGGAGCCGGGGGAAGGTAGTGAGTTTATTTGCTGAGTTTGTCTGAAAGAGGCCACATTTGAGTAACAAAGAGGTTTTCATGAGGTAACTCTTAGACATTAATTATAATTAGGCTAAGTTTCATTTTTACAGTAACCATATTATACACTGATTTCTTTCTGTCCAGTTCATTCTTTTAGCCAATAGGTTTGAGCTCTGAGACCAGTATTAGGACTTTAATGAGGACAGAAATGAATCAGATAGTAATACTGTCATTATGAGTCTGCAATTTAGTAAGGAGACAAGAATATGACTCCACTCTAAGGGAAACATGGAATGGGCCAATAGAGAAGAATAGAGAATAGGTTCTGGGAGTTCAGAGGAGGGAGAGAGGCTCAGAATCCAGCATCTTGAAGTAATTAAAAAGGAATCTCATCCAGTGGCTATTTACCTTTCTGGGGTCACAGAGAACTTTTTTTTTTTTTTTTTTTAGGTCCTACTCTTGGCTCATAGTAAGCTTTCTTTGCTTCTTTTTTTAAAATTCATTTTTTTAAAAAAATATTACATGAAAAATATATGAGGTCCCCATTCACCCCCACTGCCCCCACCCCACCACTCCCCCCACAGCAACACTCTGCCCCATCATCATGACACATCCATTGCATTTGGTGAGTACATCTCTGGGCATCGTTGCACCTCATGGTCAATGGTCCACATCATAGCCCATACTCTCCCACATTCCACCCAGTGGGCCATGGGAGGATCTACAATGTCCAATTGTCCCTGCAGCATTACCTAGGACAACACCAAGTCCTGGAAATGCCTCCACATCTCATCTTCTCCTCCCATTCCCCACACCCAGGAGCCACCATGGCCACTTTTTCCACACCAATGCCACATTTTCTCAATTACTAACCACAATAGTTCATGAATAGAATATCATTAAGTCCACTCTAATCCTTACTGTATTCCTCCTTCCTGTGGACCTTGGCTTGGTTGTGTCCATTCCAAATCTATGTCAAGAGTGGGCTTAGATTCCACATGGACACTGGATGCAATCCTCCTGCTTTCAGTCGTAGGCACTCTAGGCTCCATGGTGCAGTGGTTGACATTCTTCAACTCCATGTTAGCTGAGTGGGGTAAGTCCAATAAACCAGAGTGTAGGAGCTGAAGTCTGTTGAAGCTCAGGGCCTGGCTATCATATTGTCAGTCCAGAGATTCAGATCCCCTAGATATATCTTAAACCCCAGCACCAACTACAATTGCAGTAAAGTAGCAGGAAAGGCTTGTGAAAAGAGATCACATCTGAGTCCAGTTCCATCACGCAGAAATACCACCTCCAGAGGAGGGCCAACTGACATGGCAGTGAACTCCATCTGCCATGACCATAAAACCTGTGGGTCTCTTTAGTCCTCAAAAGAACCAATACCTGGGGTTGTATCTACTTTATCTGTCTCTGGGACTCTGCTCAGGTGTGCATAAGGACAATCCTTCTGACAACCTCCAGACTCTTTTTTAGAGACTCATAGCCATATAAACTCATTTGTCCTTTCCATTTCCCCCTTAATTTAAGTCAAAAAGCATTTTTAACTCCTGTTATTATATGTAGACAGGGATATTCTGCTGGTCCGTGTTGAACCTTTAATTCAAGGTCATTTTCTAGTTACGTCATCAGCTGGTACTTGGTAGTGATCCCTCAGTGCCAGGGAGGCTCATCCCTAGGTGTCATGTCCCACGCTGGGGGGAAGGCATTGCATTAACATGCTGAGTTTGGCTTTGAGACTGGCCACATTTGAGTAACATGAAGGCTGTCAGGAGGAAACTCCTAGGCACAGTGCTGCTCTAGGCCTTGTTCTTATTTCAGGCATATAGGCTCACAAGCATAGTCGTTAGTATCATGGGCTCACTGTTGGACCCTCATTCCTCCCTGGTCCTTGCTGTTGCACCCAGGGGACTGCCGCTGTTCCCTTAGGGACCACAACAGAGCCCCCCCACCCCCCCCGACCAGGAACCCAGCACCCCCCCAGCTGTTGTTTTTAATTGTTTCCACTATGAGTATATCCAAACATTTCTATGCACCCCGGACACATGCCCTGTATAACTCCCTGTCAACCATATGTCCCCTGTCAATAACATCCCATACCAGTATTCCTCCGCTGCCATTGTTGAAGCACTCTGTGATCCAAAACTTCCTGAAAAGTGGAACCCAATATAATGCCAGGTTCCCTTAATAGTAAAATGGAATATAGTGATGAGTTTAAAGGTTAGATAGAGAATACATATTGATTTGGAGAAATTCTACATCCTATCTTTTTCTTTTCTTTTTTCCTAATTATTAAGCTTCTCTTCACAAGAGCTATAGATCACAGTAATTCATATATACAATATACAGTACTCCCACATATCCAGTATAAAACCTTTTCCCTTCCACAGTGATAATCTTTTAACATATTCATATCATATTTACTGAAACTGATGTACAGATATTGAGACAATAGCTTTCAAACAAGGTAGCATTTGTGTTTACATTGTGGTTTATACTTTAGGCTATACAATTTTCTAAATTTTTAGTTATCCTATGTTTTACATTATGATTTACATTATTAGTCTGTGAGCATCTATGTTTTTTGTGTAATATTACATGTTTTATATCCATCCTTGTGTACTCTTGTGAAACACTTCTATTGCCCTTACAGTTACGTTGGTTCCATCTATTCAATATCTATTTCCCCCTCCCCTTGGGGCCCACAGTGACAGTCAATCTTCATTTCTTGAGGAGCCATATTCAGAGATATTTGCAACAGTGTTGAGGGCTTGACTTGCTCAACTGCCCTAATGCCCTGGGAGCCACCATTTCTCTTGAGAGATACAGTTCCCTCTATTTGATGGCATTAGTCCTCCCCAGGATGTGGGTCTACCTTCACTCTCATTATATGGGTCTCTACCCAATGGTATAACCCACTCTGGCAAAATGAGCATTCACATATTCCCTAGGAGTCTGTCCTACATCAGATTATCCCCTTTAAGTATCTAAAACAGGTAACCTTCCTAATTATATTTTGAAAAGGTTTTCTCAGCATTATACTCTCAACCAACACCTGATAATCTCCTATGTTCGTATGTTGCCCCACCCTCCCCCCAATTTCTTGGGCAATATTACCCATCCGCCCATCTCTAGCCCCCCTCAAGCCCACAAAGCCCCACCCAAAGGTAACCCTATGCCCCCATTTTATCCCTTCCTTGCACACATACTTACCTTCAGCTTATCATAGATTTCACCCATGTAGATGTCAGCTTATATCCTTCCTCTACCCCCCGATTTCCTGTAAGCCTATCTTCCAGTCTCTAGCTCTCTGAGGCAGCTTGGTTTACTTATTTCATATCATTGAGGTCATGTAGTATTTGTCCTTCAATGCCTGGGTTGCTTCACTCAACATAAGGTTCTCAAGATTCATCCATGTTATCAAGAGTGTTTGTAGTGTATTTGTTCTTAAAGCCGAGTAGTATTCCACTGTATGTATATACCACATTTTATTGATCCACTCATCTGTTGATGGGCATTTGGGTTGATTCCAACTTTTGGCGATAGTGAACAATGCTGCTATAAACATTGGTGTACATATATCGGTTTGTGTCCTTGTTTTCAGTTCTGCTGGGTATATACCCAGCAGTGGTATTGCTGGGTCATATGGCAAATCTATGGTTAGTTTTTTGAGAAACCACCAAACTGTCCTCCAGAATGGTTGGATCCTTCTGCATTCCCACCAGCAGTGGATGAGTGTTCCCATTTCTTCACATCCTCTCCAGCATTTGTATTCTTCTGTTTTTTTCATAGCTGCCAATCTTATGGGAGTAAGATGGTATCTCATTGTAGTTTTGATTTGTATTTCCCTGATAGCTAAAGATTTGTAGCGTTTTTTCATGTGCGTTTTAGCCATTTGTTTTTCTTCTTTGGAGAAGTGTCTGTTTAAATCTTTTTCCCATTTTTTATATGGGTTGTTTATCTTTTTATTTTCAAGATATAGGAGTTCTTTATATATGCAAGTTATAAGTCTCTTATCGGATATATGGTTGCCAAATATTTTCTCCCATTGTGTAGGCTCCCTTTTTACTTTCTTGACAAACTCCTTTGAGGTGCAGAAGGCTTTAATTTTGAGGAAGTCCCATTTATCTATTTGTTCTTTTGCTGCTCGTGCTTTTGGTGTGATGTTCATGAAGCCATTTCCTGTTACAAGGTCTTGTAGATGTTTCCCTACACTGCTTTCCAAAGTCTTTATGGTCTTGGCTCTTATATTTAGGTCTTTGATCCATCTTGAGTTGATCTTTGTATAAGGTGTGAGATGGTAATCCTCTTTCATTCTTCTACATATGGATATCCAGTTCTCCAGGTACCATTTGTTGAATAGGCTATTCACAGAGAACTTTGATAATCCCGTGAAATTTATAGATAACCCCCTTTCAAGGATAATGCACATATGCACATGTTTAAAATTTTATTTACAACAAGGGGCTTAAAGAATAAGAACCATTTATCTAGTCCAATCCTTTCATTGCATAGTTCTTCATTAATGTGTTTAACAAATCTTTTGGAGTGCTTATTTTCTATCAGGGCCTGTCCATATTGTTGGGAGGACAGCAGTGAGCAAAAGAGACAAAAGAGGCTACCCCCACTGAGCTGACATTTCAGTAGCAGGAGACTAACAAAACAAGTAAATAAGTAAAATTCAATTTGTCAGCAATATGGCTGTGAGAGAAATAAGGCTAAAAGGGTAAATGGACAAAGAGTAGGATGGGGTGGGAGTGTTGCACTTTAAATAAAGTGGCCAAGAAAGGCACAATTGACAAGGCGACATTTGAGCAAAGAAGCAGAGGCAAGGGCATGTGGCTATCTGGGCAAAGAGGGTTCCAGGTAGTAGATGTTCCAGAGAATATCAAGTGTAAAATCCCTGCAGTGAGGGTCAGGAAGGAAGCCAGTGAGTTGGGGTGGCATGAGTAAGGGGCAAAGGCACAGGATTTGAGGTCAGAGGGGCAGTGGGTTTGACCTAGCATACTTGACACCCAGAGCAGATCATTTTTTACACTCCCCTCCTCTATGCAACAAATGTTTTTCAGTAATAATTGTGACAGTAATTGTAAAATGCTTTTCAGAAATAAATGGTCAGAAATGAAATATAGAGAGTAAAAATTTCTTTTATTGAATTTTATAGATATAATTATGCCAGCAAAAGAATTTTTAAAATGAAAAATAAAATCAATATTACTGTACATAAAAGAAAAAGTAATGGATTAATATTTTTTAATTAAATAATGTATTTTTTACAAAATGAGAAAAATTTATACATTGCACTTAATAGTGGTCTGGCAGCAAGTAGTAAATAAATTTTAATAAAATCTAAACACCTGCAAGAGTCCAGGCAACTACTAAATGTCCCACTAATGTAACAGTTTACTTTCATGATCCATTCTTTGGTTTTAAAATAAGCAGCTAAAATTTTGAAAAGCAACACATTTCATTTTAATTTCAAAGATATTATTCAAAGTTAGTAATATATTTCAGGTATGAGCTGAAATTTGCACTTATAATACAAAATATTTCAACATGCAATCCACATTCTGTTCTTTTCTAGTTACTCTATTTGAAAAAGAGTCTTGGAAGAAAAAGCCTGGACAACTAGATCTGAGCCATGTGATTAAAGTAGGTAAAGAATTTAGTTTAGGTAAAGAATTAGATTTTCAATGGCTGGTGAAAAGCATCCCTTGGAGATAAAGTGGTGGTTCACCAAGCTCGTCAGTGCTCCTCAATTCAATTCTTCACAGGTTTGTGAAAAATTTCCATATGCAAAACACTGTTCTAGGTCCTAAAATGAGAATCCAGGGTTGAATTAGCCACAGGCACTGCCTGTGAGCTCAATCGGCTGGAACGACAACTTTGAAGTGGAACCTTATACATTCTCCACTTTCCTCTAGCAGCTCTTGTGACTCATATGGCAGAAGGGCTTTGGCAAGCCTACCTCTCATTTGCAACTTCTGGTTTGGCTTGTCATTGATTTATGTAAACCTTTTCTTGCTTAACTGGTTCCTTTGAAAGGAACATTTGAGGTATCATATTCCTGTAAAAACCAGTTGGTTTGGAATGTGTTGGCAGAAGTTTTGGTTTGAAAGTGATTGTTTTTTAAAATATCTGCATCTTCTAATGGAATATAAGGAAGCCTAGAGACTTCTAATCAGAGCAAGTGAAGCAAAGTGGGAAGAAGAATTCCACCTTACTCACTTAAAGATGACTCCTGGTCAACGACGAAAAGACTCCCCTTTTACTGCTAATGGGCTTGCTCGGGGGCCCCCATTTCTGCTCCTATTCTAGGCCTGGCTGTCCATCAAGGCAGAAGCACAGCTTAGGGAGCTGCGCTAGCTCCTCCATACCCCTCATGGCAATCCCATACCAGCACTTGGATTAAAGCCTGTGTTCTACTTGGCTCTTACTGCGAAATGGGGTTTTATACATTGTGGATACTGTTAATTGGTGTGGACCATGGAAAAAATGATTCTTTCTATTTAATAACTTCTATTTTGGATTTTAAAGCTATTTCCCCTTCAGTCATTAAAAAGGAATTAATTGAACCAGCAAGATGGCAGCGGAGTAAGGCACTCCTACAGTCAGCTCCTACTACAGGGCAGTTAGCAAAGACCCAGAGCTCTCTGGAGCTAGCTGGAGCACCTGTTTGGAGGCTCCAGGAGGCCAGAAGAGCATTCTGCAATGTCCTTGGGGGAGTGGAAGGAGGAGACTGCTCATCTGCAGAGAAGACTCATAAGTAGAGTGCTCCACATAATGGAGGCCAGTGCCCATCCTCCACTGGAGGCACAAGCCGCCTTGGGAGTTGTTCCCCAAAACGGGGAGGAAGAGATGGTTGGGCACCAATTTCAGCTATGATGAGGAAATTCAGTGGGCTACAGTATGATCCTGAGAACAGCTAAGGTTTGAGCCTGTCCAGGTCAGAAAGAGACCAGGAGCTGCCATCTTAACTCCCCGCCTGGCATAAGGGAAAGCGGGGCAGACTGACACCCCGGTGCTGGTGGGGACTGGCTTCTTTCCATCCAGATCAGATTGCAGCTCTAGCCTAAGCCCCAGTGCCACCCCCAGCAGGGAGGAAGTGGCACGGACTTGCACCAGCCTCTCCGGGAAATTACCAGTTAAGCCATGGAGGTGGGTGATTATCCTCCTTCCCAGGAGCTGCTCTGTGACAGGAATTGGACGCTCCATTTCCCAGAAATGACAGAGGAGGAGACAGTTAGCTGCCGATTTCAGCTACTGATTGGTAGACTTGGCTGGCTAAGAGATAATCCTGGGAACAGCTGGGGTGATAACGAGCCTAATTCAGAAAGAGGCCGTAGCCACCATTCTGACTCTGCCCCCAGCCTGAGGGGATGCCAGGCTGACAGTTTCTTTCACGCAGATCAGCCTGCAGCCCTCCTAGGCTTCAGCCCCGCTTCTGGCAGGGAGGAGGCTGAGGAGCCCTGCACCAGCCTATACAGGTAACTGCAGGGAACTTTGGCTGGCATAGACTGAAAATCAGAAGTCTACCAGGGTAACTGCAGTCATCTTAGGACCTTCACTGCATAGATTGCTGCCCACACCTGCAGCTCCATTCCTGCCCCTGGCAGGGGAGAAAGGGATGTAAAGCTTCATCAGTCTCTCTGGGCAACTACAGTCTAGGCCTGCACATGGATTATTCCACATAGCTCTGACTCTGTCCCTACCTCTGGCAAAGGAGAAAGTTGGAAGAAGATTCATTGGTCCTTGGTGCAATGAGGGCAGCTTGAGCCTCCACAGCTTACAGCACCAACTACATGCTTGGCTCCTACTGCATAAACAGTAAGGGAGAAACAATACGAAGCCCTAAACTAGAGAGAAAAGCTGCATCCAGAAAAAATACTCTAGTAAGCCAGACGCAAAGTCACCAACAAAAAATTACAATCCACACCAAGAAACAGGAAGATATGGCCCAGTTAGAGGAACAAGATAAGCCTCCAGATGACATAAAGGAATTGAGACAACTAATCATAGATGTTCAAACAAATCTCCTTAATAAATTCAATGAGATGGCTAAAAAGATTAAGGATACTGAGAAGACACTGGATGAGCACAAAGAAGAATTTGAAAGCATACATAGAAAAAAGGCATATCTTATGGGAATGACAGGCATAATAAAGGAAATTTTAAAAACATTGGAATCATATAATAGCAGATTTGAGGAGGCAGAAGAAGGAATTGGTGAGCTTGAAGAAATGGCCTCTGAAAGTGACCATGCAAAAGAACAGATGAAGAAAAGAATGGAAAAAATAGAACAAGGTTTCAGGAAACTAAATGACAGCAAAAGGCATGCAAACATACATGTCATGGGTGTCCCAAAAGGAGAAGAGAAGGGAAAGGGGGCAGAAGGAATATGTGAAGAAATAGTGGTAGAAAATTTCCCAACCCTATTGAAGGACATAGATACCCATGTCCAAGAAGCACAAGGTACTCCCATCTGAAAAAATCCAAAAAGACCAACTTGGAGACACATACTCATCAGAATGTCAAATGCCAAAAACAAAGAGAGAATTCTGAGAGCAGCAAGAGAAAAGCAATGCATAACATATAAGGGATACCCAATAAGATTAAGTGCTGATTTCTCACCAGAAACCATGGAGGCAAGAAGACAGTGGTCTGATATATTTAAGATACTAGAAGAGAAAACCTTCCAGCCAAGAATCTTATATCCAGCAAGACTGTCTTTCAAAAATGAGGATGAGATTAGAATATGCGCAGATAAACAGAAACTGAGAGAATTTCTAAACAAGAGACCAGATTTTCAGGAAATACTAAAGGGTGTGCTAGAGCCTGAAAAGAAGACAGGAGAGAGAGGCCTGGAAGAGAGTCTAGAAATGAAGCTTATATCAATAAATGTAACTAAAAGTGTCAAAAGACTGGTGAAAATAAAATATGACAGATAAAACTCAAATAGGAATAAGCTTAACCAAGATGTAAAGCACTTTGTGTTCAGAAAACTGCAACTCAATGTTAAACAAATCAAGAAAGCCCTAAATAACTGGAAGAATATTCCATGCTCATGGATTGGAAGACTAAATATCATTAAGATGTCAATTCTACTCAAATTGATATACAGCTTCAATGCAATCCTGACAAAAATTCCACCAGCATTAAAGAAAAAATTGAAAACACGATCATTGAATTTATTTGGAAGGGTAAGTAGTCCTGAAGAGCCAGAAACATCATAAAAAGGAAAAGTGAACCCTCATCTCCAGACTTTATTTATTTATTTATTTTTTATTTTTTTATTAAAGCCCTTGAATAGAATTTATTTTTTTCAAATTCTACTCAATTTATTCATTTTTTAAAAAAATATTACATTAAAAAATATGAGGTTCCCATTCACCCCCACTGCCTCCACCCCACCACTCCCCCACAGTAACACTCTCCCCCATCAACATGACACATCCATTGCATCTGGTGAGTACATCTCTGGGCATCGCTGAACCCCATGAACTATGGTCCACACCATAACCCACACTCTCCCATGTTCCATCCAGTGGGCCATGGGAGGACATAGAATGTCCGGCAATTGTCCCTGCAGCACCACCCAGGACAACTCCAAGTCCCAAAAATGCCTCCACATCTTCTCTCTTCCTCCTATTCCCTGCACCCAGCAGCCACCATGGCCACTTTTTCCACTCCAATGCCACATTTTCTCGATTATTAACCACAATAGTTCATGAATAGAATATCATTAAATCCACTCTAATCCTTACTGTATTCCTCCTTCCTGTGGACCTTGGCTTGATTGTGTCCATTCCACATCTATGTCAAGAGGGGGCTTAGATTCCACATGGACACTGGATGCAATCCTCCCGCTTTCAGTTGTAAGTACTCTAGGCTCCATGGTGTGGTGGTTGACATTCTTCAACTCCATGATAGCTGAGTGGGGTAAGTCCAATAAATCAGAGTGTAGGAGCTGAAGTCTGTTGAAGCTCAGGGCCTGGCTATCATATTGTCAGTCCAGAGATTCAAATCCCCTAGATATATCTTAAAGCCCAGCACCAACTACAATTCCAGTAAAGTAGCATGAAAGGCTTGTGAAAAGAGATCACATCTGAGTCCAGCTCCGTCACGCAGAAACACCAGCGCCAAAGAAGGGCCAACCAACATGGCAGTGAACTCCATCTGCCATGAACATAGAACCTGTGGGCCTCTTTAGCCCTCAAAAGAACCAATACCTGGGGTTGTATCTACTTTATCTGTCTCTGAGACTCTGCTCAGGTGTGCATAAGGGCAACCCTTCTGACAACCTCCAGACTCTTTTTTAGAGACTTATAGCCATATAAACTCATTTGTCCTTTCCATTTCCCCCTTAATTTAGGTCAAAAAGCATTTTTAACTCCTGTTATTATATGTAGACAGGGATATTCTGCTGGTCCGTGTTGAACCTTTAATTCAAGGTCATTTTCTAGTTACATCATCCCCCCTTCTGCACAAGCACCCCTGAGCTAATGACTGATGAATGCAGAAGTCTGCAGCCCTGCTCCCTTGCCAAAAGTTGGGGCAAACCATGATGGAGTTTACATTCTAGAGCTTCCCTCAGAAGCAAGCTGAGGCTAAGACTGCCCTAAATCCTATCCTTACTCGCCTTCTTCTTCTCCCTTACTAATTTCTCTTAAAACACATCCTTAATAAAATATTTGCACTGGAATCCCTGACTCTGTATTTGCTTCTGAAGATGGACCCAAATGCTAAAATGAACCAAGGCTTCCTAATATTTGTACCCCCTCATCTATGCAGGTACTATCTACCTGTTCTTTCTCTGAGGAGGAAATCCATCTGCTATACAAGTAGTTTTTATCTTTCCATTCTCTCACTTCACTCTTATGATCCTTTACTTCAGTTTCCAGTCCCTTCTGTCTTTAATTTAAAATTTTCTGTGCAACCACCGAGTTTGGTCTTGTTTCTTCTGTGTAAGGTATTGGGATTCTTCCAGGAGAATACAATAGGTCATTTTCTTCTGCTGGAAATGTATTGACTATTGTCAAGGACTTTCAGTTGCCAGAGCTTTAGCCACATTGCCCTAATGCTGAGTATTTAGCTGCAGAGGAACAGAATGTCTGTTAAATTTAATAATCTGGAAGGCTTTCCAGATGACTGGCCACAAAAACAAATTTACACAGACTGCCAGTTGCATGACTTGTCTGATGAGCACAGTACGTGCCAATGAGAATGATTGTCAAGTGTTTACTGTGTTTGTTAGATTAGGCACTAACCTGAGTCTGAAAAGTGTCCAAAAAGATGCCCCAGTGCTGTCAGGTCAATACCTTGGTGAACACTTTGCTTCAGTCTACTGAAAATGTTGGCAACCATTGAGACCAGTAAAGAGAGCTGAACAGACGGACCATTTCTGAAATGGATGTTGTTTCTGCTGAAAGAGAAGGGGTTAAATTACATTTGGCAATTCAACAGATTTTACCAGGAAGAAAAGATCTGGGATGATATGGTGTGATTGCAAAGATGGGAAATGGGCCTAGGCATTCCAGGGTAAGCTGGGTCCCAAGATCTAGCCAAAGGATAATATAAACCTTAAAATTGATGCTCCAAAGCAAACTGATTTTTACTAGTCAATTCCAGATGCTCTAACCTTGTTAGACAGTGTAGGAATCCCTTGAGATACCCAAACCTGGAGCTGGGCCAGGATCAGTTTTTCTTTTTCTCCTTTATTTATGTGAAGGGTAGTTAGTCAGAAAATGTTAAGTAGTGGAGTTTGTACAAATTTTCAAGAAGCTTCAAGAATACAAAGTAAAAAAACAAACAAACTCCATTCTATTTTACTGTCTCAGGCTCATGACAATACTTTCCCCAGGGAACATAGCCACCATGTGATTCTTTTGTCAAGGGTGAAGAACTTACAGCTTTAACAAGGAGCTGGGCTAAATGAACTTCCACCAAGGGAGAGAAGTCAGCAGGATTTCTTCCCACCAGGGACTGTTTTTATAAAATGGGGTAGAGGATGCATAGTGACAACCTTAGCATTTACAAAGGAAATATACCACAAAAAGTTCTTCCAATGCTGGGTGAGTTAGCAGGAAAAATTGTAGATGACTTAATGTGAGCAAGTTCAAGATCGTATATTTAAGGAGAAATAACCTAAGTTATTCTTTTAGGATCCTGATTCCCAAACCTGATTTGTCATCAAGAGGGTTTGATAAAGATACAGATTCCCAGGACCCATCCCAGAGATTCTGACTGAATGTGTCTGAAATTGGACCCGAGAATTTAATTTTAATAAGATCCTTGGGGATTTTAATGAGGGATCAAGAATTGTGGTCTACTCCCTGGAAAGAATGGGTTAACAACGTGATGTAACAGCAAAAAGACCAACAAAAAGTGTTCAAATCCAGACTGTTTTGCACAGGTCTTTGCATCTCAAGGGAGACCTCACAGATTTGAAAATTTCCAGGAAAGGTCAATTTACAAAAAAGCAATTCTTCAAGATATTCAGATAATGAGATGAGAGGAGCTACAAAATGAAGTCTGAAGAGGAAGTTGTCTCTTTAGAGGCACAAGTAATTGATTCTATAAGCAAGGCTGGAGGTAGGCCAATCTGTATTTTATTTAAAATGAATTAAGAATAAACAGACTAAATAAGAAAGAGTAATATTCAATAAACGGGAAAACATGATTAATTATATTTTAATTAAAACAGAAATATATGCATTCAATTCCTGGAAGTTGGTGGTGTGTCCATTGTTCACTCATTCTTCTTTTATCCATTCCTTTTTTTTACTCTTGTGCTAATTCACATAACACAGTAAACAGTTATACTATGTGCAAGGCCAGAACTTAAGAAATCTCCTTAAAGCGTGAAAGAGAAAGGGGAAGAAATTATATGCCACATTTAATTTCTTTTGATTTTTACAATTATGGATAAGACTGCCAATAGCCAAGAAAATTAAGAAGCAGACATAGGACTAACTTGCTCAAAACCAGAAATCAGCAAAATCCGGTTTAGAATTCAGACCTGTCTGATTCCAAAATCTGTATTTTCTTGGAAAGGAATGGTTTTCATTATTAGAGAAGTCGTGAGTTTACAAAACAATCATGCACACCATACAGGATTCTCATATATCACCCCACCACCAACATCTTGCATTGTTGTGGAATATTTGTTACAAATGATGAAAGAACATTACCAAAATTTTATGGCTAACTGTAGTCCATAGCTTACATTCAGTGCATTTTCCCCATATACCAACCTATTATTAGGCCAGCTATGAGAGTTTGAAGCTACTTTATGAATCCCTCCCCCGAAAAAAAAGAGATTATGTTTTTAAACTAATCTATTCCTCTGGGTGTAGTACCTTTTGATTGCATGAAATTCGTTTGAGGGGCCTTTGGTTGGATTATTTGAAAAGGTCGGTTTAGGGCTTTTGATTGCACTACATAGCGAGGCATGACTCTAGTTGAGTCTCTGCCCATTTACTGGGTCTTATGTAAATGGAGACAGAGAGAGACATGAAGGAAAAGAGAGCTCCACCCATTTTTTTTATCCTGCCATGTGAGAGAGGACTGCTTAAGCACAAAGCCCCTGAGAGCGTGAGCCCATGAAGCAGCTCAAGAGATGAGCTATATACCTTATAGCTCACAGCTAAACTCTACAAGAAATCAGAACAACTGAGAGTGAAAGAGGAGGCCTGGTAGTAGACAAACCCTATGCCTGCTTGCCCACAGCTGAGCTCTGGGAGATGGCAGATTCTTGAGCAGAAAGAAAAGACCTCCACAGAGATCAGTGGCCATCTTGCTTAAACATGTGGCAACACACCAGGATCAACAGCAGCTGACGAAAGTATCTCTGATGGTGCTTTGGTTTGGACATTTCAAGGCCTCAGAAATGCAAGCTTTTACCCCAAATAAAATTCCCATTATCAAAGCCAACTCATTTCTGGTACTTTGCATCAGGAGCCCTTTGGCAAACTAACACAAACACCATATGTCAATATTGTATATTTGTTATAGGTCCTGAGAGAATGTTCTCATATTTGTACTGCTAACCACAGTCCATCATATAACACAGAGTTCATTGTGTTATTGGGTTTCCTGCCTTGTACAATCCTTCTAAATTGTATACTCAGTGGCCCTCAGTTTCATCACTGAGTTTTGCTGTCATTACCTCTGTATCAGTCAGCCAATGTGGTGCTAATGTGAAATACTAGAAATCTGTTGGCTTTTATAAAGGGTATTTATTTTGGGTAGAAACTAACAGGTACCAGGTCATAAAGTGTAAGTTACTTCCCTCAACAAAGTTTGTTGCCACGTGTTGGGGCAAGATGGCTCCCAAGGTCTGCAAGAGTTCAGGCTTCCTCTTCCTCTTCCTCTTAAGGCTCTGTGGTCCTAGCTTCTTCCCATATGAGCTGTAGGCTGGGATAAGTCTTGTTTCTCTCTGGGTTCCGCTGCTCTGCTCTCTCCACAAGGCCAGCTGTAAACTATCAGGCAAACAGCTCCTCTCTCTTCCTGCATCCTTTGCCACGTCTAATGGAGCCTTCTCTCTTTCCTCACATATCTGCTTCTCTGTGTATTTACTTCCCAGGGCTCCAGCTTTAATACTCCAACTAACTCCTCTGCCTTGTCATTTTCTGATGTTACTGACATGGCCCAATCAAAGTCTTAATCATGATTTAATCAAGTAAGAGCAAAACCTCTAAATCCAATTCAATATAATATACCCAGAGGAACAGTCCAGTTTACAAATATAATCCAATATCTATTTTTAGAATTTATAAACAGTATCAAACTGCCACACTTGCAGTCAATATTACAGAATGTTGTTACTCCAAAGGAAAAAGTCCCATGCCCCCTTATACCTCCTATTGTTGACCCTTAACATTGATATAGAAACTTCTTTATCATTGATGCAAAAATATTGCAATTTTACTATTAACTATAATCCATAAGTTACTTTAGTTGTATTTTCCCATGTATCAGCATATTCTTAACATCTTATAATAGTATGTACATTTGCTCTAATTCATAGAATAACATTTTTTATTTGTTCTATTCACAATTATATCCACCACTGAGGTCACTGTTACACAGTCCCTATATTATCCTCTAGCTTTTTTTCAGTTGACATTAACATCCCTAGACTACCCCTTGCAGCCATAATCACATTTATAAATCAGCAGTGTTATTATATTCACTATCATGTGATACCATCAATTCTATCCATTTCCACAGATTTACAATCACCCTTATTAAAAATTCTACAGTCAAACCAGCAAGATGGCAGCAGAGTAAGGAGCTCCTAGAGTCAGTTCCTGCTACAGGGCAGTTAGTAAACACCCAGAGCTATCTGGAGCTAGCTGAAGCACCTGTTTCAGAAGAGCATCCTGCGACATCCTTGAAGGAATGGAAAGAAGAGACTGTCCATCTGCAGAGAAGAGTCGTAAGTAGAGCGCTCCATGCCATGAAGGCTGAGCCCATCCTCCACTGGAGGCACAAGGTGCCTCAGGAGCTGTTCTGCAGCTGGAATTGAAAGCTCAGCTTCCCAAAAATATGGGAAGAAGAGATGGTTGGACACCAACTTCAGCTCCTGATGAGTAAATTTGTCTGAATTAAGTCTAATCCTAGGAACAGCTAAAGTTTAAGGCTGTTCAAGCCAGAAAGAGGCTGGTAGCTGCCATCTTAACTCCATGTCTGGCATGACGGGAAGCAGGGAAGACAGAAAATCACGGTGCTGGTGGGCACCAGCTTCTTTCCATCCAGATCAGATTGCAGTTCTAGCCTAGGCCCCAGTCCCACCTCCAATAGAGAGGAAGCTGGGGGGACCTGCACCAGCCTCTCCAGGAAATTACTGGCTAAGTTATGGAGCCCGGTGATTATCCTACTTTGGCAGTGCAAGCCACCCAGGAGCTACACTGTGGCTGGAATTTGAAGCTCCATTTCCCAAAAACAGGGGAGGAAGAGGTAGTTGGCCACTGATTTCAGCTACTGATTAGTAAATTCAGGAGGCTAAAGTATGACCCAGTTAAGTATGACACAGTTAAAGTTTCAACTTGTGCAAGTCAGAAAGAAGCTAGTAGCTGCCATTTTGACTCTACCCACGCATGAGGGGAAGCTGGGCTGACCAAAAATCACAGTGACAGTGGGAAGCAGTTTCTTTCACCCAGAGCAGCCTGCAGCCCTAGCCTAGGCTTCAGTCCCACCTCTGGCAGGAGGAGGCCAGTGGGACCTGTACCAGCCTATCCAGACAATTGCAGGTACATTTGGCTGGCACAGACTGAAAATCAGAAGTCTACCAGGGTAACTGTGGTTGTCTTGGACCCACAATGCATAGACTGTTACCCATACCTGCAGCTCCATCGCTGTCCCAGGCGGGGGAGAAAGGGTTGGGAAGTTTCATCAGGCTCTCTGGGCAACTATGGACTAAGCCTGTATGACTTGGATTATTCCACACAGCTGGGACTCTGTCCCTACCCCTGGAAAAGGAGAAAGTTGGGAGAAGCTTCATCAGTCCCTGGGGCAATGAGGGCAGCTTGAGCCTTCAACAGCTTATAGCACCGACTACATTCTTGGCTCCTACTGCACAACCAGCAAGGGAGAAAGGGCAGGAAGTCCTAAATTAAAGAGAAAAACTGCACCCAGAATAAATACTCTAGTAAGCCAGATGCCAAAAGACCACCAAAAAATTACAATCCTTACCAAGAAACAGGAAGATATGGCCCAGTTAAAGGAACAAGATAAACCTCTCAATGACAGAAAGGAATGAGACAACTAATCAGAGATATTTAAACAAATCTCCTTAATAAATTCAATGAAATGGCTAAAGAGATTAAGGATATTAAGAAGACACTGGATAAGCACAAAGAATTTGAAAGCCAGGGCCCACTGGATGGAATGGAGGAGAGTATGGGCCATGATGTGGACCATTGTCTATGAGGTGCAGAGGTGCCCAAAGATGTACTTACCAAATCCAATGGATGTGTCATGATGATGGGAACGAGTGTTGTTGGGGGGGGAGAGGGGGGGTGCGGGGGGGGGGGTTGAATGGGACCTCACATATATATATATTTTTAATGTAATATTATTACAAAGTCAATAAAAAAAAAAAGAATTTGAAAGCATACATAGACAAAAGGCAGATCTTATGGGAATGACAGGCATAATAAAGGAAATTTTAAAAAACATTGGAAAAATATAATAGCAGATTTGAGGAGGCAGAAGAAAGGATTGGTGAGCTTGAGGAAATGGCTTCTGAAAGTGAACATGCAAAAAAACAGATGAAGAAAAGAATGGAAAAAATTGAACAAGGTTTCAGGAAACTAAATGACAGCAAAAGGCATGCAAACATACGTGTCATGGGTGTCCCAAAAGGAGAAGAGAAGGGAAAAGGGGCAGAAGGAATATGTGAAGAAATAATGGTAGAAAATTTCCCAACCCTGTTGAAGGACATAGATATCCATGTCCAAGAAGCACAATGTACTCCCATCTGAAAAAATCCGAATAGACCAACTTGGAGACACATACTCATCAGAATGTCAAATGCCAAAAACAAAGAGAGAATTCTGAGAGCAGCAAGAGAAAAGCAATGCATAACATATAAGGGATACCCAATAAGATTAAGTGCTGATTTCTCACCAGAAACCATGGAGGCAAGAAGACAGTGGTCTGATATATTTAAGATACTAGAAGAGAAAACCTTCCAGCCAAGAATCTTATATCCAGCAAGACTGTCTTTCAAAAATGAGGATGAGATTAGAATATGCGCAGATAAACAGAAACTGAGAGAATTTCTAAACAAGAGACCAGATTTTCAGGAAATACTAAAGGGTGTGCTAGAGCCTGAAAAGAAAAGAGAGGAGAGAGGGGCCTGGAAGAGAGTCTAGAAATGAAGTTTATAGCAATAAATGTAACTAAAAGTGTCAAAAAAGTGGTGAAAATAAAATATGACAGATAAAATTCAAATAGTCAAGAATAAGCTTAACCAATGATGTAAAGCACTTGTGTTCAGAAAACTGCAACTCAGTGTTAAACAAATCAAGAAAACCCTAAATAACTGGAAGAATATTCCATGCTCATGAATTGGAAGACTAAATATCATTAAGATGTCAATTCTACTCAAATTGATATATAGATTCAATGCAATCCTGACAAAAATTCCATGAGCATTTTGTTAAAAAATTGAAAACACAATCATCAAATTTATTTGGAAGGGTGAGGGGTCCTGAAGTTCAAGCCAGAAATATTTAAAAAGGAAAAGCAAACTCATGTCTCTAGATTTTAAATCATATTACCTAGCTATAGTGGTAAAAACAGCATGGTACTGGCATAAAGACAGACACATAGATTGTGGAACCAAACTGATGGTTCAGAAACAGAGCCTCACATATACAGGCAAGTGATTTTTGACCAGCCTATCAAACCCACACAGCTTGGGCAGAACAGTCCATTCAACAAATGGTGCTGAAAGAACTGGATATCCATAGCCAAAAGAAAGAAAGAGGACTCCTATCTTATGCCTTATCCAAAAATTAATTCAAAATGGATCAAAAATCTAAAAATAAAAGCAAGAACCATAAATCTTCTAGAAGAAATTGTAGGAAAATATCTTCAAGACCTGGTGGTAGGTGATGGATTCTTAAAGGACATAAGAGGAGGACTGAGCTGGACTACTGATGTTTAATGTATGTCAAAGTTTTAATTAGCTTTACTGTAAAAGTGTGGAAATGTATAGAGTGGATGGTAACACATACTGAAAAATGTAGTTTCTAAATGGGGATTTGGCTGAAAATGATAGTCTAGGGATGTAAATGCCAATTGACAGAATGCTAGAGAATAATCTAGGAACTGGATAGCACAGTAAACCAAGAGGTGGATGAAAATTGTGGTTGATGGTACAGATACAAGAGTTTCTTTTGTGAGCTAGAGCAAATATACATCACTATTGCAGGGTGGTGGCAACATGGAAAAGCATGGGAAAAATACAACTAAAGTGACCTATGGACTGTGGTTAGCAGTAATAATATACTATTCTTGCATCTATGCCAAAGATGTACCATGTTGATAATGGGGCAGTATGGAAAATATATACCAAATGTACACTATGGATATGGTAACAATTAGATGATATTATCTTATCTGTAACAAATGGTCCACCCCAGTATGTTGTGTTGATAGAGGGGTGTTGTTTGGGAATTCTGCACATGTGCATGATTGTTTTATAAGTTTACAACTTCTGTCATAAGAATATATTTTAAAAATAATAATAAAGGGAAGCAGCTGTGGCTCAATCAGTTGGGCTCTCATCTACCATATGGGAGGCCCTGGGTTTGTGTCCCAGGGCCTCCTTGTGAAGGCAAGCTGGCCTGTGCACCATGGAGAACTGACGACCCACACCCACACCACGGAGAGCTGACAGCAGCAAAATGTCACAACAAGAGGAGACGAGCAGACACAGAAAAATGCACAGTCAATGGAGTACACAGAGAACAGACAGCAATACAAGCCGCAAGTGGGGAATAAATAAATAAATCTTTAAAATAATAATAATAAGGTGGGTTGGGGGAAAATACACCAAATGTAAGATAAGGACTATAATTAGTAGTAAGATTTTGGCAGTATTCTTTCATAATTTGTAAAAAATGTCTCACGACAATGCAAGATGTTGGTGGAGGGCTGATGTATGGGACCCCTGTATGATGTTATGCTTGTTTGTTTTGTAAGTTCACAACTTGTACTATACACTTATTGTTTATGTATGTTCATATATAAATGATATATAATGATAATAATAGTAATAGGGTGAGTTGGGGGAAAATACTTTGGTTAATAGTAATATTTTGACAATGGTCTTTAATCAATAGCTTAAAATATTTAGCAACAATGCAAGATATTGGTGGTAGGGTGAGGTACAAGAGTCTTGTACGATGTTATATATATTTGTTTTGTAAGTTCACAACTATTACCATACATTTATTGCTTATGTATGTTTACATATGAGAGACATACGTCAATAAATTTTTTACAAAATAAGCATGTAAAAAAATTTTTTACATACATTATGCATTAGCTCCCCCTTCTCATTCTATCTCCTAGTAACTGATACTCTAGAATTAAACTCCATGAGTTTATGCATCATATTGAGTTTGTATTAGTGAGACTATAAAATACTTGTCATTTTGTGCCTGGCTTGTTTCACTTAGCATAATATCCTGAAGGTTTATCCATGTTGTTGTATGAATCACGACTTCATTTCTTCTTACAACAAAGAACATTCTACCATATATACATAACACATTTTGTTTAACCATCCATTGGTTGATGGACACTTGGGTTGTTTCCATCTTTTAGCAATAATGTCATTATGAACATTGGAATACACATCTGTCTGTGTCATTGCCGTCACTTCTTCTGAATATATTCCTGGTAGCAGGATTGCTGGATCATATAATAGTTCTATATTTAGCTTCCTGAGGAACTGACAAACTGTCCTTCATGGAGGCTGTACCATTCTACATTCCCACCAACTAGAAGGAGCGTTCCTATTTCTCTGCATCCTCTCCAGGATTTGTAGTTTTCTGTTTTGTTTTGTTTTTAATGGCCATTATGTAAGATGTGAAATGATATCTCATTGTAGTTTTGATCTGCATTTCCCTAATACCTAGCAATATTGAGCATCTTTTCATGTGCTTTTGCCCATTTGTATTTCCTTTTTGGAAAAATGTCTATTCAAGTCTTTTGCCCATTTTTTAATTGGGTTGCTTGTCTTTTTATCACTGAGTTGTATAATCTCTTTGTATAATACGAAAATCAAACTCTTGTCATATAGGTGGTTTCCAAATATTTTCTCCCATTGAGTATACTGCTTTTCACCATCTTAACAAAGTCATTTGTAGCACAAAAGTTTTAATTTTGAGGAGGTCCCATTTATCTATTTTTTTCTTTCATTGCTTGTGCTTTGGTTTAAGAAACCAAATTTAATCATTATTACAGTATTTTCGTAATTTCAATAATAATAAACTGAAACAGACAAACAAGAATATTCTTCACCTCTCAATCTTCAATGTTTCCCCTATTATATGTAGCTGCTATTTCTGGCTATTTTTGCAATTTATTTATTTATTAAGCAGTTTTATTGAGATATATTCATATACCCTATGATTTATCCAAAGTATATAATCAATGGCTTTTAGTATAATCATAATGTTGTGCATCCATCACCACAAAAAATTTTAGAACAATTTTTTGGGTTAATTTTTGTATAAGGTGTGAGATAGGAGTCCTCTTTCTTTCCTTTGAATATGGATATAGTTTTCCCAGCACCATTTGTTCTGACCCAGCTGGGTGGATTTGACAGCATTTTCAAAAATCACTTGGTTATAGATGTGAGGGGTCTATTTCTGAACTCTCAATTCAATTCCATTGGTCAATATGTCTATCTTAATGCTAGTACCAAAACCTGTATTCTTTTTTTTTAAAGATTTTTTTTTTCTCTCCCCTTTCCCTCCACTCCCCTCCCCCCGACCCCCGCCCCAGTTGTCTGCTTTCTGTGTCCATTTGCTGTGTGATCGTCTGTGTCTGCTTATATTCTTGTCAGCAGCACCCAGAATCTGTGTCTTGTTTTCTGTTGTGTCATTTTGCTGTGTCAGCTCTCCATGTGTGCGGCGCCATTCCTGGGTAGGCTGCAATTTTTTCACGTTGTGCGGCTCTCCCTATGGGGTGTACTCCTTGTGTGTGGGGCTCCCCTACGTTGGGGGACACCTCTGCATGGCGGCGTGGGCCAGCTCATCACATGGGTCAGAAGGCCCTGGGTTTGAAACTTGGACCTCTCATGTGGTAGGTGGACGCCCTATGTATTGGGCCAAATTCGCTTCCCAAAACCTGTATTCTTAATTACCATATGCCATGATCCAAAAGAGTCATTTCTAATAATGATGTTATCTCTCTGGGGATGTGGTCAGAGATAGGGTACTAATGAAGACTCACAACTTCAAGTAGCATGGCAGCTCCTGTGCCCCCAGAGGTCAGTTCTGCACAAACAGACCCAGACTCCTGCCAGCCTGAGCCACCCGCTCTGCCCTGAGATGCCTGTGAATCCCCTAGTCTGTTGTGCTAGGGTGAAGTATGAGTGGATACAAAGATCTGGACTTTTCCACATCTGACTCTTGGCACACAGACTAAACAGGATGACAGATTCCATCTAAAGAGGAGCCAAACCTCCAAATTGGTCCCTAGCTCAAACCAGTTTCCAATTAGTTATGGATTGTGACTGAATTCTTGTGGCTAGTTAAACCTCTATCAAATACTCAAGGCTAATCCAGGGCTTAGTCAACTGAGAACTGGCTCAGCTTTTAGGGAAGAGTATCCAGCCAGCTGTGGAGTCACCTCCTCTTGAACTTTGCCTAGACTCCGAACAGACCAGGAGCAGAGAAGTGGCCTTGAGGCTCTGCGGTGCTGTCTCAATGTATGTTTTTCCCTCAGTGTTGCAATGTGGATTTTCCCGGAATGGGCATTCACCTCAGAGGGTGGTGTCAGTCCTATCATTATAACGCATATTCCCTGGCCACATGAACCTGGGACAATAGTCAAAACACACAATCACATAGGCTCCCCCACTCTTAAGTCCCTCCTGAGTCATTGAGATCGTCCCAAAAAGTCTCTCATAAGTGATGCAGCATGCAGAACTCCTGGTTCCAGGGTCCTCTCCCCTCCCACCCACTGTACTAGTCATTGTGCCACAGGCTACTACTTTGAGATTCTCTGCTGCTTCCGTGATCAGGTTTCAGTAGGCCTTGCCTGAAATTATAGGGGACCCAGGCCTCTGTGATTTGCACTACCTCTTTGTGTCCCCCCTGGCTAGTCTCCATCTCCCTTAGCCATTCTCTATCATCTTTAGCCACTTGGAGGCATGATCAGACTCTCTGTCACCTGTTTATCATGGCCCATCCACCCTGCTTTTATTATCCTCTGGCAAACAGACCACAGAGTAGGTCTCTGATTCTGAGTCTCTTTTCATTACACTTTTCTCTTCTTTGAGTCCTCATAAAACTTCCTAAAGGTAGACCAAAGCCCTAAGAAGAGACTGAAACATATATATGCTAATATAGTCAAAATTTGCTCCTATTCTCTAATATCCAAAATTTTTCTTTTAAACAAACCAGTCTGCATCAACTTTATCTTTTGTATTTTCTCCTGAAGTTCCCCCCATCCTCTTGCATATAAACCTCCTGTGTCTTCTACAGATTTAGATATTCTTTGTAGCATGTACCTAACACTTTTCATTCCACACCACAGACTGCCAGCAGCCTGCTGTATAAACAGACAACCAAACTTATTAAGCACAATATTGGGATCACTATTCTTTGTATTTTTGATTGTTTTTATTCATAACCCTTTTGTTTTAGTTAAGCATCTTTGTACCAAATGGAAAGCAGATGTTCACAAACAAAGGAGGAGAAATAAATCAACAAAATAGTCCAATGATTATATATGCTTTGTCCAATCATGTCACAATTGCTTGCTGAGGCCCTAACCATGTGCGTGGCCCTATGCTAGGCACAGAGAAGGACAATGAGGTGAATCAGGCTTGGTCTCCATTGTCAAAGAAAGTGGTATCTCATAGAAGTGGTTCAGGGGGAGAAGGGAGAATTTGAGATACTACAGAACTATAAGACAGAGTAAAAAGAGATGTGTGGCAAAACAAAGGATGGCTATGTAGAGTGTGGTGGACGTGCACATAAAAGTAGAGCTCCCGCCTGCCTTGACAGGTCAGGCAACATTTGATTTGGATTAGACTTGGATGTGTGGACAAAAAGAGTAAGAATAATTGATTCCCAAAAGAGAAAACGCCATGAGTACTGAGGTGGGAAAGTGAAAAATGAACCTCAGGGACACAGGTTCTCTGTGCTGCAGAAACTACAAGATGGGGAATGGTCAAAGATGAGGCCACATGTGGTAAGCATAAAAAGCCTTAAATTCCTTAAAAGGACTTCATTTGGTAGACAATTTAGAGCCTATTAAAGATTTCTGAGTATGGAAGTGACATGATCAGAGTTGGGCAATAGGAAAATTAATAGGGATCTTAAGAAGAAAGGATAGAAGAAAGCAAGCTCTCATCAGGAAGACCATGAGGAGGCTTTTATAATCAGACAGGTGGTGGCCAAGGGCCTGGAGGAGAGAAAGTCTACATAAGAGTCATTGCCAGAGAGTCCAGAGATTTGGGAATAGATTGGAGAAGGGACAGGTGGGGTTCACCATTGTATAGCTGTGTGTTTCTGGTTACAAAAGTAAAAGCTCTCACAAGCTTCCCTGATGCCACATAGAACCCGGTTTCTGGTTGTTCAATAGATGTGAATAGTTTCCTTTAGGATGGTGCAGTGCATAATGCACACAACATTTGTGAGACCTCTCAGTGTCATATCTCCCATCACCCAGAACAGCAAACTCATAGTATGCGTGCAGCTTTTATCACAGGCCAATGAGTCATCAGATTTTTCATGGAGCTGAAATACTAAAAGCAGAGAGGTAAGAAGGCGACAGCAAGGGAATAGACTGGGAGAGTCTGGATGACCCCATGAGTGCTTTTCATCCAACCATGGACAAAGCTCTATGTTGAATTCTTTTTCTCAGTGGATTAGTTAATTTTGGTTAGCAGAATCCAGCCAAGTGTGAGAACCAGAACGAACCTTGGTTTGGAAGTCAGTAGACTTGGATTACAGACTCAGCTCATCAGGTACCTAAGTATGTGATCTTGAACAAGTAGTATCCCTTCATTCAATCTCAGTTTCTTAAAGGGTTGAAAAAGTATTCTGTAGAAAACCAAACAAGCTAGTGGAGTTTGGTAGAGTGGAGGACAACATTAGATAAAATGGTCAAGTAAGGGTTCTTTAGGAAGTGACAAGTGACCCATAACCTGCAAGAGAAGGGTTGGAGTTGGTGAAGGGGACAGATATGCAAGGTAGACAGAATGGCAAGTACAGCCTGCCAGAGGAAGGTACAAGCTTGGTGCATTTGAGAAGACCAGAGTAGCTCATTCCAAAGGCTCTCTCAATAACTCCAGGAGAATTGTTTTGTTGCTGCTGATGATGTTTGTTCAACTTCAGAGAAAATCACTTTGTTGATAAAGTTTAGAGGATCATTTTTTCCAAATCTAATGGAAACTAAAGAGCAAACAGAATTCTATATGGAAACAGTTTGCAATTATTATTTTACAATAGAGATGTGAACATAACGCCAAGTTGAGAGAGAATACATATGACCCTGAAAAGCTGGTCACAAGTAGGGGCTGAACATAGTTTAAGAGGAGATACAGTTTCCTTTTTCCTTTTCTGGAGCCTAAAATCTGAAACAACATTTATCTAATTACATAAAATGGGGTCTAGTTTTATGATTTTTACTCTCCTAGCTGTGGGAGTTGAACTTTTCCTTGATTGAAGATCAGGTTCGAGAGAATTTCAATGAAAAACTAAAAAGTCTTTCTGGAGGTAAACAGCCTCATGATGGCAATTGCATTGGATATTGCCCTGCTTGCTCTTTTGTTTTACGGTACCACAAATTTTCACCTAGGAGGAAAAAAACATAGAAGAGTGACACAGAAGGGAACTTGCTAATAGAGAGCACACAGGAATCCAGCTTCTCTCCTCACTAGCTGTGTGTCTTTGGAAAAGTTATTGAGCCTCTTGGAGTCTCATCAAAAGAAGGAGAATAATTATCTTTGTTCTATCTTCCTTCTAAAATTAGTTATGATGCTTAAATAAGCATGAAAGCATTTTATAAACTATAATGCATGGTGTGTAAGGCAGGCAATAATAAATGTATGATGTTAGGAAATGCCTGGAACTTGGTGAAGGTATTACTTTGATTCAACATTACTGGAGTACACTATACCATTTGATAAGCCAGAGTGAAAAATTCCATTGCAGAAGAGAAAGAGAGAGAGGAGAGAGCAAGCGAGAGAGAGAGAGAGAAAGAGAGAGCGAGCGAGAGAGCGAGCGAGAGAGAGAGAGAGAGAGAGAGGAGAGAGGAGTTCTTCATTGATTAATTCAGACCAAAAGAAACATATTTCACTTGTGTCTTTATACAGAATAATTTATTACAGTATAAACTAAATACAAGGCTCTGAATAATAATCTCGTTTTTCTAATCATTACAGCTGTAACTGTGCACATGCACATTTCTGTGCACACATAGGAAAAAGATGGCATAGATAAATTTTCTTTCTCAGGTCATTGTATATATTTAGTGAGGAGAGACTATAAGCAGGTTTTGTTTGTGCAGTGCACTGGGTACCTTGCATGAACATACAGGGGATCCTCTCAAATGATTTGGATTTTGTGAATGTCTCTTTTTCTCCTCTAAGTCCTGGTCAGGAAAGTATATAGGAAGCACTGCTCTTGGAATTTGGACACTCTCCCATGTTCTTTTACTCAAAATATTGAAACACCACTTTCTAAGAACTACACACAACAGAAGTATTCCCCCTACTGTTAATTTGGCAGTCAGGAGCCCTGGCTGCCCACCTCTTCTATAGGCTCTTATTCCCATCAGGAGTCACCTTCTAAGGTACAAAACACACAGGTCTGTACGTCCACACATAGGGTCTCATAGGGCCAGAAGCCCCCACCCCATCCTGCCCAGCCCATTTCCCCCAAGAGTATCAGACTGATATCCTGTGTGGGTGGCAGTAGTTAATAGTCCCACATCACGAGACGCCAGGTGTATCCAGCAGGAAAGAGATCTTGCATGTACTTGAGTTTCACCTGATACTTGACTTCCTTCTCTAATTGGTCTTTGAGTAACCATGCACACCTCCGTTGCTGTGCAGTACAAACCTGGTGAAGCCATTAGCTACCTCTTCCATCAGTGGTCTTCCATTTAGTCTAAAATCATTCCCATTGTGTTCTTTACCCACTGGTTCTGATTTTGCCTTCATGTGCTGCTGCGAGACCCAAGTCAGATCCTTCTTTCCCAGGATTTTCTTTCAAATATTTGGATACAGCCTTCACAGTTCCCTGGCTCTTCTTTATCCAGGCTAAGAATTCCCTGCTCCTTCACTTACTGCCTCTAAGATAGAGTTGGACTCAAGTAAAGTTTTCAGAATGATCTCATCTTAGCAGAGATTTTGGGCTGCTTGGCTGGTGGGGAATCAGAGTCCTCCATCCATGTTCCTTGCCTTCTGTTTGTGAATTGCTGAGGATGGAATCATTTAGGACCAAGGAATGAGCAACTCAGCGTTTCATAAAGACAAACAGGTACTCATTGTTTGGTGGATGTTTTTAACACACCCCTAGCTCAGGCCTGGCATTCATTTGAACAGAAGGCCCTGCCTCCCTTCATCTGGCAAATAGGAAACCCATTCTTTGCTTGATTATGAGGCCTCACTGAGGGCCCTGGCAGAGTTTCATAATTAGGAGATATTTGGAAACAATTTAAGATTTGTGCAGAAGATCTGTGTTTGAGGCCTAGGTCTGCTCTCCTCATCATGAATCTCAGTTTTCTCATTGGTAGGATGGGTATGATAAGCCCTTTCTTGTCTGAATCATGGGAGAATTGTTCAGTTCAAAGGAGCTAGTGGAGGTGAAATCATTATACAAGGGCCTCTCATAAATATGAACTGTGCCTGTGGTTCTTGCTCACAGGTTGCAGACCACCTCCAGCTTGCCACTAACCCACAACCCTCTACTTCAAGAAAATGGGAAAAATTATTCATTTTAGAACAAACCCTGAGGAGCTGCCATGGCATTGATGAAGCTGACTTTGCGAAAGTAAGAATTTCTTTCTGTACCTAGGAAGACAATGAGTCTGCAACTTTGGATCATTGAAATATCTTCATGCCCCGTTCTAAAACCAGATGCAAAAAAGTGTCCTCATGCCTGGGAAAGACTGCGTTCCCAGAATTATCTGCAGTCACAGAGCCACCAGTCAGTGAGAGAAGAACTCAGTCTGGAATGGGAATGCTTACAGATGCTATTGCTAAGTAGAAAAGCTAATGCAGACCAGGCCACTCACCTCTTGCCTGGAGCATTCACTTAGAATTTGATGTTCACAGTGAAAATATTGCTTTTGCTTTAAAATACTATTTGTGGATTTCTCCTACAGTTCAGTGTTGCCTGCTGAGCTAACGAAGCCTGGGTGTTTTCTATGCTGAATAATCCATTATAACCAAATTTTAGTAGGGATAAAATAAGGGGAAATTTAGTTTGGGAAACTGAAGCCTCACACTTAAGAAATGTGTCAGTTGTATGAGGAAGTACATCAACCATGGCATGTAATGTTGAAGCACAAGGCTAATGTTCCTCAAAAAATAATGTAACAGAGGTGTGAAAATTTCCTGGAGTTGGATGTGTGAGAAGAGGGATTTATAAACATAAGAAAAAGAAGTTCATAGGGTCAGAAGGGGTAGAGTTTAGTGGACAAAATTAGTGCTTCCAGATATAGTGCTTCCCTTTCTTTCCTAGGAATACATGCTGGGCCAACTACATAATTTGTGGGTCCCAGTACAAAATGAAAATGCAGTGTTCCTCATTCGAAAATTAAGAATTTCAAGATGGCAACAGCAAAGCATGAAACCAAGTGCAGGGTCCTTTTAAGCTCACAGCCTATTGTAACTGCATAGATGGAACACCCATAACAATGGCCCTGAATTCATGAGCTGATAATTCCCAGCTCCTTTGCTAGATTCCTGGTAGTGAGATGTAAGTAGTAAATGAGATGTATGCCACTTTGGGGCTGAGGCAGTGAAAAACCTTTATGGGATTTTCCAGTTTCTTCCTTTCCCTGCCACAGTAAAGATGGAGTCCTTGTGTTGAGTTGGTGGAGGCATTGTACTGAAGCAGTCACTGCTATGAGGATAGCTCTTCTAGGGTCACCTGGACCAAGAAAGAAGCTCTTGTGTGTTAAGCCTCTGAGTTATGGGACTTGTTTGTTATTGCTGCATACGCCTAGCTTATCCTTACTAATACATAGGGGAGGGGGAGAAGTAGACGGAAATGTCTCAAATACAAAAAGCACTAAAAAGGAAAGGAAACCAGACAATGAAGATTGGTGTGGTGGTCCACATGCATTTGTTTTTTCACAATGAAATAAGTATTCAAAAATGATCTTTAACATATTACAACTCTATGAGTGTTCATAATGCTATTTCCCCTCAACCCATTTAAAAAAATATTATCCTAAGAAGAAATATTGCATACTCTTCTTCTCCTTTATCTTTCCAGTTTCTTGGTCCAGTGCTATCCTTGGTTGATTCTTGATGAATTGAAATCCCAATACTTTCATAAACCAAGAAAAAATCACTTCTCTGGAGCAGTGTTCTGTTCTGTAGAAATGGTTTTATCAAACAGACTACAATTTGTCACCATGATTTGATAGGCACACCAAAATTTTCAGGTGATATTGTAAGAGTCTTGTTGCATAAAAATCACTGAAACAGGTCCCTTTTGCCACCATTTCTCTGTGGTATCAACTACAGATATCACATTTCCTTCAAAGTTGTTCCTCATTGCTCTCAAACACAGGATTGCTGTAAGACACTCCCCTGCTACAACTTGGCATGTCAGAGTAAGAGGTTTGGTTTAGTGGGGGCCAGCTGGGGTCATTTGCCAAGGCCCTCTGCCATATCCGATACTGGCTTTTGGATTGATAGCCAAAACACCTTTTGATTACCATCCACAAGGCTCGATTTTCAATAATGGCCTCCTGCAAAATAGAAAAGTTACTCTTTACAATCAGAGGTCAAATGTTTCTAAGCTATGACTCTTGATAGACCATAATAATGCACTATAGAATGGGTGCTTGGATCCAATTTGACAAAGAACTTGAGACCTGGACAAATCTAAGGTGGTTTCAGAGGTAGAACTGGGCTTCTTAAGCTTTCTCATTTAAGTAAATCTTCCAGTAGAGAGAAGTATATAGATTCAAGAATTTGGGGATGTAGCTTGAAGTGGACTGCCTCAAGGTTGAAATTTCTTTGGAGCCTCATATTTAAATTAAATTTAAAATAATTCAAATTCCACATTCCACTCAATACCACATCCGTATTTGATTTAATATAAAATGACATTTTAAATGACTTACCACCAAAGAGAACTGACCTTATAGAAATATGTGCCATGTGTATAGTGTGGCTTTGTTATACCTGGCCCATCATTGCACGGTAATGAACAACAGGTCAATGAAATTGGAATATAGGCCACAATCTTGGATTTAGACAGATCTGGATATGAGTTTCAGCTCTGACTCTTTCTGAGCTTCAGTAGTTAGAAATAATTATTCCTTCCTCTTATGTTTGTTGTAAGGATTATAGAACTTCCCTTACAATGCAGGGCCTGGCATGGCATAGCTGCTTCCCTTTACCCACTTTTCTGAACGATTCATTTAACAAATGGCTGTGCACCATGGTCCTGTTCAAAGCAGTCATATATTTCTATGATCTTCATCCACAAATATTTCACTGAAATGTTTTTTGGGGGTGTTATGAAGGATGTGTCTCTTTGGAAATATTTTGACAGACATGCTATATCATGAGTTAGGCTGAACCTCGAATAGAGCCCAAGATATAATCTAGAGTGAATGAGAATTTATCTTATTAATGATTAGCCATCTTAAGATGTTATCGTGAAAGAAATAAAGAGAAAAATATGAAGAGCCAAGATATTCCACAGAATTAGAGCGTTTTGGTGCCCATCAGTACAGTTTGCTCAACTGAAAGAATTCATTCTATAGGATTCTATAAGTAGTTGCCAGAGACAGTAGTTTTTCTAAAAACTCTACCCATTTTCAAGATTGAATCCTGAAGATGGAGATCCACTAACCTAAATCTTTCCTCTGAAAAGAAAAGATGGAGAACCACTATTCTAAATCTTTCCTTTGATAACTCTTAATTCTTTCTTCCGATAACTGTTAAGGCCCCATACAGACATCTCATCAGGATTTTACAGATTTCAGGGCTTACCTGGCCAGACCTGTTATTCTGCTTTCCCACAGCAAGATTTTTTGTCCTTAATTAACATGACAACAGTAATTCTCCTTAGAGCTAGGAAAAGGCACAGAGCAGGAGAGCTGGTATCCAATAAAAGGTTTTAAAATCTTTTGAAGGCCTTAAAACAAAATAAATGAAACAAAACACACTCATGCACACATGCGTACTCACAAACACATAAATACACATACACACGTGCACACACACAAAGATATCCACACACACAGAAAAACTTTAGCATGCTACACCTTGCCTTGGGCATTTTTAGAGTTCTGGAAGTATAATGTATCACCTTGGTAGAGGTGGTAGAGGAAACTGGAGCACTGAAAGATGATCTGTCCTGTCACTCTACATTCCAAATTAAATACAGAACTAGAAACAAAAGTAAAGCCTTGGTGAGATTACATTTCTTAAACACAAACCAACAGCCAAAAAAACCACTTCAATTCACTGCTTCTTCTGTTTACTCAGATAATTCATACATATATACGCACATATATAAACACATAAGTAATTTTTAAAATGGGGATTAAAGCTCTCCACTTTAGCTTCTGTGCCTCTTAGCAAGAGATTAGATTGTAAGAACTGGCAGAAGAAGGTAAGGTTTCATTCAAGCCTATTTATTTTCTGTGATGCTCTAAGATTAGGGTTAGGGTCAGGGTTAGATCACAGATGATCAGACACTCTTCAGGGCTGCCCTTGAAAACACTGGCTGGACCATCTCTGCCACAGGCTGGCCAGGCAGCGTGGGGTTAGCACAAACCCATCTCTGCCATCATTGGTATCAGAAAAGCGTCTTGCTACGTCCAAATCAGTGTGAGGTCTTTTCTTGCTGTTAGGCTTACTCATGAGGTAGGAAATCATAGTGTCTGCACTTCTCTATTGTAACTGTCTTCACTAAAGATTCAAACAGCTTTGCCTGTCCCTGAGTGCCTGTTGATAGCAGGAAAATGGGTAATTCTCAGCTCTTGGGGACTATTCCAGTCACCTGCAACTAAGGGACACAGGGGTGGGAATTGAAATCCTACAATGTTTCTTCTCAGTTTAGAAAGAACCCACACTAAACATCCACGCGTGCTGCTCTGTTTCTCAGGAGAAACAAAGGAGAAACTTTATCTTTCATGAGTATCAAATTACTCTCTCCACCTCCTAGGGCTGAGCAGGGTCACCTCTCACATTTAATAATTGAATAAATCTTTAACCAGCTCCTACTAGAATAAAGCTCTGTTTTAAGGACTGTAATTACTTGGATGAGTCCTTGCTAGCATAGGAATGACAGTCCAGCAAATAAATTTAAATACAAATAACTACAGCACTTTATCTTTATGTCCTCGTATATTTTAAGCGTCACCATTCTGTCATCTTTATCCTCTAGTAAACTGCCAAGGAAAAGGTACATTGTCAACAAATATTTGTGAAAGAATGAGTGAATAAATTAATGAATGAATGATTGATAGATACAAAGCAAGAAATGCTGCAGCAGTAGGAGAACAGGGAACCTGGGGCAGTTTGAGAATCAGGTATTTAGAAACCTGGGGCAGGTAGTCACTTATCTAGAAACCTGAGGCAGGTGAAGAGTCAGAGACCCGTACAGTGCAGAAAGATGAGCAGTTGACCACAAGTTATGAGATTCAGATTTCTGAAGAAAGACACCTGCTTGCAAGAGATATAAGCCTAAGGTTATGTAAACAATAGCTCAATTTATCCAGTAACCCCCCCTTGCCTGAGGACTTATAAGATGTCAACTAACAATCCCTCCAGGTAACTCTGCTAGAGGCTACCCATGTGCTTCATAGCACATACCCTACCTGCTTGCTCCCACTTTCCTTTCTTTAACACTGGTCAGTACTTCAACACTGTTTAATAAACCATCTTGTTGCCCAGTTCAGTCCTCGAACTGTGATAGAACAAGAACCATCTCCATCAACAGTATCACTGAGATCAGATAATAACAATAGGTAATATTAAAGGTTTACTATGTACTTTTTACTGTTCACATTTCATGATCATAATAACTGGATATTTGGGGCTTTTATGGACTCCAGAGAAAGAATCATGCCCTTAATGTTAATTCATTCCTGTGGCCATGAACCTATTGTGGGTGGGACCCTTTGTTAAGGTTACTGTTAGACTTCAAATAGGGACCTTTGGATTGGGTTATTTCAGTAAGGCATGACCCAGGTTGGGTCTTAATCCTGTATTATTAGAGTCCTTTATAAAGGGGATGAATATGGAGAGAAACAGGTACAGAAGCTCAGAGAAAACCAGAAGAAGTCAGAAGCTGAAGCAATGAAACCCAGAAGAGAAGGGAGAGACCAGCTGATATCATCCTGTGCCTTGCCATATGACAGAAGAGTCCAGGATCATGGACAGCTGGTCTTCAAAGAGAAAGCAACACCTGATAATGCCTTGATTTGTACAATTTCACAGCCTCAGAACTCTAAGATTGCAAACAAATAAATCTCCACTGTAAAAGCAACCCATTTCTGGTATATTGCACTTTGGCAAAACGGATTTTGGTACCAGGAAAATTCAGTGCTGCTATTACATATACCAAAAATATGGAAATGGTTTATTAATTGGATATGCTGCAAGAATTGTGAGTGCTTGGAAGAAAAGGTCTACATTGCTTTGAAAAGACTGTTGGTAGAAATATGGATGGTACAGGTACTTCCAATGAGACCTTAGACAGAAATGATGAATACGCCATTGCAAACTGGAAGAAAGGCAACCCTTGTTTTTAAATGGCAGACAGCTTGGCAAAATTGAGTCCTGATGTTGGATGGAAGGCAAAATTTGAAAGTGACAAGCTTGGGTTTAGCTGAAGGAGATTTCCAAACTAAATGTGGAAAGTGCAACCTGACTTCCTTCTTGCAGCTTATATTAAAATGCACGAGGAAAGGAATAAGCTGAGACCTGACCTCTGGGGAACAAAGAAAGAAGAAATTGACAGTTTGGAAAATTCTGAACTTCTGGGAAGTGAGTCCCCAGATGGTAGAGCCCCAAGTGAAGATTGAACTGAATATGGAACTAGTCAGCCATTACGATGCAAGTCAGGCTTGGAGATGCAGTTATCCAGAAGGAATTTGCAGAAGGTCCTATTACTTGACAGTCAAAACCTCGTGTGTTGCATGTGAAACCAAGTTTTTTTTGTGAGATCTGTATAGCATAGCAGTTTGATACTATCTATAAATTTTTAAAACATTATTTGATTATGTTTGTAAACTGGTGTGTTCATCTGGGTGTGATACCTTTTGATTGTATTAGACTCAGCTGAGATGTCTTTGATTAAATGAAGATTAGGGCTTTGATTAGACCAAGTCATTAGGGCTTGCAGGTTGAGTCCCTACCCCCATGGTGCGCTGATAAAACAGACTCTCACTTGAAGTAGATACACAAAGAAGAAGAACACAGAGGAGGAGAGATAGCCCATTAGAGGCAGCAGAGGCCCTAGGAAGAGAGATGAGTCTGACAGTCTAGAACTGACCTTACAAAAAGAACAGAGCAGCTAAGCCCAGAAAGAAATGAACCCCAGAGAGAGAGACGAGACTTATGCCAGCCTACACCTGAGATCAGAGGAAGGTGGGATCATGGAGCCTTAAGAGGAAGAAGGAAGGCTGAACCCTCACAGACATCACCCGCCATCTTGCTTCAACATATGGCCAATGACTTAGGTGAAAACATACCTCTTATGGTACACTGAGTTGAACTCTTTAAGACATTGTGACTGTAAGCTTCTACCCCAAATAAATACCCTTTATAAAAGATTTCTGGTACTTTGCATCAGCACCCCTTTAGCTGAGTCTGCATGTAAGGACTGTCGGACAGTAATAATTATCAATTACTATGAGGAAAAAGAGATGCAGAGAAGGGCAGTAACTTGCCCAAAGTCAGAGAGTAAGAAGAGCTTGGATCCAGGATTCAAATCCAAGTAAATTTCTGCATAGTTTGTGATCTTTACTACAAAAATGCTGACAAAGGAATTACTTCCTGCAAAAGAATTACGGAAGACTTTTTTGCTCAATTACCCTATAGCCCATTTCCTTCCAACTCTTCCATGCCCACCTAAAAGGCAAATAAAAAAAAATCATAAACAATCTAAGCCAATTGTTTGAACCTTTTAGACTGCACACCAATGACTAAGCAGAATGGCCATGAGACCCAATTCTAACCATGGGGCATAAGAGGAGGTCTGATGGTGAGCTGCAAGAAAATTTTTTGCTTCCCAATAAAAGGTTTAGATGTGAGGGAAAAGTTTACTGGTACCTCCCCTTCCCTTTTCTTTCTGTGTCCAGAACAGGTAAAATATCCAGCTATGAGGAATACCATAAGCAACAAGCACAAACAAGACAACATGTCAGGACTGTGGAACAGAAAGATGAAAGAATCCAGACCCCTAATGACACAGCTGAGTCAGGAAACCAGCCCTGAAACTACCTACCTCCAATCTTCTCATCAAGTCAGTAAGTCTCTGTATTGTTTACACCACTGTCTGTTGTGTTTTGTAACCTGCCAAGCTGGCCCAGGGATCAGAAAAGATTCACAAAGAGGATAATATGGCAGCTGTGTCATAGAGAATGGAATGGCATTTCAATAGGTGGAAATGGAGGAAAAGATATACTAGACAGGGGAAATATCATGACCATGGCACAGGGATAAGATTTATACATAAGACAAGCCTTAAAGGGGCAAGAGCCATCTTTCTACAACTCAGTCTGAGGAAATTCATGGTGGCGATGCTCTTTTATGAAGTTGGTTGCTTTGGAGACCATATGGTTTAACATCGTGCTTCCCAAAGTGTAGACCCTGGAACAACAGTATCAGAATCCCTTGGCAACCTCTTAGAAATGCAAACTCTTGCAACCTACTCCAGACCTGCTAAATCAAATGCTGGAGATGGAGTTGAGCAATCTGTTTGTTTTAACAAGCCCTCCTGGTGATTCCGATGCCCTCTCAACTTGAAGAACAATTGGTTTCATACATGGAGAGAAGCTCAGGAACCCTAATTCTATGCCCTATTCTGCCAGCAGCCTCTGTGTAACCTTTAACGTGCTTAGTATGGGAGGTTCACTGAACTTCTACCTATAAAGTACCGCAGGGAATTCAGGCTCTAGGTGCTCACAGCCTGCGATGAATGCGCTCTTCACTGTACCATCCTGGAGTTGTAACTTGGAAAGAGACTCCTGCATCTTACTTCTACTTCATCAAGGACACCTTTGCGGGGGTGGCTCCTGCCTAATATCAGGCTTTCAAAAATGGAGACTGTGTCTAACAGGACTGAGGAAAAAGAGAGGGGCCATGTTGCGAAAGAAAGAGGGAGAAAAAGCTGATTTCAGTGAGGAAATTGAGCAAAAGGCAGCTGGAAATAAAAGCAGGATAAAGTTCACAGTGAATCTCATTTCCCACCTGTAAAATAAAAATGATACACATTAAGTGAAAGAAGCCAGGCACAAAAAACCATGAATGGTTTAGATGAAATGTCCAGAACAGGTAAATCCACAGGCACAGAAAGTGGATTAGTGATTGCCAGGACTGAGGGGAGGGAAAAGGAGTGACTGATAAGGGTATGAGATTTCTTTTGGGGATGATGAAAATGTTCTGAAATGAGATGGTGATGATTGCACAACTCAGTGAATGTACGAAAAGCCACTGTATTGTACACTTTTAAAGAATAAATTTTATGGTATATGAATTATATCTTGATTTTTAAAATGAACTGAGTCACTACTTGGGAATTTTCCAAATGAATAGGACTTTAGAGATCATATAGTCTGTCTCTCCAGGCCCACTTTACAGATGGAAAAACTATAGTCTTGCTTGGAACTCATCAGAGAAAGGCACGCTTGCTTATACTGTGAAGGAAGGGAGCTCCTTGCACTACTGAGTTCTTGCCAACTAAAGCTAAAGGTCTTCCTTTTTCAGACTCCCAAAACAACCCCTTCGCTATCCCAGGAAGGCTCGGCAGCCTGAAGGCACTAACCTCCACAATGAAGGACACGATGAAATTGGAGCTGAGCATAATGACAATGTAGATCCTCCACAGGCCTGGGGTGCAGAGCAGCTGAAGGGGGGTGGGGGTGGGGGAAAGAAGCACAGTTAGTCTCAAGAAAAATACATGCCAGAAAAGATGTTCAGAGCATACATTTTCATAGGTTTAAAAACATGGATATAATATACACACATACACAAACGCTAAGTGTGCCTGTACGTATGTGCACAGAAAGAAGGAGGGAAGGATTATACCCAATGATTTGGCGGTTATGATTGCTGATCTTTTTCTCTTTCCTTCCTTCCTCCCTCCTTCCCTCCCTCCCTCTCTCCCTCCTTTCCTTCCTTCCTGACAACCTTTCTCTTCATTTTTTTCTTTCCTTTTCTTCTTTTTCTTTTCTTCCCTTTTCCTTTCTTTTTCCTTTTTTGCTTCTCTGTAATTTCTAAATTTCCTAAAATAGACACAATCACCTTGCAAAAAAATGATAGTAAACATGTTTGTTGTTTGCTTGCTTCGTTTTGTTTATAGAAGGGAATACAGGAATATACTTTTCTTCTCAGAAGGCTCTGTGAGTACGCGTGAAATCTCCACATAGCCAGTGCTCCTCTTTCTCTCCGGTGTCAAATCTCTTGTCTGCCAGGCCCTGCTCTTGGACCCTGAGTCAAGACTTCCTGCTCAGGACTTTGCGTTTAGCTCCACAGGTTGTGACATACACACGGTGCTCCCCACAGGAGCAGGCAGGGGCTGAAATCAAGCTCATTACTACCTGTCTCATTCCCCACTTCGCATCCTCCCAGCACCGTTACTAAGCCTAGCCCATGGCCCAAGCCATACGCATGTTTGTTGAGGAAGATTTATGCATTGATATAGAACAATTACCAAAAATATATGGCCACATGAAAGAAGCAAAGCAAGGGACTGTGTCTGTGGTTGTGGAAGGCAGCAGAAATGAAGGATGGCCAGCTGCTCTGCATTCACCCTGAAGTCACAGTTCCTATGAACTGCTCCCAGCTAATACCTGAGTGGGCTTCTCCTGCAAGACACTAGACACCTCTGATGGGCAACTTGCTCGACTTTCTTAGATCTATGCTGCAGTCTAAGACTGCTCAGCCAGCTCTCCTTCCTTCCCTCTCTCTTTCGCAGGGGTCAGACTTGGATCACAGGGCAAAGGCTCTACCCACCTCCTTTGGCCCTCATCTCTTTTTCCCACACAAGCATTTCCTCCAGTAAATCTCTTGGAAACTTCATCCCACCTCGGTACCTATATCTCAGAAGACCCGAATGAATGCAACTGTTTGCTACTATTTGTATTACAAAACAGGTGGTTAAAGAATATACATACAAGTAAACACACAATTTGTTTGCATATGTACAAAATATCTCTGAATGTATGAAAAAGTAACTGGTGTCATTTGTTGCCTCCAAAAGAGGGGAACTGGTGACTGGGAAGAAGTATGAGAGGAATATTTTTACTATGTGACATTTCTAGCTTTTGAATTTTTAACTATGGGAATGTATTACTTATCCAAAAAAATTAATGCATTTTTTTTAAAAGTCAGCAGCAACTAGGTTGCAAAACAGCATGATTCCACTCAAAATAAAATAAGCATCGTAAGTCAGTCAATGCACATTTATGATACATGAATTTTAAAAGACAGACAGATAGAGTGAATAATAATGATGTTCCTAGCCAGCATATTCTACATTTCTAAAATGAACACATATTTTTATGTAATAATAAGAAAAATAATTATTTTTAAAATTAGCAATAACTCTTTGCAGAATTCTTTGTGGTCATGCTGGCAATGACTCCACAGAGGTTTCCTTCAAATAAAATATGTTTCCTATTTTGTTACACCAGAGGAACCACCCTTTCTGTAAGAGTCTTCCATATATTAAACAGTGTGATTAAGCCCAATCTGTCTTAACCTTGACTTCTGCAGGATTAAGAAGTTTTAACTCACTTAGGAGAGTCATAGACAAAGACAATTTCTCTCCACCAGTACTTAGTCTAATTTGTAGAAGATACTTAAAGGCAACAATGGAAATTACCCTGCTAACCACAATAATGCAAATATAAAATAAAATTGAAAGTTAGATACTAGTTTGTATGTCAAATGTCACAAGGAATTATGTCAAGGTATTCCTGGTTTGGAATTCACTGTGCACTTTACGTAATGTGCTTATCTACACTTAGGAACCTGGCACAAGATGTACAGTCAGTTATTCATTCGACCTTATGAAACATTCATTGTGCAAGGCACTGGTACTATAAGAATGGATGAGAAATGATCTTGGCCCTCGTGAAACTCATCTTTGAGGTGGAGAGGCATGCAGGCATATAAAGCACTGAGTCAAAAAATTCAGTTCCTGGGAAGTGGATGTGGCTCAAGTGATAAGACTTCTCCCTTATCACAGATTTGATCTCTGGAAATTCCTGGTGAAAAAGAAGAAGAGAAAATGTGCCTGCACAGTGAGCCAAGTGCCCACGCAGTGAGCTGAGTGACCACGCGATGAGTCAAGTGCCCATGTGGGTGCCCACGTGGTAAGCATATTGCCCATGTGGTGAGCTGAGTGCCCATGTGAGTGCCCATGTCGTAAGCCAAGTGCCTGTACAGTGAGATGACTGCCCATGCGAGTGCCCATGTGGCAAGCCAAGAGCCCATGTGAGTGCCTGCATGGTGAGCCAGTGCCCACGCAGTGAGCCGAGTGCCTGTACAGGGGACTGCATGGCATGCCAAGTGTGCCTGCCAGCAGAGTGAGCCAGTGCTAGCGTGGCAAGCCAGTGCCTGCATGGTGAGTCAAGTGCCCATGTGGTAAGCCCACACAATTGAGTCATGCAGCAAGATGATGATGTAACAAAAGAGAGACAAAGGGGAGCGTCAAGGTGAAGAAGGGCAGAGACCAGGAACTGAGGTGGTGCAATTGACAGGGGACCTCTCTCCACCTCAGAGGTCCCAGGATGGAATCCCAGTGACTCCTAGAGGAGAAAGATGAGAAGAGAAGCCAAAAAGAGAAATAGATACAGAAGATCACACAGCAAATGGACACAGACAGCAAAAACAGTAGAGGAAGAGGAGGCCTGGGGGAGGGGAAAAATAAAATACAATATATCTGGGGAAAAAAACAAACTCAGTTCCTTTCATGATCTCTCATGTATTTGATTTACTGGTATAAAGGACATTTGTCAATGGTTAAATTTTAATTAAAAAATAGGATAGTTTAGAGGAATCAAAATATATGTTTGTCCTCTATTTGTCCATGTAAATTTTTGGTGTCTTGTAGGGTTTCAAAGTTGTTAATATTACAAAATGTGAAAGAATTCATGAGGTAAATGATGGCTCTTTGAAGGTAAGTTTTACAGACATTAACTATGAACATACAGAAAGACAATTTAAAAAAGGTTTTAAAAAATGATGTAAACACAGATTTGGGAATTAATAGAAAAAGTGTTTTAGGCAAAACATCTTCAAAACAGAAGCATTTAGGGGGAAATTATCTCACATTTGCAAGAGAAAATATATAAATAGAGTTTCTGATCTCGTAAGAATCTTTTAAAGAAAAATGTATAACACTTTTGAAAGGCTATCTCTAGTCTCAGGGAACCAAGACTAGACCAAATTTCATTCTTGACCAGCTAAAATGAAAATATGGTTAAATTCAGTATAACTTTTTAAGTCTGTCATCCCAAAAAGATAATTGGTGTCAAGAATTCATGGCAGGGAAGCAGATGTGGTTCAAGTTATAAGTCCTCCATCTACCATATAAGAGGAGCTGGGTTTGATCTCTGGGGCCACGTGGTGAAAAAGAAGAGAAAGCATGCCTGCATGACAAGCCAGTGCCCACGTGGTGAACCAAGTGCCCGTGCAGTGGGCCAAGTGCCTGTGCAGTGAGCTGAGGGCCCACATGAGTACCCATGTGGTAAGCTGAGTGCCCACGTGAGTGTTCACATGGCAAGCCAGTGCCTGTGCAGTGAGCCGAGTGCTTGCATGAGTTCCTGTATGGTAAACCAGTGCCTGCATGGCAAGCCTAGTGCCCATGCAGCAAGCCAGGTGCCCATGTGGTGACCAATGCCCATGCAGGTGAGTCACGCAGCAAGAGGATGATGCAAAAAATGATGAAGGGGAAAGTCAAGGTGAAGCGCAGTAGAGAACAGGAACTGAGGTGGTACAATTGACAGAGAACCTCTCTCCACATCAGAGGTCCCCAGGATAGAATCCCAGTGAATCCTAGAAGAGAAAGACGAGAAGAGAAGACAAAAAGAGAAATACGTACAGAAAAACACACAGTGAATGGACACAGACAGCAAAAACAGCAGAGAGGGGGAAGGGAGGGGAAGAAAAAATAATAATAAAATAAAATAATTAATTACAAAAAAAGAATTCGTGGCAATTGCAATTGTAATCTGCTTCTTAAAATCAGGGTGTTAGATAACAGTGAAGCATCATCATAAATCAGAGCTATACTTACATCCAAACGCCTATATAATTCTGGAATATCAGCAAATAGAATGAATAGACACACACCCAGCTGTATGATCAGCACAAAGGCAAATATATCTGAGGAAATAAGAACAGAGCTATCATTGTGAGAAACCAGAGTATAGAGTGTCACATCTATTGATAAACATATTCTACATTAACACTGATTAAATGTACTTGATTTCTTCATCCAAACACAGCAAAATAGATGGAAAGTACTCATTTCTACACAATGGGGCCTACCTTTGTAATATCTATGCATGCTCTTGAGTGATCATTTTTAAATGCACTTTATGTTTGAACTAATAGAAGTAAAAATTATTTATAAGGTAACACTGACAAAAAATACATTTTTAATAAAAGCATTGATGGCATTCAAATATCTGAATCTCTTTAACATAGA